>NW_021605583.1:2348258-2409597 GCF_004785775.1 Grammomys surdaster | reverse complement strand
CCCCCCCCCCGCCAATGGGCAAAGAGACACCTTTGTTGGTGGAATTGTTCTTATATCAGTCAGGGGCAGAGCAAGTGGCACTCCTTTGCTCATCCTAGCTTGGTGGCCAAAGATGGTTTATGCCTAGGGCTCAGAAAAATTAAATCAAATTCAGGCAGTGCAGAGCTAGAGGAGGAAGACAGATAGAGACCTGTGGATCAGAGGTCTGCTGTTCTACACACAGCACAGGTGGGCTGTAGACACCTGCTTGCCACCGTGCCATGCAGAGTGGACAGAGGATGTCATCCAGGGCCCTGCCAGCTATGTAGCTAGCCTGCAGCATGAGCTGCCATAATGTGTGGGTATGTGGTGGTCAGGTGGGAGAGAGAGAGGGGAGAGGAGCAGCCTGAGCATGATGAAGAAATGGAACTGGAGACTTGAAGATGGAGAGTGTTATGAGTGGCCAGCCCTGCCACCTGGGGCCATGGTGGGGGCTGGGTCTACCGCTACACAGGGGCAGGGGTTGATGTCCATGGCTCATCTTACCACTAGAGAACATGGGGCTGTCCCTTGTTGGGGCAGCTACTGGGGACCATAAGAATGTCCAGGGGCTGCTGTTCCTGCCCCTCACTTGCAATGGCACTCTGGAGAGCTGGCCTCATCTCTCACCTGCTACAGCACTCCGGAGAGTGGGCACTGTGCCTCATCCAGACAGCACAGTGGAGCTGACTCTGGTGAGGGTATAGGTAAGCCAGTCCCAAGGGGATGAATGTGGGGCAGCTGAGCCCAACACTTATCTGCTGTGGCTTGGCACAGGTGCAGAGGTGATGCTCCCTCCCAGCCTCCAGCAGTCAGGAGAGGTGTGAACTGGAGCATGCCTCTCTTTTGTCTAATGCCTTCCTTTAGTGGCTCCCACCTGCCCTCAGAATTAACTTTTTCTGAAAATAAGGCCAGCTCAGTTGTTTGGCAAACCCTGTGCTGACAATAACTAAAAGTTAAGAGTGTTTTTAAAACTTTCATTTAAAAACATTGAATTACCAATTATATGATAAGGAACAACCACATCAAAAGGTAAAGGAAATTAAGAATCCAGATAGTCAAATAGTGAGTTCAGTTCCTTCATCATTTCCTGAAATGGGTCAGCCAGTCACAGGCTCACAAAGAGAATGGAAACAAGAATCAAATCCCTAAAAGTCTCAAGGGCGGGTGTGCAATAAGATACCCATCTTCAGCCAGGCAGTGGTGGTGCACTCTGGAGGCAGAGGCAGGTGGATCTCTGAGTTTAAGGCCAGCCTGATCTACAGAGTGATTTCTGGCACAGCCAGAGCTACACAAAGAAACCCAAACAAAACAAAACAAAAAGATAGCCATCTTCTACAGAAAGCTGAGGGCGGCGTGTAGGGTATATCAAAGGGCAGATGTTGGATTGCCATCTCAGGAGTTTAAAACATGTTCTTAGCTCTGTGACGATCAGGACATCGGAAAATAATCTCTCCCCTAGACATTATAAGCACAAAATGGTCGTCTAATTAATAAATTCTTAAATTTATTAATTAAATTCTTTGGAACTGAAAAGGCCATTCATTGCTATGAATTTGGTTCACTATGGCCAAACTCTGGAAGTACATGAGGGCAAAAGTAAACCCAACTCGTCCGTTTAGAAAATGCTCCTAGGTTTCAGAGATGTCTCAAAAATAATGTTCAAGGGCAATGAGTAAAGCACAGTTGAAAATACCAAGGTACAACTGAAAATTAGGAGAGATAATTCATTCTAAACAACAGACAGAAAAGAATCAAGCCACCGGCTCCATACTGAGTTAACAGAAGCATTATGGAAGATGTGTTTGCTCAAAGGTAAATAAGATTTTAAAATATTTTCATGGGGGCTTACAAAGGCACAACCTAGGGTATTTGAGATGGAAATAAGATTTTTAGAAATGACAACTAGAGTAATAGTGGCTGAGCTGATGGGTTTTAATGGCAAACAGGAATTGGTGAAACAGAAGCTCACTCAGTATCTAGAGAGTACTACCCCTGATGGAAGACATATAAGAGGGATTGGGAGTGAAGAAACAGACCTGGTCTTTAATTCAAGATTTACACGGGTAGGAGAATGAGGCTGAGACAATGTATGAAGCAACAGAGGCTGAGAATTTTCCAGAAATGCTTAAAGACAGTTTCAAGAGTCCTTCAATCCAAACAAAACAAGAAGACAGATATCGACTCACGAACGTGGCATGGTGAACTTTCAGACCCCGCGGATGGTGGGAATCTTAAAAGTAGAAAAAAGACAAACATGTGGCCTTCAGTGAGATGCAGGTTTGGCAACAGCCAAACTCTTGAAGCTGCTACATCAGGAATAAAGTCTTAGTTCCTCGCTGTAGCCCTAAGGTCTCGTGTGCTCCGTGCTGTGTGCTCCGTGCTGTGTGCTCCATGCCTGGGCTCCGTGCCTGGGCTCTGTGCCATTGGTTCCGTTGGTTCCATTCTTCCCCATCACATGCTATGCGTTCACTGGTTCCCCTCCTTTTCCATGACAGATCCCACCCACTGCTCCATCTGCCCAGTTCCCCATCCTCCCTTGTAGACACGTTTTTAGCAGCTCTCCAGGGATGCTTTGTCCAACCAACTCTTGTCATTCTTTCTCATTTCTCTTTTCTCTCTCCTCATTTGGTGTCTCCCCTGCTAGACTATACTCCGTAAGTACCAGAACCATGATATTCTGTACACATCATTGCACCCAGCATCCTGAAGAACCCACGTGCACGAACACAAGGAAATTTGGGAAGAAGATATTTTTGTTCAGATACTTCTTGTCCTTTCCTAGATATATTTCCTTATTTGATCATACATCATTTTATGTTTTTCTTTTTACAGATATAACAACGTTCCATCTTCTAGTTCATGTTTAAAATTACCCATATAACATAAACTATTCACCATGTGTATAAGCGTCCTTCCCTAAGTTCATTTCTGATGCCTTCATGATTGTCTGTTATAAACATATCATAATTTATTTACTCAAACCACTATGGCTTGCTGTTTAGATTGGGCCTCTAAATCTTGATGTAACTAAGTCATCTTCTCTTATGCCTTAGCAATTGAACCAAAATAAAAATGCAAAGGGGGGAGGACATATATATATATACATGCTGAAAATATCTACCTGATATTTCTGTGTTCCTGCCACTTAACTTCCCTACCCAAGGACAGTCTTACCTTTCATACCTGTGACCATTTAAATGGAAATTTTATTAAAAAATTTTCTCCCTCACAAGTTTTACTGTAATAAACCCAGTCTATCCATATTGTTTGTATAGGGTATGTATATGTGTATTCATAGGAATGTATGTATGAGGATGTATGTGAACGTATATACATGTGTGTGTGTGGAGATCAGAGGTCAGTGTTGGGTGTCTTCTTCAATTAGTTTCTGTTTTATTTTGGGAAGAACCAAGTCTCTCACTGATTCAGGCAGAGTCGATGGCCAGCCACACCCTCCTGCCTCTCTCTCCCCAGCACTGCAGCGTCTGGTGCTGAGGAGCTGAACTCAGAGCTATGTTTGTTTCTTTGGTTGATTTTTGTTTGTCAACTGATTTTTAGTATTGCTCTATATCAGTTCATAAAGGCTAGTCACATTCTTCTAGGTGCTATGTTTTTGTATGACACACTTAACTAGTGCCCTATCATTAGTATGAGCTAAAATAAGCTCCTTGATGTGGAACTAAATTTTTAAAACTAAGGTCTCATATGCCCAGTCTGGCCTCTAACTTACTGTGTAGCCAAGGAACGCATGTACCACCACACCTGGTTATATATGTTGCTAGGGAACCGAGGGCAGAACAAGCCTTTAAACCCTCAAAGCTTGCCCATAGTGACCTCTTCCTCCAGAAAGGCCACACTTCTCCAAAACAGTTCCATCAGCTGAGGAACAAGTGTTCAAATGCTGGCGACTGTGGGAGACATTCACATTCAAAACGCCACACTTGGTAAAAAGCCCACCTCAGCAGTTGTAGACGTCTTCACCAGCGACACTTAAAAGTATGGCTTCCCCCACACTCATCGCCAACATCTCGTCCCACTTGAGATGTTTGCTCTGGTGGTACATGGAGAAGAGTGTCTTTTCTCTACATGTCTTTCATTAGCAATGGGATCAGTGACCTTTCTGCTCATCTGAAAGCCATGTGTATTTCCCTTCCTGTGGACTGCTCATATCCTCTCTCAATTCCTAGTGAGTAGCTGCTCCTCTTCTATTGATAGACAGACACTCTTTAAATACAAGCTGTCTTTCACCTACCCACCATGCTCTGAAAGCTAAGAGTTTTCATACATTCAATAGGAAAGTCCTGTAGTCTAGAACTTAACGTAGAATAATGTGAGTTTTTATCCATCTCACTTAGTGAGGCCACTGGTCCATTTGCTGCAGCAGCAACGAAGGTTCTGGTTATAGGATACTGCCCCAGAAACTACTGGAGGAGGTCTACAATATACAATATATTCACAGGATGCTCTTTCTAAAAACAAAATTAAAACCCCAGTGTGGTCTCAGATTCTTTAAAAACTGAAAAACATTGAGAAAATCGTTTTCCTTTCTTTTTCCATATTGCCGTTCTCTGTGTATTTACAGGCAAGAACAAACAAACAAAACTAACAAAAATAAGAAATAGGAAAAGTAAAATTTTCTTACTCCAGTGTCCAGTCCAGGCTTAGAACTGAGGGAGCCTCGGCCTCCTGGGCCTGCATGGATTTCCCTGTGGAAAGTATCGTAAAAGCATCTTGGAATCAGAAATGACATGAGTTCGGCCGATGAATCTGCTCATGGAAGTATTAGTCATTATCACAGCTTGGGCTGTATTTCACATGATAATATTTTTTCTGGCTGCTTAGCACCTAATAAATTATATACTTATGGAAACAAAAATGAAGTCATCTTTATAAAAAAGCTTTCCTCACTTTCAGATCATAACGGATGGCCCCCTTGCTTTCTCCCAGGGCCTTCACGGATTCCTTTTGTCCTGTTTGTGACCCACCTGGAGTTCATTTTGGCATAAGTGACAAGATAGAGATCCAAATGAATATTTTATCAGATGGTTGTTCAGGTGTCTCAGCTCCACCCATGGGTCATTCATCCACGCTTTGTTCATTTGAAACCTCGACTTCATCTTACACTACATTTTTACGCTTTGTGAATTCACCTTTTGCACTGAGCCTGTTGCTTCCTATTGTGACAGTACATACTGGAGAGATTCTACCTCTTTATACCCCTGTGAGCAGCAGATGGGTAGCTTGCCCTGGCCCAGATCCTTGGAAAGACTCTCTGTTCATATTTTTAAGCCTTTTTCATTTTTCAAAATAGAATACAATTTAATAGTCTTTTACCTCGATGTTTATTACAATCAAGCCTAGTGTTTGTTTCTGTAAATGTTTATTTGGTTTATTGAACACTTTATTTTTCTTCTGTTATACATTAGATATTGACTGTTTTTCTTGTATATGTCTAAGGGGCCACCTAAATTATCCTCAATGCTAAGGGCATTTTTAAAGAAACACTTCCAGGGGTGCAGTTGATATTAGGAATATCAGAATGGGCTCGGTGAAAGAATCATTCTGAAATACTCTCTGAGAGAACTACAGGCCGAGAGTCCTTCAACTGGGGAGGTTGAGGGAAACAACAGTATCTGGTTTTGTCTAAATGTTTTTGTCTCCCTGGTTCACGTGTTGAAGTTGAATGCCCTGTGTGATGGTATTTGAAATTAGGACTTTAGAAGTAATTAGTTTGTGAGAGTTTCTTCTTAGAAGAAAAGACAGCAAGGAGCCAGCTGCTTTCTTCTGATCTCTCCTATATGAGACCAGAGAGGCAATCAGCCTGTTGGCTCTGAAGACACCATTCAACAGACCTCAGCCATGTGGGGACCTTGACCTTGACCTTGAAGCTTCCAGAACTATGAGAAGCTTGTTTTGAGCCATCTCTTTAAGCCACCTTCTTGTAGGACTACATCACAGTAGCCCTAAGTGTTTAAGACGATATCCAACATTAGCTAACCACCAATACGCTGGTACTTTCAAGTTTCTGTTCGTGGTATAATCAAAATAATTTTATGAATTATCATCGCTGCCTTTCCTGAGATAAGGAAACTCTGGCTTGGGGGTTAAATAATGACTTAGTACATAGGTAGGACATTACAGAAACACCAGCAAAATCCAGCTCTCATCTGAGTAAAGTGACACACACCTATGACTTTGGAGGCTGAAGCAAAACGACTACAAATTTAAGGGCAACTTGGGCCACATAGTGAATTCAGGGTCAGCCTGAGCTACATAACAAGACATTGTATCTAAACTAAAATACAATAAGCTAAAATAGAAATCAATGTTAAAGTCTCAGTTTCCTGATATTTCAGTATTCTTAATGTTTTCCTGTCTTGAAATTCTCTTCTCCCGTGACTCCACCTAGTGGAAAAGATATATTCACACACAAACTGTAAGGTGGACAGTTTGTCTTTAGCTAACTGTGTGTCTGTCATACAGATGGACAGGTATCCTGTGGACTGTGCCACCCCATCCCCAGCAGTGTCACTGTCCTGTTTCTGCCCAGGTAATCAGAGACCTTGACCGGGTACCCACTGCTGGGACCTCTCCTGGCACTGCTCTCAGCTCTCGACATGTCCTTGAACCCTTCCCTTTTCTCTTTGTCAAAGTGTCCCTGGCCTTAGAACTAGAAGCCACAGTTTCTGGTAATTTATTCAACTAAATTGGGCAGTTGTTAATAAATGCTAATGAATTAATACATCATTCCCACAGAAGCCAGGAAGTGGACCAGTGAAGAGAAAATTGAGCAAAGTTTTGCAACCAAATGACAAATAACAAATCTGGATTTCTAGATAGTGTGGGATCATCTTCCCAGGGATCATCCTGAGGAGAAAAGAAAGCAGTGGTCCAAGGCCTAACAAAACAGGGGAAGACAATGTGGAGGACTAGCTGGACCTCAGCTGCTGTGGACGCTGACTCAGCAGACATTAGCCTCCCAGTCACAGCACACATCAAAAGCTCTGACAACCTCGAGGTGAGATTAGTGAGATGGAGCAGCCCCTGGAGGACCGGAACTTCCAAGGGGAAGGTGCTCCTAAAGCCAAAGCAGAGTGTACTCAGCTTAGACCTGGAGAACCTCTCCAGTCCCTTAGCTTTTGCTTACTGATCCAGGCTCTGGAAAGAGAGGAAGGTTTCTTTGTAGACTTCTATCACAACAGAAGCCTCTCCAATGCTCACGATTCAAGGCAGTTCCTGCGGTGTTGCAGTAAAAACCTCAGAGAGGAAGCTGGATGTGGAATGGGGGAGCATCCTTATGCGACCCATTGCAGATTGCAGATGGCAAGGATCAATCTGATAGGCCGGAGAGATGGCCCATCCTTTCAGAGCACAACTGCTCTTGCAGAGAGCCCAGGTTTGGCTCCTGGTACCCATGTTGGGCATTATAACAATCTGCCAGTCTAATTTCATGGGGCATGCTACTTTTTTCTGGTCTCTTCAGACACCTGCACACATATCCTCACAACTAAAAATATAGTTAATCTTTAAAAGCATGACTACTATTTTCTTGGCAGATAGGAGGTGAGCAAATTCGAGATGGTCTATAGAATTTGTAATTACCATAATAATACAATATCTTCCAAAATCATTGCTCAAGGCTGCAGGTTCTCTCTATCCTAGACTTGTCCTTTGAAAATGACTGGTGCTTCTGAGGAATATAGGAGGTGAAGGCCCAACTCCATCACAGCCACAGAGATCCTGAGTCTGGAGGCGAGGCTCTGAATGAGACAAGCTCTGGGGTCCCCTCCTGCCAGATGCTCCGGCGATTGTGTTTAGCTTTATCTGAAGTGATGGACTGCTCTAAAAATGGGAGAATGAGAAAGGATTAATTACCCAATCGAATAAAACCTTTCCGAAGTGGAACCTCTGCTGTGTTGTTCCCTCCGGTGCCCCTTTACCCTCTTGATGAGCTGTGGTGTTCCAAGGCCACCGTGAGGTTTAAAATCATTTTGCCATGAACAAACACCCTGAGACAGGTGAGAAAAGTATCCCGTCTTCTTGTTATTGAGTGAGAAACTGAGGCCTAGGGAAGCTGCTCCAAGTATCTTGTGCTGACCGTCTCCATAAGACTCAGGATGCTGATGAAAATGGTGTTTCCCTCCCAAGCCCCATTGCATCGGATAGATGCATTAAAAGCCTCCCCAGGAAGACAAACCCTGGCACCGGCAGGTAGCTTTCCATTAATAAAGCAAAAATATAAATCCTCTTGGTGATTCTAGATCAGGGCTCTGCCCCCTCCTTCCCCACCCCCACAGGAATCCACAAACACATTTTTAAATAACAAAAGAAAATTGAGTACCCGATGCAGTTAGCAGTGGCCCCATGGGGGCTGAGGAGGCCAGAAAAGCAGTCTATTATTTTGCACCTGTCCTGCCCGATAGCTCATTGTGCGGCAGTGTTTACTTAAAAAGCCGAGAAGGAAATCATTATTTGCTCTTAGTCCTGCGATTCCCGTGGCTATGCTCTTTGGAGGAAGTGTTTTATTTTATTTCTTTTTTTTCCCCCTCCTCTTTTCCCATGTTTGAGTTGCAAGAGGTAAAAGCAGCAATGCCTGGTGCATCGGATATGGGGAATGAGCACCGGGGCCAGGATGGAGCTTAGCAGATGTCTGCACTGCCTCCTTTCATGTCTGGACAGCGATGAAAGGAAATGAGCTCAAAGGGAGAGATTCTCGTTCCTCTTTCTCTCTTGCTATGTCCAAAAGCTGCATGTGCATTACATATGTACATCATCTACGCAAGCATACAGTAAGTATCACACACATACATACATACATACATACATACATACATACATATGCTGACATGTGTATGTACGTATAGACAGCATGTTATCTCAGCATACTTTCATTATGCTATGCAATGAAAGTCATATGAATATATTCCACCTCCCTCCTCAAAACCAGAAGAGTTAATGAATGCTGTGGATAGAGGGAAGAAAAAAAAAAAAACCCGCAACCTGGCAGAAAATAAGAACAGAAAAAGAGTCCACCCTCTTTTAAATGCTCTAAGTATCTTCTGGTTACGAATGCCTTTCCCTCTAAATGGCTGTGTTTGCTCCACTAGATTGGCAGCAATCAGCTTTACAAGTGTTGGGGAAAGATTTACTTGAACAGATGAAAGAAAATTATTCCTTCCTAAATGCTGGCGTCCACCACAGATGATGTAGCATTCGCCTGCTTGGCAGAAGGACTGTGTGTTTTGAAGAAGCTTGTTTTCTTAGAAAATATGGTCCTTGGGCCGGAAGGACAATGTCATGACCAGGCTGATAAAAATGTGACTGTTGAACGTTATAAGGTGTTAAGGATGGGGCTTTCAAAGTGTCGAACTTTTGGTAAACTCCAACAGCTGCTGTTGTGGTGGAAGAGAGAGGCTAAGACTGGCTGCCTGTGTTAGGCAGATGGTGTGTCCTAGCAGCCTTGGAGAAAGCCAATTCTAAAAGGGTTTACACCATCACCTTATCCCTGCCCTGAAGAGGAGAAAAAAAATAGTTTATCTATGTTGCACTGTTGAAGCAGGGATACTTTGACTGGTCCATCAATGAGCACTTGATATTCCATTAATAAATCCATTACCTGCCAAGTCTGATAGCCTCAGTTTAATCCCTAGGACCAGCATCATGGAAGGATGGAGAACATTGACTCCTGAGCTGTCTTTTAATATCTATAGGCACACTACAGTACATGTATGCCCACATACATACATATAATAGATAGATAGATAGATAGATAGATAGATAGATAGATAGATAGATAGATAGATGTAAGATTTAAAAGAAAGAATGAGAACCAGCAATGCAGTGAGCCAGGCTTCAGTTTGGATAGCACACCTTCCAGAGATGATAGCTCGCACTGGAGCGAGCTCTGAGGCCTGTGAGGGAGTAAGTCATACATGGATCTTGGCACTACATTTTGGGACGAGGTAACAATGAATGCAAAGGCTGTAAGGAGGAGTTATCCTCGGCATGTTTGAAAAATAGCAAAATGGCAGCGTAGATGGAGGAGGATGAGCAGGAGCCAATGTCACAAAGATAATGGAAGTGGAAAGGGAGATCACCTCCAGCCCAGCCTGTCCCTGTCAGCCACAGTAAGAAAGATGGCTTGAAATAAGGGCAGGAGGAAGATGGAAGGTTGAAAGTTGCCTTGATGTAGCAAAGGAGAAGACAGCAGAGAATGAACTCCATTCCACAGAGAGAAAGACTGGAGAAGCATTGGAAATCACGGAGGGGAAGATGGACAGCTGGGAAGTATTGAGAAACAGGAGGACAAAGGCTGAGGGAGGAGGAGACAGCATTCATCTCCATCAGTGACCCCTAAGCAATGAGAAGAAAATCAGAAGCTTCATGGAAAACTAGCCCACCCTGGTGAAAACAGAAAAGTCCTACACACAGGATAAGCCTACTGTTCTAGCAAGTCTCAAATCCAGTCGGGTTTTCTATCCAGCCAGGTTTCCTTTCCTTACTCCCAAGCACGCTTGGGAAATAACAGATGTCTAAAGCATGAGCTACCCTAGGGAGAGCTGCCTGGTCCATGACTGCAAGGCTAAGTAAGTGTGGCCAGAAGATGCCCCTAATGTGATAGGCCAGCACTGGAGAATCCATCTCTTCTGTCATTCACCAATTCTCAAATTGCTGCAGTTGGGTACCATCTTGAAAGGAATGTATTATTTTAAGCCAAGCTATGCTGGAGACCTGATAACAAGAAACAATCACACATCAATGGGCCTGGAGTTAGCCTACCACAGACCCAGAGTGGAAGACACTCTAAGGACCAGTCACGGGGAAGATGAGAGCCAAGCTGGAACATAGCAAAAACCTCAGGTGTACATTCTGAGGCTAAAAGATAAGTCCATCGCCTGAGGATAACCAGAGCCTGAGCACCCCAAGCATGAGGTCAGAGTGCCCAGCCTCTTATACCTCCTGCCTGCCACAAGGTTCCTTGCCAATGGGACAGAGAATTCTGCAGTCGCCTGTAGTAACTGACCTCTACAGTGTCATTCTCCAGCAGAGTGCTTAATGCTGAGCAGGCTTTGAAAGCACATGGATTGCCCCACTAAACACACACACACACACACAGATTCAGTGATGAGTTTTCATCCCTAACCTCCAAACACACTTGAGATACTAAGCGTCTGGTGCATCAGTTACTGTAAGGAGAGGGAACATGGACTGTGAAGCTAAGTAAGTGTGGCCACAGGATGCCCCTGGTGCTCAAAGGAGGCAAGGCTCTAGAAGGAAGACAGCAGGACAGCAGGGTTGGACATCTCTGACTACTCTAGGCTCAGCACCAGCTTAAAGTAGGAAAGACAGGCCACGCTGACTTCAGCTCACACCTGTCCCACAAGCCAGAAAGAGTCCACGTTCAGAGAAGGAAGCTGTTTGTTGTACTTCACCTTCTTAGACTACTCTACTTTCTTCTTCTTTTTCTTCTATTGTACCTTGGCTAGTATTTTACTTTAAAAAAAAAAAACTTTCATGACTTTAATTTTTCACCCTTCTGCTTACATGTATCCAACGTCATCTGAATTTTTTTCCTCATTGTGTTGCCAAGTTTCTTCCCTCTCTTCCCTTTTCTCCTGTCTCTGTTCCTGTCATTCTCACCCATGATGCTTTTCTTCCCTTCCTCTATCTAACCATATATTTAATGTCTTTTTTTGTTTCCATGACCCTGTTTGTTATTTAATTCATTTGTTTTTCAAATGTACCTTAAATAATTTTAACTTTATAACATACTCCATATTGTCTTTGCCAGTTTTTATTCTGTGGACACTGGTGGTATAGTAGTCATTTTAATGTATTATGTTCTGTATCTTCTTGTTGCATATAGTGGGTTTTTTCCATGAGTGGTAATGAAGACTGAGCCCTCCAAAGAAGGATGCCTACTGAACAAATAGTTAAATAAAACTGCAAGGAACAGCCAAACAGACCGATAACCAACTATAGCATAAACGTAAGGAACATGAAGAAGGAAAGCAACATGGCGCCCCCACCAGACTATGTAACCCCTTAACTAAAAATTCCAGTGACATTCAAATGATTGAAATGGGGTGGGGAAATTGAAGTTATTCAAAAAATAACCAGTGAGGCAAAGCAGAAGCAAAGGAACATATGAATGAAGTGAAGCGAGCAACTGAGGACATAGCTACAGACCCAGCAGCATGGATGAGAAGTTCAGCATGGAGACTAAGACCATGGCAAAGCAAACAAAGCAACACCATGCTGGCAACGAAAACCTCAGTCAAATAAAAAGCACTATCATAAACATCACTGATAAAGGTCTGGAGAGATGACCCTGGCAGTTAATAAAGCATAACGTGCATCCAGAGAACTGGAATCTGGTTCCCAGCACCAGGGAAGGTGGCTCCTAACCACCTGGAACCCCAGCTCTAGGGCTTCTGACACCTCCTCTGGCCTCCGTGGGCACCTGTACTCTCATCCACATACCTACACGCAGACACGTGATTTAAATTAAAAATCTTCCAAATCACCAAGAAGTCAGTAGTCAACCAGGGAAGAAAGCATCAGTGATGGAAGAGACAGCTAAGGAAATACTACATCCAGTTATCAACAAAGAAAATGAAGTAAGCATGGCCATAAGCTAAAAGAATTTTGACGTCTGCTGAAGAGACCTAAGAATCCGAGGGTATAAAAGAAGAACTGAGACAAGACTCCAAAGATGTAAGAAAATTCAATGAAATTAGAGAGGAATTTACCAAATCTAGGGGAAGAAATGCATATTCAAGCACAAAAGGTTTTTAGAACCCCAAATAGACATGACCAGAGAATAACCCCAGCACAACACACTGCAGTCAAAATTCTAAGAGTACAAAACAAAGAAACGGCATTAAAAGAATCAGGAGAGAATGCCAACTCCCTTACAAAGGCAAGCTCATCACAATGGCATTAGACATCTCAGCAGAAAACCTTAACGCTAAGAAAGCAAAGAGTGCTGTATTCCAAGCCTTGGAAGTAAGTAACTGCCAACAAGAATTACTATATTCAGAAAAGCTATCTTTTAAAAAAAAACAAAAGAAATAAAGACATTTCAAGTAATTTATGACCACCGAGCTAGTGTTATATCCAAAAGAGGATGCCAGACCCAAAGGAGGGACCCAGTAATCTCAAGTGTAAGAGCCAAGAATGGAATAGGTGAACAGAGGAAAACTAAGAAACAACCAATGGTCCCCAGCTCAACAAACCTGCAAGCACTGAAGGGAAATTCGAGGATAAGAAGAAAAAGCCAGTGCGGGGTTATACGGGGTGCAGGGGGTGGGTGTGTGACACACTGCTTAGCTAGTAAAAGCCTCACAACCTGAGTCTGATCCCCAGGAATCCTATTTGGAAGAGGAAGTCCCAAAAGTTGTCCTCTGACCACCACAGACACACATCTGCCATGGCACACATGTACCCACACTCAAATACAGATTTCACACAACCATATTAATAAGTAAAATAAATCTATGGAACCAAGAAGAGCCAGTAATGACTGACCCAAGCAGGAAAACAGCACAATGGCAGGAACCAGCTTACCCCTCTCAAATGTACAAAACAGACATTATAGAACATAAAGGAATATATATAGGTACAGGGACAATGACATAGGTCACTTTAATACCTCATTCCCAGCAGTAGCTAGATCTTCCAGACAAAAATACAACAGACTTCAGAATTATTCTCTGTTTTCAATCAAATAGACTTCACAGAATTTTTCACCTGGCACCTTAGAAATACACATTCTTAGAAGCCAATGAAATTTCTCTTAAAATAGATCACATATTATAGGCCTTAAAGCAAGTCCTGACTAGTAGGGAAAAAAAGATAATTTCTTATATTTTAGTAGATTGTAGTGGACAAAACCAACCTAGAAATCAATAACAAGAGAAAGTATGTACATGTATGGATGCTGAATAAAACACTCTTGAACAACCATTGGGAGGAGTCAGGGAGGAGGCCACAGTATCCCTAGAGCCAAATGAAGAGGAACCCACAGTTAACCAGAGCCTTTGGGACATAACAAACATGGGTTGAAGAGGAAAGTTAACAGGCATGCGAGCTTACAGGAAATGGAGGCAAAAGGAATCATACAAAAACACCATCAAACAAACACTTAAAGAACACAGACAATCCCCAAGTCAAACTGACCAAAAAAGAGGGAAGACCCAAATTAACACGACTGGAGATGAAAAGGTACCAGTAGCCACAGATCCCCATGAAATACACAGAATCAGTAGAGAATGCTTTGAAAAAAAATATATTTAAAAAGAAACAAGAAAGTCTAGAAGAAATGGCTTGATTCCTAGATACATACGACCTACGAAAATTAAATCAAGAAGAGGCAAAGAACTTAAATAGAGCCGTAACAAGCAAGGAAGTTGGAACCGCACTAAAATATCTCCCACAAGGAGAAACCCAGAACCAGACAGACTGACGGATACATTCTAACTCTAGCTAAATGTTACCAACGATGCTCCTCAAGCCACCTAAAGTAGAAAGAGGAAGAACTATTGAACTAACCTGTGATGCCAGCATTATTTTAATGCCAACCCCTGTAAGGACACAGCCACCATCCGATAAACAGAAAAGCAAAGCATCTTGATGAAATTTGCCCCAGCTGAATTCAAGAGCACAAGTATGTTTCCTTCCAAGGATTCAGGGGATACCTGACATAAGAATCTCAAAAATTAAAAGATACTCAATTAAGTGGATAAAGTACACTTCAGAACAGAAATCACAAGGTCATCCACCTCAACAGACACAAGAAAGAGTTTTCAGAAAGTTCACATCCCTTCACGAGAAAGCTCTGTAGACTACAAATGCAGAGAAAATGGCCACTCTGAAACTGTGGGGCTTCACACTAGATTTTACCCTTTCATGGTTGAGTATAGTTTTATGCCCTTATCCTTCACTCAAAAGCAAAAACTTCTTGACAGAGTTAAAACTAGAAAAACAATTAGCTTTGTGTTTGTTACCTACACCCAGTCCTTCCTCACCCTTGACAACCACCCCTTCAGAGTCTCCACTTTAGCTATAGAAATTCCTTGAGATGTATAGACTTTGAGTCTGGTTAGCTTCCATATGTGATGGTTTTTGTTATCGAGTATTTCACAATAAGTTTTAACTGAAAAAAAAAAAAACAACCTATGAATAGAACTGCAACGCATCACAATAAAGGCTAACTACGACAAACCTATAACGGATGTTATACTGTAATGAGGAAAAACCAAAGCATCCTCTCTACAGCACCAGGAGCTACACAGGGTGTTCGAAGTCCCCGTGCTTATTTAATACAGCATTACAGCTATGAGGCAAGAGAATGAGATAAAAGGGGTACAGATAGGAAAGGAAAAGGTGAAATCATCTCCATTTGCACCAGAAAACGCTCTGATCTGAATCCATTATATTTGGTGTGCTAACTAAAATAAAGAAATAATAAATACATAGATAAACCAGTGAATGAACTCATAAATAAATAGTTAGAAATAACAAGACAAATGCAGTGGACTTTTCTCCGACTGAGATGTGAGCCTGGTGAGGATCAGCACACAGAGGATCAGCATCTGGTTTACATTTCAGTCAAACCCTGCAGATGTTTGTTGCGGGGAGGTGGGCAGAGAAAGAGGTTATAGCAATATCTAGGTAAGGGATGTTGCTGGTTTGAACTCAAAATATGGCGGGAAGAAAACCCAACACTCTTACGGAGTAGGAATCTGAGCTACACAAATGAGGATGTGTTGACTTAATACACTAGTTGTTTATTTATTCAGTTACCATACCAGAGCCAAAGGCTTGTGTTCAGGAGAGGGTCGATAGAAAGTTAAGTCAGACTCAATGTCCTGTTTTCTAAAACAAGGAAGTCTAAGCAGGGAATGTGGCAAGTTCAGTATACAGAGCAGGATACACAAGCAGAAAGGTAAGCCTGGCACAATACCCTGTCAACTTGTGACAAATTAGCTGCTGGCACAGTAGTCTCCACCCTCAGGATTAGTCCGTGCCTTTCTCCCCCACACCATCTAAATGCCTTGCTAGGTGGCAGTGAAGTGGGCACTCTCCCTGACATCGAGTGGCTCTGACATTCTCTAGGGCCCCACATTCCTGCCTGAGTCCTCTCCTTACGCAGCACTAGTTGAAGGGTTTGAAAGCCTTTCTCGTTTTTCCCAGTTCTGTAACGGCAGCAGGTCAGTGTGCCCTGAGGGACACTGCCTCTCTGACATGGCATTCCATGGCCTTCTTTACCCCCACCTGGTCTCTACCGACTTGCCCATTCTGTCTTTGTAACTCACAGTTCAAACTGTATGTGAGTCCTTCAGGTTCTGCAGAAAGACATGAGGCCTCTCTTCCCAACTTCCTTTTGCCATCCGGTGCCTGGCACTCTGCATGTGTTCCTTACTTAATCTGTGGGCACACCTCTTTCTTCCTCTCTGCTTCTCATTGGCTTTCCCCTCTGGTTGTGGAGCACTCCTTCCATCCTCCACTATAATAGGGAGCACTTCTTCCCTCCACTAAATGAAACCCAGTCATCCAGCTAGGCACTGTGGTGTCCGTCTTGCCACTCCAAAGATACCTTTGCTGCGTGTGTGCCGTGTAATCAAACCTCAGCCACCCACATGTGGCTCTGGGGAGGCTGAAGCACACCGAGTGTCGTGAATTGGAAAGGTAAATGCTTGTGTTTATTGAGCTAAGTAGCATGTAGTATTAAGTAAATTAACCAATTTCACTTGACCTTTCTAAAATATAGTGACTAGAGCTGCTGAGATGGCTCGGTGGGGAGAGGTATCCGCACACGGGCCTGATGACCCATGTTTGATCTCCAGATTACACATGGTAACAGGAAAGAACCTGGGAGTTCTTTCTCTGATGTGTACACACAGAGACATACACACACATGCACACACACACACAGAGACATAGACATACAGACACAGGCACTCAGACACATGAGCACACATGCACATGCACACACATAGATACACACACACAGACACACACAGAGTTAGACATACAGACATAGGCACTCAGACACACACACATGAGCACATGTGGACATTCACACACAGACACACATACAGACAGAGGTATATATAGAGAGAGACAGACAGACACAGACAGACAGACACAGGCACTTAGACACACACAAATCTGCACACATACACACACACGCACACATATCTATGCCTCCCCAATACAGAGATTGCAAGCTGTATTTAAAAAAAAAAAAAAAAAACCATGAGCTCTGAGGCTCTGACTTAGGTCCTCAGGAAAGACGAGCAAGCACCTTACTGACTAAGCTCTTAGGTTTTAAACTGGACTCGTGACTCACATTGTATTCCCAGGTGATACTGCAAATGGTACTTTCCATACCTGTATGTAACTCTTCAAATACATGTCTGTCTCCTGCAGTATAGAATGTTTGCCCCCTCTGCTTCCTACCCTGATAGACAGTGTCTCCTTTGAGCCAAAAATCCTTCCTTCCTTAAGTTGTTTCTCCTGTAAAAATATGGCAGCAGCGATGAGAAAATTAATAATATTAGAGAATAGGAAGCATTCATATTCATTCATAGTTCAGGGCTGTGAAAAGGACTCTGGGGAGGTCTGTGACAGGCCCATAGTAAGCATTTGCCCGCTGACAAAATGAAAGTCTTTTATGAGCAACAGGAAGACACAGAAGATTGGGCAAAGGCAGCTGCTGTCATCATGAATAACACACTGGTCACAAGTAGCAGTAACTTGCAGACTTCCAAGCTGTTGTGTTGTCACACTGTGTGTCATCTTGAGCTGTCTACAGCTATGTGCTTGGCTTGTTGTTGAGGGTTGACAGGAGTTTATAGCCCCAAATGCCAGTGGATTACAGCCCCAATTTTGGAATCCCCAGAGCAACGCCTGCTGTTTTCACATTTTCCATCTCAAATCCCCAAGCCCAAACCTCTCACATGCAAGAGAGGAAACCCAGCTCTCCTGAGGGTCTTCTCAGTTTACATTTGCTTTTTGTCTCCAAGAGGACAAATCCTAGGGAATGGGGCTAAGGCCTTCCAGAGTTCTTCCGAATTGTGGCCTGAGAGCTTTAGTCTCTGGGAACACACCACTTTGGAAACCAGCAAGGAGCTGGCCACAGCACCCAGCCTTGGGCTTTGATCTGAGGGACATGAGCCCTTTGATGAGTGTGGACCAGAGCCAGCCTTGTGGGGTAATTAAGTCTCTCTGCCCCTCCCCCCCCCCAACATAATAAAGTCCAATCGGCTCCTTAATTGCATGTATAGAAAAGTGAACTTCCTGGGTTGATGTATCAAAACTGTACTATGTATGCAGTGGGAAGAAGGAGAGAGTGGACCTTCTTAGTAGATAGAAGCAGAACCAGGATTGGAACAGGAAGCCTCAAATACTCAGAAGTACGTCTTCGTGAGGCCCTGTGGAGCCTCAGACACCAGGAGACTACTGGAAGGTGTTTCAGATAGTTTGGTCCCGCACTGTTACTCTGTACGCAGGAAGTCTCAGGTCCACAGATAAGTGGTTTGGTAGCACCCACTTTGCATTATATCAGGTACTTAAGCGCCCCCTATACTCTTACTAGAATTATGATGTAAAAGCAGTTTTCCTTTGCTTAGCATTTGATTCATCCATTCATTTATTCATCTACTCATCTTGAGACAGAGTCTTGCTATAAAACTCAAGCTGGCCTTCAAATCACCGTGTGGCTCAGGCTGGCCTTGAACCCACAGTCTTCCTTCCTTGGCCTCCAGAGTGCTAGGGTTACAGGTGGGCTCCACTACACATGACCTTCTGGAATTTTAAGTAGCTCCTTCTAACTTGTCTTTCCTGGGTTCTCATGACAAACCTTTCCAACTAAATGAAGCTTTATCAAGAATCCTGATCTCAGGGTGGCTCCGCGTTTCCCTGAAGTCTCACAGAGCATGGTAGAGCTGAGAATACTGGCAAGGCTGTGTCCTTTCCACTTCATTGCTCAGCTTTCTCATTCTCAGCTTTTCACTCATTCATTCATTCACTCACTCATTTGTTCATCCACTCATTCATTCATTCACTTATTCACTCACTCATTCATTCACTCACTCATTCATTCATCTACTCACTTATTCATTCACCCATTCATTCACTCATTCATTCACTCATCCATTCATTCATTCATTCATTCATTCATTCATTCACTGAGCTCTATTGAAATCTCAGAGTGAGATTTGGTATACGGTCACTTCTTTCTCAATCTTTAGTGTCTCACCTCCAGGACTTACTTCCCTTCTCATGGAGTCATTAGCTTTTAGACTCAAACTGAATATGATCTGGCTTGAGTTGTAGGAAAATGTCTTTTGTGGAGCCAGGAATGAAGGACCATTTCAAGAACTAGGAGCAAACCCTTGAGGGAGGGTTTGCCATAGAATGTAGCTGCTGAGAGAAAAAGAACAGGAAAAATAACTCAGAGGTTTCGACGCTTAGTTACCAGGAACGTCCTAACAATGTGAACTGTAAAAGAGGTAGAGAACCCAAGGGTCCATGAGTCACTGGGGGAGAAATGTCTCACAATTTGTTTTGTGCATCTGGAGTCAAGGGGAGCAGAAGGCTGGGGTCAGCAGGGTGTCGCCTGTGGAGTCTATGACACTGCAGTCAAGTAGGGTCAGCCTGAAAATGACTTGGAGTGGCATGTCAGTGAGCTTTTCTTAGTAAGAAGTCACCTGACACAAGCTGCGTATGAGTTGGGAAAGGCCTCTTTAGCTCAGCTTGGGTGGTTCGAGAACACAACACGGCACTCACACTGCCCCCTTTCTCCGCTGTGCCACCTCAGATGACCACAGTGGGATGGGAGGGGGGGTGAGCCATTGATTGCATCTTGAGCTAGTAGCAAAGAAAGAGAAGACTTAAGTGTCTGAAGTCCCCGGCAAGGCCATGTCCCAGTGACCTAAGAGCCTCATTCTAAACTAAATTCCTCAAACCATCACCCGAGGACCAAGGTACCAATCACGGAGGAATCAAACCACAGCGGCTTCTGGGATTCATCTCTTCATGCTGTAGAGGAGAACTGGAATCTGTGGAGAAGGCTCTCACTTGGGTTATCTTTTGTTTGTTTGTTTGTTTGTTTGTTTGTTTTTTCTAGACAGGGTTTCTCTGTGTAGCTCTGGCTGTCCTGGAACTCACTCAGTAGACCAGGCTGGCCTCGAACTCAGAAATGCACCTGCCTCTGCCTCCCAAGTGCTGGGATTAAAGGTGTGCACCACCACTGCCTGGCTCATCTCACTTCGGTTATGATCAAGGCTCTACTTGGAACAGACTCTTCTGGGCTGGACCATTATCCTCAGGTCAGCATGCTTCTCTGTGGAAACCAGAGCAGAGGCTTCACAACACTACCGCCCAACTCTGTCATCCATGGTGACTGTGGTTTCAAGGCACACAACCATGCAAGGATATTGCAGGCGTATCCCTGACACCTCCCAGAAAGATGTCTGTCTCTTGGCTGGTGGTAAGAGGACTCTGGTGGCCCCATAAAGCCACATGGCACAGTGCTTTTTGCTTTTATTGCCTCCGTGCCTACCTGTGCAAAGCATGCTGTCAAGTAAAGGCTCCCTCACCACTCTTAGACCAGGAAAGAGCTGCCTCCCCAGCCTCTACTTCTCACTATAGCTCTGTCCTCTGCCCTGGGTTTTATTACGCAGTGAGTGATGCTTGCCTGGAAACACTTTCTTTATGACTTATTAATAAAAATAGAGAAAGGAGAAATGGAAAAAACACAAGGTAAGCGAGCGGGATTGTATCTAAGTAAAACACTTTTCAAAGTGTCAAAAGGTCTTTGGGGAAATAGGGAAAATCAATGAGTCAAAGTGTGAAGTGAGCGAGAGGCAGGAGACTGGCTGCAGGAAATAAGTCCTCGGCAGCAGCAATTCGAACTAAAGCAAAACACAGCAAAATAAAGCCTGACAAGACGCAACTTATAATCATCATCACCGTCTTCCTCGTTGGCGTCAGCATCACCACAACACCCTGTGTTGACATATTATTTTGAGACTGGATGGATCTACAAAAAAAAAAAAAATGACCAAGTCATAAGAGGGCTGAAAGAAGGTTGACAAAAATGGCAGATGGATCCAGGAAAACCAGAGACCAGGCCTAGCCCTGCCCATTCCTGGGCCCTTGTACATGCTGGCCTTGAGTCCTGCTGTAAGATATCTCAACACAGCTAGAAGTGTCTTGAAGTGAACTTGGCATCAGAGTAGAGGGTTTCCTTGCTCCTCTGGTAGTGTCTGCTCCCTGAAAGTGAGGAAGTAGCCACTAAGCCCACATGAAGCAAGAGGATCCAGGCTCATACTGAGTGAGGGACTTAGTAAGTTGTAAAGCTCACAGGAACCTTCTAAAGATCACTGCCCTATAATGGTGAGTTCCAGGGCTGAGTCTTGTACGTATGTGTATGCATGAGTGGTAGCCACAGGTTGATATCAAGTGCTTTCTTCGATGTTTTTTTAACCTTACTATTATGAATCGGGATCTTTCATTAAACCTATAGCTTGCTGATCCAGCTAAACTGACTGGCCAGGCACCCACCTCCCCAGTACTGAAGTTATAGGTGTGTAATAGGAGCCTGACATTTCCTTGGGTGCAGGGGATTAAACTCTTCATGCTTGCAAAAACAGTGCTTTGCTGATTGAGCCATCTCTCCAGCCCCCTAAAACCTCTCAGCAGACTTTGGTGAAATGAAAAAAGACAAGGACATTCATTGCCTTTACCTTTGTTTCTGGAAGTACAAAGTTCCAGATTCTAGGAGTTTCCCATTCCATCCCTATAGAAGTAAGTTTGTGCTGGGATCGGGTAGCCCACTCTATCCCGTTTAGCTCCCAAGTAAAGACACAGAGATACCAGATTTTATTAACAAGCTGGTAGCACTGTGCTGGGCAGGTTCTGAGCTATTGTAACCCAACTAGTCTACTAATAACCAGATAAATGTCCTGTTGCCTGGCATCTGAATCTCCCTCTGATCCCTGTGTGTACTCAGGGCAAGCTTCTCTTGGCCATGTGCTCATGGTCCATCTGGTGTCATGGTGTTGGCCTTCTTCCCTTCTCCTTCATCTTTCTCCTCCCATCTCCCCAGTGATCTCTCCTGAGACACCCTCCCCCACTCAGTTGCAAGTTCCACCTTCCTATACTCTCCGCCTTTTATTCACCAAACAGAGATTACTGAGGAGCATTCTTTACACACATTGGTCAATAAAATGCCCATATCCAGACTGCATCCTGATCTTGGGGCACAGAGCCCAGCATCTGAGTATGCGGTCCACAAGAACAACTCCAGTGCATTCTATCATGCTACTGTCCTGACATCTAGGGCAGCAGCCAGCCTGCAGGGACCTTCTGTCTTACTTAGCCCTGTGATGGCCATTCCCATGGCTTTCCCCCACCATGATTCTTCTGCCACGATTCACACCCCATCTTGGTCATAAGTCTCCCCCCTTGAAACCTCACCCATCACTCGTCCCTAAGAAGCACAGCCTGTCACTTCCAAATGGGAGTGATTTCTCTCACTCTGCTCAGCTTCTTATTGGGCACAACACAGTCATGCATATTTTATGAATATTTATACACATTCAGAGTGCATCTTTCCTGTAGGAGCAAAAGCCCACTATCAGATGGGACCTTGCCTTATTTATCTGAATGATGCCGGGACTAGGGATCTTGGAATGCTTGCCTTGCATGTAAGCTTGTAGCTCAGCACTGAACTCAGAGGATTAAATCTTAATCCTTCTCCACGGCCCACAGCAAATGCCACTTTGTTCAGATTATTTTATGTGTCTGATGTTTTGCCTGTATATATTATGTCTGTGTGCCATATGCTCTTAGTGGATCCCCAGAGACTGGGGTTACAGTCAGTTGTGAGCTGCCATGTGGGCACTAGGAATCGAACCTGGATTCTCTGGAAGTGTAGCCAGTGCTCTTAAACACTGAGCCATCTTTCTAACCACTGCTACCTTGTTATTTTCTTCCTTTTTTTTTTACTTTGTTTCCATTTATTTGTTTATTCATTCATTCATTCATTCATTCATTCATTCACTTTGCATCCCAAATGAAGCCCATACCTCTCCTTTCAGTACCCCTTCACAGTACCCCTTCACAGAGCCCCTCTGCACCCCGCCTCCTCTTCTCCTCTGATAATGAGGAAGCCCCCCCCCCCCGTACCAACCTACCTTGGCATATCAAGTCACTGCAGAACTAGGCACATCCTCTCCCACTGAGGCCAGTCAGGGGACAAGAATCTACAGGCAGTTGACAGCGACAGCCCTAACTCCAGTTGTTGGGGGACCTGCATGAAGACAAAGACACATATCTGCTACATATAGGGGGGCTAGGTCTAGCCTGTGTATGTTCTTTCATTGGTAGTTCAATCTCTTGGAGTCCCCAAATGTCCAGGTTAGCTGACTCTGTTGGTCTTCTTGTAGAATCTCTATCTCCTCAGGGTACCTCAGTTCTTCTCCCCAACTCTTCCACAAGACTCCCTGTGCTCTGAGCATCATCTAATGTTTGGCACTGGGTCTCTGCATCTGTTTCAGTTAGCTGCTGGGCGGAGCCTCTCTCAGAAGACAGTTATGCTAGACTCCTGTTTGTAAGCATAACAGAGTGTCATTAATAGTGTCGGAGATTGGTTCTTGCCCATAGGATGGGTCTCAAGTTGGGTCAGTCATTCCCACAGACTCTGCTCCATCTTTGTCCCTGAACTTCTTGTAGGCAGGACACAGTTTGGGTCAAATATTTTGTAGGTGAGTTGGTGTCCTTATTCCTTCACTGGGAGTCCTGGCTACAAAGAGGTGTCACCATGTTCTTAAAGTCTTACTTTATACACTCATTTGGAAGCAGCCTCTCTTCCCAGATTTTCTATGAACAGCATTAATGATGGTCAGCAGACATCTCTATCACTCCTCTGCAGAGATGACCAGAGTGTATTTCCCCACCCCCATCCCCTTGGAAGTTTATCAGAGTCACATGATAATGCTTTGGGCATTAAAATTAAAGCAGCAATGGCTCGTGCCACTTCACAGAGGACATATTAAGAGCAAGTACAAAGTTTATTGTGCCCTCATTCTCATGCCATAACAGTGGAAGCCCAGAGAGGGAGCCTTCCTTGGGCTGCAGTTCTTTAGAGTGAACTATTTCTGCAGCCCCCTGAGAGCCATGAGTGATGATTGGAACTCCAGAGCTGGTTGTCACTGCAGCACAATGTAGTCTTTCCTGTCTAATACACATGCCGTAACACTTCCGGATATTGTATTATTTGTGCAAATGCCATCTCCCTAATAAGTTGAGCGATTCTCCATCTGTCTATTCATTTCTGTAGTCTTTTACTTCTCCAACATTTATAGAGCACTGCCATATGTTAGGTATTCCATGCAACTGTGCTAGTTGCCGGGGACGGCATAATAAGCAATGGGTGGTTATCCGCCCTTCTCTGGGCTTCCTATCCGTCAGGAGAATGGCTAAGTGGCTAGGCAGTGAAGCCCCTGGGGAGATTTCAGACTGCTGGAGGCATACAGGGAAAGCATCTAACGTTTAGACGTTTAGGAAGGTTCGGGGAAGGATTGCTGGAGAAATTCCCATCTAAGTAGAGACTTGGAACAAACAGGGAATTTTCTGATGAAGTGGGAAAGAGAGGAGGACAGGAATGAGGCCAGAAAAGGAGAAGAGGAAGTAGGGAGGGGAAGGGAGGGAGGGAAGGATGGAGGGAGAGAGGAAGCAGGAGGCACCTTTGTACACAAGTGTATCCATCAATGAGGACTCGTGTGGAGCCCAGAGACTCATGCTGTCTTCCACAACACTTCTGCACCCCCGTTTTTGAAATAGAATCTCTCAGTGAGCCTACAGCTCACCGTTTTGAGTAGACTTGGCTAGCCGGTGAGCCTCTGGGATCCACCTGTGTGCTCTCAGTGCTGGGATTACAGACTCACACCTACCAGGGTTTTGACATGGGTGCTAGAGGGCTTGACTCTGGTTCCTGTCCATGGACAGCAGTCACTGTTCCCACTGAGCCATTTCTCTAACCCTGGGCACAGCATTTGTAAGGGGAAAAATGTATTTAAAAAAAAAGACAGGAAAGGCTCAAAGAACTGCATTTCATACAGTATGGACAAGCCTGGAGTCTGAGATGGGCTGGTCAGGGACGCTGGGTTCCTGTTTAGGAGAACCCTGCATACCAAGTTAAAGACTGTGGACTTTATAAATATAAAGGTGCTACAGAGCCATTGAAGTCCAAAGGGAGAGACATACTGTCTATGTGTCTTGAAATTTCCAGGTCATTTTGCTGTCAGGAGGAGTCAGGACGGGAGTTCAGCATCCACGGGAGCCCTTGAGGGTAGATTCCAGATCCAACTGGGTTTGCTGGCCCTCCTCCTTCCCTCACACCAAGCCTCTAGAACTGCCTAAGCATCTCAGACACGGTAATTGGGTAGAAAGATGACAACAGGCATGCAAGTCTTCAGCCCTGTCAGCAACACCTCCGGGCTCCAAGCAGTCACTCAGGGATGGCAGCAACACGGAGCGCAGAGGTAGAGCGGATTGAGGTGCCAGCATTCTGACATGAACAAACCTAATCA
The DNA here is from genome assembly GCF_004785775.1 of Grammomys surdaster. Lineage (NCBI taxonomy): Eukaryota > Metazoa > Chordata > Mammalia > Rodentia > Muridae > Grammomys > Grammomys surdaster. The sequence goes on along the minus strand of NW_021605583.1, from coordinate 2,383,969 downwards.
GGCCCCAATAACAGCCCAACAATAGCAAACCTCTGCTGGACCGTGCGGGGTGCCTCTATCCTCAGGAGACAGGCAACAACCAAGCAACTCCCAGAAGGCAACTGGCCACCACATAGCTGATGTCTGCTTGGAGGAGGGGGTTATAACACAGGGTCTCGACATACCTGCCAGTTCTCCTGGGTCTGCACCCTCATAAAACCTCCAAACTTTGGACGCATGGGACAAAGGGAGGTTCAACCTTTCCCAGGCTGTGGTTGGGTAAATAGACCCCAAAGTGCTTCTCTGTTCTTTCAGGCAGCAGAGTTGTGCTTTTTTCCTGGGAGCTGGGCTGTGGGCCGAGCCAGGTGCTTGGGAGCAGGAGGTCTGCTCACGCTCCAAGAGCCAGGCCGGCAACTCCAGAAGGCAAACCTTCAGTGTATTCCAATCTTCCAAAATAGAAAGAATAAAACAAATCACAGCAGATGTTCCAACATGTAATTATCAACTAATCAGTTCGGACTTTTTTTTTTTTTTTCAAAAAGGGAAATTTCAAAATAGCTTCCAGATTTCTAGGCAGCTCTGGTGGGAAGCTGGCTGGCTGGCTTGGGAGGAAATGACTATCACAGGGCTGCAGGTGCCCAGGTGGCAGGGAGTAGGAGGGGCAGACCCTTAAAGGGCCTGGAGATGCTGCTGAGGAGGAGGAGGAGGAAGAGGAGGAGGAGGAGGAGGAGGAGGAGGAGGAGGAGGAGGAGGAGGAGGATGCTGATGCTGATGCTGATGCTGATGCTGATGCTGATGCTGATGCTGATGCTGATGCTGAGTGAAGCAAGCAGGGAGCTGCTGCCGGCTACAGGTGCCAGGTTAAGGCAGCTGGCCCTCAGACAAGCTCTAGCTGGATGAATCAGCACTGCTTCACCTTGCCCTAGATCCTGTCTCTGGCAGAAACATGGAATGGCTCACATGGCTGAACATGACTTGACCATCTATTCTAAAGGCCAGTGCCTCAACCACTCCCGCTCTACTCTTCCCCACCCCCCAGGTCACCTCTGTCCTTTGAATTCAGTGAGGTACAGGGGAGAAAAGCAAAGCAAAACAAACCTGCCATGGTCGTCGAGTTTGTGGGTGGTGGGAGTCCTCAGTCTGTCGGATCCGTTCTACACTTGGGTTTGAAACCTACAGTTGCTAAGTTTTCTATTTGAACGCTAGTGAGGGACTAGCAAGCTGGCTCAGTGGATAAAGGTGCTTGCCAACAAGACTTCGAATCTGAGTTCAATTCCTGGAACGTACTTGGTAGAAGAAGCCACTTCTGCAAGTTGTCACTGTCTTCCCCGCACCATGCATACACACACGTGCACATGTGTGCTCGAGCACACACGGACACACACACAGGCACACAGGCATGCACATAAATACATGATAGATAGATAGATAGATAGATAGATAGATAGATAGATAGATAGACAGATAGAATGGAGGAGGAGAGGAAGACAGGAAGTGGCTAAGGGCAGGAAGACAGGAAGTGGCTAAGGGCAGGAAGATGACGTGGACGGAGGAAGTGGGGCTCCACTGGTCTTCACCAGAGTCCTGAGATTCGGAATATTACTTTGGAGTGAGCACAGCCTTTGTGCTGATTGCTACAACTGTATGTGTGACTGGAGTGTTACAGATGGTCTGCACCTTACATGCTTTGTAACATGGACTCTGAAATCCCTAGGAACACAGTGTTATTATCACACAAATTTCATAGCTTCCCACTGGATACTGGATCCCCAGGTTTTGTAACCCAGTGACCAGCCTGTGGCCCTTCCTTAACACAGTCTTTAGTTTCTACCCACTTCTTAGGTGAGAACCAGACTAAGCAGTCCCCCTACGCCAATTTCCAGAGACCACACAGCTAGTAGAAAGTCCCAGGGGTCCCTAGTGCAATGCGTCCACTGTCTAGACAGCCAGGGGTCAAGCCCCAGTGGCATTCCTTACTGCCTTGTGTCTTTGATAAGCTGTTTAACCTCAGTGACTTCTATGTCATCTGCTGAGAGAAGAAAATGATTGCTCCTACTGCATAAGGAGGTCTTCAGGCTCACCGGAAGCACGCACTCAAAGGCTCTCCCTGTTCACAGAGTAGAGTGCCCACCCTCTAAGCAGAGCACACCTTTCCCCCAATGTCCTGAGGAGACAGAGCTGCAACTGAATGGCTGCTCAGTGAGGAGGATACGGAAATAAACAGCCTTTAGTTTTTCCTTCTACAGGAGAAGTCCTGTGTGTCTGGGAGGGATTCGCTGTGTTTTTCTCTTCCTTCTTTTTCATTCTGAGAAGGCTGATTTCTGCCCTTCCCATCTCTCCATAGCCAAAATATATTGACTCCTTATGGCCCAACTCCATGTTCACCTCTTGTCTTAAGTCCTCCTGGGAGTTGCAGCCCAGAGCTGTGTCCTTTCTCAGCACACTTTCAATGCATTTATTGGGGCACAGTTATTTGTAGACTTATCTGTGGTCTTCTATGAGATCTCCAGAAGGATCACAAGAGTTCCTGCTGGCTTCCCTTGATGATCATCCTGCCCAGCGTCCAGTACAGGGTCTACCTGTTACAGCATGGATGTTAACCTGTGGTCATCGGTGCAAGCACGTAGGCAATAGACTCTGGATGAAGGCTGACTTGCCAACAATACAATGGAGAAGCACATAGGGACCAGCCCCTTAGCTGGACATCAGTGAGAACCTGTGATCCAAGCTGAGACACGTGGGCAAGAGGTCTCAGGGAAGCCGTGAGATGTCCTCTTTGCTTTTATAGTTCAGGGATTTAGTGTACCGGAAAGAGAATGTCATGTCCCACCTTTTGATGGGAATAATTGCATAGACTTTGTTCATCCTCTTATTAATTTATTATTGAGAGGTTGCTTAGCAAGAGTGGTTAAAAATAAGCTCTTGAGTGGTTGGAGAGATGGCTCAAAGGTTAAGAGCACTTTCCACGTTGCAGAGGACACAGTTTCTACTACCAGTACTCATGCGGGCGGTGCACAGATACACACTCATGTGAACTCACACGCACATGAAATAAATCAATAAACATATTTTTTAAGAAAAGCATTAGAGGCCAAGAAAGTAGTTCTTAGGAGACTGAACCAGGGGCATCAACTGTTAGAAGCCAACCTTGTCTGCATAGGCAGTTCAAGTCCATCCTGAACTACACAGCAAGATTCTACCTCAAAAACAAACAAGCAAACAATCAAATAAAAACAAACTATTTGGATCAAATTGCCACTCATCTGTTCTGCAAATATGTAAGATTTTTTTTTTTAAAGATAAAATAGTACTGTCTGCCTCTTGAGGCTATAGTAAAGATTACCTGAGGAAGCATTTGCAGAGGGGCGTGGCACAAGGTGACATTAAACAAGTGACCAAACCCGGAAACCTATTTTAGGAAACTTCCAGTACACAGAAAAGAAAGCCAAGACCCAGCTTCAAATCCTAGTCTTTACCTTCACGTTCTGCAACTGTGATGCAGGTTCTTGACTGCCCTGAGCACCTATGGCTGAGATTTTACATCTGTAAAATAACAGATGAACTTGTTGATTTCTCAAAGATGCCTTTAAGCTCTATTTTAACAAATTTATGAATATTTTTAAAAAATAGTCACAAATAACAAGTGTTAAATATACTCAAATGGTAACCTTGATCACATACCCAGACACACACAGAGGCACATGCAGACATACACACACAGATGTACATACAGATGCGCACGCACACACAGATGCACACTCGCGCTCACACACATACACACATGCACGCATGAGTGCACAAACACCCTCTTTCTTATTCTTTCTGTCCTCTGTTCTCTTCTGCCTTCCTCATATAAACCTTGGTCTGTAATCTCTATTTCTATTTCTCATATATGCTTATGGACATGTAAGCACACACACACACACACACAGTTTTTTGTCTATGTTTTTGTTTTTTGTTTTATTTTTGTTTGTTTTAGTTTTTTAAAATTTTTTGTTGCTTCTTCTAAATCCTTTTCTTCTCTGGCACTGACTGGTCACAGCCTTGAGTTTCTCCTGAGAGTTCAGGATTACTGGGGCCCAGGCAGGATGGCGGTGGGGAAGGCCTCGCCCACTGCTCTCTGGGTTACCTGCAAAGCTGAGGCTCCTGCAGGGGATTAGCCTTTATTAGATAGATCTGTGCCCTGGCTTTCCTTGAGCTGAGCTGGCCCCGAAGCATCCAGAACTCTGTGGGCTTGACAGGTAGTCCAGGCACAGGAGGAAAAATGAAAAAGGATTCTGTTTTTACTTTTTTAATAAATGATAAAGAAGGAAGCGAGAATGAAGGCAGCTCACACCCTCTCCCCTTGCTTCTCACCTGCCACAGCCTGTGCACCTATGTGCAGGGCTATCCTGTCTCCTGTCGGAGGCTGCTGTGTGGCTCTGGTATCCCAGGGTGCTTTCTGAATCACCATCTGGGGATGGGTTGGGGGATCATGTCTGTCTCTTTTTCTTCCTTCATCTCTGCCTATCTCTTCCTTTGCTGCTGATTCATCCTCTCTCTCTCTCTCTCTCTCTCTCTCTCTCTCTCTCTCTCTCTCATCTTCTCTCTCTCTTATCCCTTTCACAACCTTCACAGAGCAGGCTCCAATTAAAACAGAGATGGCAGTTTGGCTCCTGAGCTGACATCTCCGTTGCTGCAGTAGCTTTCATACTTGACAGAAATCCTTGGCTCTCCTGCTTCATGTGCTATGGGGAAGAAGAAAGGGGGGATTACTGCAAGCACCCACCACTGCTCCTCCTCCTTCTCCTCCCTGTATCTCAGCCCCCATCTTACCCAGGCTCTTCCCCAATCTAAGGCCCAGTGGTGTCTGGACAGGTATTCCCTAAGCACCCTTCTACTGAGTTGGAAGCACCCTCCATCCATGCGCCTGTGGAACACTTCAGTTAGTCCGAAGGAAGCTACAGAGGTGCCTGCCCTGATCTCTCAGGATTCCTCTTAGCCTGCCTGGCTTCCACTGGTGAATGATGGGCTTTGTGGAGGGGTGTTTTCCAGCCCTGTTCACTGATGGTTACATTTGTGAACATTGCCCAACAAGACTAGAGCAGTCCCGCTTTGCCTACTCTCCTTGGGGCCCTGACATCCTCCACCTCTTTCAGAGGGTCAACGCCAGACTAGCCCATCACTTTATGTTGTTCCCTGTGGCTCTGCCTGAACCAACCCTGCTGCCAGTTACAGCACCCCAAGGCTCCTCAACCCCTCACTCCAACTTGTCCAAGGATGAGTTATTTCTTGCTTCTTGATAGTATACCCCATCCCCCATCACCTGTTTGTCTCCCTAGTAAAAATGTTGCTCTCTTCTGAGTAGGCAAGATTAGTCATCTGTCACACTGAGGCTTGCCACCCTTAAACTGGGGAGGGACCTGGTGCTACAAACCCTGGAATGATTCTACCTCACCCTCTCCAGTTTGGCATCCATCCTGTCCTCTGTCCCTAGACTCCTTGCCTTAGCTCCCAGGACATCTCCAGCCACTCTTCCTTCTGTGTCTGGGACTTCTACTCTATAACCTAGTTTATGTCTACTCTGTGAACCCATAGTGGCTTCCTGTTGCTTTTGGATTCAACTCCAAAGTCTTTTACTATCTTCTGTCTCAGTGTGCCACCAAGCTCACCTTGACTGCCTCCCGCCACACACCCCAGATCCTACTTAGTGGCTTCCCATCTGTCACCAGGCTGCGCTCTCAGCCTGGAATTTTCTTTCCTCCGATGTGTCGCTGGATCGTGTCTAGCAATTTATGCTAATAGGCTAGCTTGCCTCATGAAAAGTGCATGATAAATACATGTAGACTGACTGATTCAAATTTGAAAGTGTCGAAGTTACTGATGGGTTGAAATAATCCATGATGGGCACCTACTGTGACTCTAGCACTGAAGTAGACCCTGGGATCTACGAGACAATGGCAAGCCCCCACTCCCACCTGGGGTCTGCTCGTAGTCTAGAGGAGAGACAAAAATGGAAGGAGAGGAATTTGAGTGCAGTTTTAATCTGATAAGGAAATCACTACCAAGCGTCAGGAACCAGGCTAGATACTGTATTCCATGGATGAGTTCATGAAAATTGAATGATTCAGTCGAGATTAATTACTGTTAATGGAAGGAGCCCAGTAAATAGGCATGACTTTATTTTCTGTTCCAGAGCCTATATGGTTTTTGTTTCTTGTTGTTGTTGTTTCTGGAAGGTGAGTCAGATGAGGGAAGCAAGGCTAGATTCCTGGGATATTTTCCCTCTTTATAAAACCATGAAAACAAATGCTCAGCCAAGTGGGGGATGGGTGGGTATGGCTCAGTTCTGACTTATGCAGATGGTCCGGGGCTTACAGGAACCAGAAAAAGTGGCATTAGAGGTGGCCCGTGGAGTGGGCTGAGGCTCTTGGAGAGAGCAAGTGATTCTGCTGTGGGCTGGGAGTGAGTGGAGTAAAGGATGGAGTGGGACTCAGGGATAAGGTTTGGACCTCTTTGCTCATCCTACTTAGGAACAGTACAAGCTTCACAAGCTGAAAGTTGTTTTGTTTTGTTTTGTTAAATTTCTGAAATACACAGGTGCAGACACACAAACACACACACACACACACACACATACACACACAGTAGTCTGAATCAGAATGGTTTGTGGGAATTTTTGCCCCATAAACATGTGTCTCCCAGTATTTGTCTTCTTTTGAAGGTAAAATCACATGTAAATCTACCTCAAAGGAGGGTTTTTTTTTTTTGAGTTTCAGTACAAGAAACTAGAATGACAAGAAGCCACACCCTAAGATGAGCTGTGTTTATTGAAACATTCAGACCATTTGACAGGTCACCGGGCATCATCCCCCTGAGATACACAGAGCTTGTTCACAGATGTAAACATGCAGGTGAGAAGGCCGCCAAGCCAAGCCCGTGCAAAAGGGCCCATGGAGGGAGCCCTGGGTTGAACTGCAGCTCACAGATGCCATCAGATGATGGGGCCTGTTTCCATGAAGTCAGGCATCTGGAGGTCCCAAGCTTCTGCTTGCAAACCCAGGCTGTCCCAGTCCCTCCTCCAGCCTCCTAAGAATACAGACAGAGATGAACTGCCTTATTTAATGGAGGAAGCTGGGAGCAGCTACCAGAAAGGTACCCCAGAAGAACAACTCCTTGAGTGAGAGAATGCCAGAGGGGCTGTCTCCAGGCAGCTCCTGGACAGAACCTGTGATTGCACCTTTTTATTCTAACCACTGGGCGGGTGCAGCGGCTTGGTCTACTGGAATTGTTCTTGCAGCAGAATCTCCAGTGATGAGCACAGCAAATACAGTGGATGGGGGCATAAATTCAAGATGCTGTGTTGCCCTGGAAGTTGGCATTAATAAGGATGAGGGAGAGAGAGTGGCTCTGACTCCCAGGTCTCCAACAGGCACCTCTTTGCCAGTCTCTTATGCCAGGGCAGAGCTAAGGAGTCGAGCTATTTATAACTAGGCTCTGATATCTTATGTGATTCCCTTTGAGATCTCAAATGTGCAGTCTATTTTATGAAAATAGACAGAACATACTAATTGCAGAAAGACCATGTAACACTTAGGTTTCCTATTTCCTCTTCGCTTGTAAGCTCTCACCCCACTCTCAGTACCCACACTGCTACCGAAGGGCCACCATCTCTATTAACCTCTCAGAAAGGCAATTCTCTCAAGGTACCAGAGCCTACCAGACTGGGTTCCCTTCCCGAGGTGCTGCTGGGAACTTTGCTTTATGTTCAGAAGCTGTCAGAATTCCAGCGGAGCATGATACCTTGCCACCTCTGCCTTTGAGAGTGCCTTGCAGGTCAACAGGTCCAGTCCCCCCAACAAGGGGCTTCTCTGTCATAACTCTGGATCCATCCTGTGCTAGGCCGCATCTAGAAAAGGCAGCATGTCCTTTTCTGATGCCAGCTGTTCCATATGTAAAGTAATTCTCATTATTAGAAAGTCCATATTTTGAAAAGGACTTTTCTTTTTAGGAAGTGTCTTCACAGATTAAAAAAAAAAAGGCGAGAATAGTTCTACCCCTCCCCACATGTGATCTTGTAACCCACTTAGGTTCCCAGCCTCTGCTTCTCTTCATCCCTAGCTGGGGCCACTTGCTCCCTTGCCTGCAGACTCAGTTCGGCTTAGGGTGCTAGGACTAATCTTAGCCTAGAGCAAGAAGGATTGCGGGAGCTCAAAACCAACTGTATGGGATTAGAAATCAATTTTCCTTCAATGCTAATCTGCCTGATGCGGGGGTTTTTTCTTGGCTAGGTCTTTTCTCTGATTAAACTGGCTGCGACTTGTTTTTATGATCACAGTCTATCGTTTTTTTGATTTCTTTTAGTACCTTTAGTTCCAGCCGCCGTGCTGAGGATGTTACAGCTTAATTCTATCAGCAGTTTCCTACAGTGGACATCACTCCCTTAGCTTACAGAACAGGAGGCTGCAGCCTAGGGAGGTCGAGCGACTCTCTCAAGATTATGGTGCTCGTAAATGGAGTCAAGGATGCCAGCCACAGTGCTGCCATGCTGCCAAAGAACTGGAGCTGTTGCTTACTCTTTTCGTTGCGGTGATGATGTGCCTGACAAAGACAACTCAAGGAGGGGAAGGGATATAGTCCATTGTGTCAGGAGAGGTGTGGCTTGCAAGAGCAGGGAGCTCACATTGTCACATAGTCAGGAACCAGAGAATGGGGAGGGTTATGCTCTGTCACAAAAAGCTCATATAAAAGTGCTCAGCCAAAACCCCCCAATAAATAAATGAAAATTAAATAGATAAACAGATAGATAGATAGATAGATAGATAGATAGATATAGATGATAGATTGATAGATAGATAGATAGATAGATAGATAGATAGATAGATAGATAGATAGATGATAGATAGATAGATAGATAGACAGATAGATAGATAGACAGACAGATAGATAGATAACACTACCTCCATTCCCTGAATGTTTCTACTTGATTTTTTGAGCAGCTCATTTGATGATATCGTCTCCACTCATATGTTGCCATTTGTTCTTTAATTTGGAAGCCTCACCCGATAGGACACTCTGCTCTGTTCAAGACTCATTGGAAACTCCAGTTGCCTTCCGTGAGGCTTCCACAGTCAATTTCAGTGAGATGCTTTTAGGCTTTCAGTTTGTCGAAATTTTCTTTCTAGCTATCCATCCATTCATCCATTGCTTGCTATTTGCCCTTTTATTTTGGCTTGCTATATACTTAATAAACTCACTCATTCAAAAACTATGGCTAGCATTGATTATTCTCCAGATGGTACCAAACACCAGGATCAACACTGCAGTGCTGCTTTACTTTTATTCCAGAGATAGGGCCCTGCCACCAGTGTAGAGACCTGCCAGCCCTGCCTCTCTACTTGGTAGTTCTACCCATACCAGATATCATACATACCTGGAACTGTTTCTCATCACCTTCTGCCACAGCCCGGTTATAGCATTTGACATTTGCATACTTCCCTCCCCTCTTTTCCCAACCCTCTAGAGTCTTCTAAAGCAACCCAAGGTTGTGTGTGATCCTGTGTGAGAGAGTTGTGAGAATCACAGTGTGACATCAGTTATGTGGACTCAGACTTGAGAGACAACTATGGAGCCAGTTCTGGTTGTGCTACACACTGTAAAAGAGAGGGAGGTAGAAAAGCAAATTCTAAAAAGGCAACATTTTTGGGGGGTTCCTTATGGGATTCCACATTTTCAAATTCTTCCAGCATCTAGAGATCTGGTTTTGTGGATGGGTAGCGTGAAGAGATTGCTCAGCTGTGTTTCTGCCCACCTGAGCCCTCATTTGGGTTTTCCTCCGCCATACACATACAGATTTTCTTACGAGGATGCACAGTATCACACTCTCTATACAGGACAGAAGAGTAACACAGAAACTCATTCTGTGATTACCTTGTTCACTTAATTCTGAATACCTTCCTACTCTTCATTCTGATTCTACTATATAGACAATTTCTTTCTAAGACAAATATTTTAAAGGGGTAAATAAAAAAGGGACAATGTAAACATCCTAACAACAACAACAAAACAACAATAACCACTTTAAAAAATGAACAAAACCTCCAAACCCAGCCACTGGAGGCATCATAGACACCATCGCATCATGATGAACACCCAGCCAACAGTGAGAAACAACTTAGTGGTCCTACCACTGATGCTGCCTTCTTTACCTTCTTGATGGACCGAAATCTGACCTTCTTTGTTTATTGCAAAGTTCTGGGCTGTAAGATCTGTCTGCTGATGACACTATGGACTCCTGAGTGGAGGTTGTGAAAGAACAAAACACTAGACTATGTGCAATCTAGAGTCTCAGAATTGCAGATCGCAATGGTGGTGTTGCTGGAACAGCTTTGGGAATCAGTCCCTTTGAGACTGCCCTCTTGTGGTGCCGCTATAAATGCTATGGCTTGAATGTTTGTGTGCTCTCATAACTCATAGTTGAAGTCCAATGTTGAATCCCAAATGCCATTTCTTTAAGCAATTGAACCTTTGGGGAGTAGCTACGCATGAAGAAGAGTCACCTGGATGGGGTTAGTGCCCTTACAACAGTGCTCTAAGTGAGCGTGTGTGTTTCTTGTGAAGTTTGAGCTACAGGACGTATGTGTTGAATGTGTCAATCTCAGCTCTGGATAAGAGCAAATTATTTATTTACCTTTAAAAGATATAAGGCTCCCATGCCATGCTATGCCTGCAGGTATGGACAGACACATGCATTTATGATTAGAAAGTAGACCCAAATTGAAAGAATGTATAACTTAGTGACTACATCAGCAACCACTGATAGAAAGAGAGTTCAATCTAGAGTCTTCCATGGAACACATGACCAGCCTGGCCAATCAATTTCTTTACACTGTTCTTTTAGCCTGGGATTAGTCCCATAGATTGTCCTAAGATCCAAGTTAGGAAAAATTAGGAGTCTTCCTTGAGACATTGGAAGCTCAAGTGGAAGGAAGATTGACTTTTCTCCTGCATTGTTCACACGGAATTCAGAGCTGCCTGTGGCTATGTTTTCTTCAAACAGAAAAAAAATTCTAAAATGGAGACCAAAGATAAGAATAGGTTGTCTTAAAAGATTGATGGGGAGAGAGTGAGGAAGAATCCGGAGTGTGGGAGAGACAGATATAGCCTTGATGGCACTGCAGACCTCGAGTCCCGTTGTGCCTGAGGTCAGCCTCGTTCTTTCCCAAACTGGGTTGTTTATTGGCCTAATGAATTTTCTTTTATTAGATTGTCTTCTTTTAATTGACTTCTAAATCTTAGCATCCTCAAAGTTCAGACTCAAACCATTTTCTTATCTTTATCCATTCCCTGTCTTGGTGATCTCATCTTGTCCCACAGCTTTAAATACCATTTATTCTGTGTGGGTCATAAATTTAAAGCTCTAGCCCTGGCTTCTACACCATATATCTGGCTGCCTGTTCAGCCATGCCTCTAGTTGTCTAGGAGGCATTTTGAACAGATATGTGCAACACAAAAAAACCCCTTATACTAGATGTCTTGAGAGGACAAAACCAATAGAATGGATATACATATATACCTGGGTTTATTAGACTGGGGGCTAGATAGATCAACAATGGCCATCTGCATGCTTGAGAGCCATAGAGCTACCCTATAGCTCATTAGTCCATGAGACCAGTGATGTGGCTCCAGCCTTATACTGAAGAGTGATGTGTCTGCTGGAAGACTGAAGAAGCTAGAGTCTGGTGTCCATGGATGAGGACATGGATAAGGACAGGCATCAGTGACACATTTGCTCTGTTGTCCTTGAATAAGGACACAGATGAGGACATGAATGAAGATAAGCAGCAATGACGCATTTGCTCAGGAAGAGCAGGTCATGCATGCACTGGTTTGATTCCCTTCTTTTTCTGCTTCTGTTCCACTAGGGTCCCAGTCTACTGGACAGTGCTACCAAATTTAGGGAGACCCTATCCCCATCAGTCACTGTCTTTCATTTTGATCATCTCTGGGTACACAGACATGTCCAGAAGTATCCTTTACTGATCTCTTATTTTACAGCCCCATCAAGCAAACAATTGAAATTAACCATCACACCTCTCTCTAACCTGGTTGACCCCTGCATCCATCTTATCTGTCCCATCTTTGCATTAGCAAACAGGATCACTAAATTATTCTTTCTTTCTTTCTTTCTTTCTTTCTTTCTTTCTTTCTTTCTTTTTATTTCTTCCTCTTCCTTTCTTTTTCTTTTTTTTTTTAAAGACAGGATCTTGCTATGTAGCAGTGGTTGGCCTGGAACTTACAAAGATCAGCCTGTTCTGCCTCATGATTGCTAGGAATAATAGCATATGCCACCCTATCTAGCATACTTACCAGAAACCAAAGACTTCTAGAACCTCCAAATGTTACATCCCAGACATCACTTTCATCCCTCAAATACTGCTGCTTCCATCCCTATAATAGGTCTCTTCTCTCCATCTTCACTTTCTCCATCTGGTCAACCACAACAGCCTCCTAACTACTTTCCTGCTAATATCTCTAACCTCCTGAAGTTATTTCCCATCTTTGCATGACACATTTTCAGAATCTGAGTGAGAGAGTGTCACTCTTATGCTTAATTTCTCACAATTGCTTCCCCAATAATTAATCAAATCCAGACTTTCTCATCATGGTCCATAAGACTTCATGATCTGGCTCCTGTCCACCTTGCCAGCTCGTCTTCCTTAATTAAGTCTTCTTTCCTCAAACCTGTCAGGCTTGTTCTCTGCCTCAGGCCTCTACATTTGCTCATCTGCCCAGAGAGCTTGCATGGCTGCTTTCCTTTCATCATCTGAAGGCCTCAGAATAGCCTGCTCTGTCCTACAGATCCAAGTTATCTCTGATGCCTTAGCAACATTCTGTACAGCATGTTGTTTAATTTCTTATCACAATCTGGTATGTTTTTATTATCCTTTATTTTTATTTTTTTTGTCACTCTATATAAAAATATAGCACCCTAAACTAGGCACAAAGCTTTCTCAGTACCAGAACCTCAGTGCATACATGGATACACACACACACATCATAGACACAGAGACATACACAGACACACACAGAGACACACATAGATACAGACATACACCACAGACACACATAAACACAGACACATACCACAGACATACATACAACCACAGATTCACACACACTGATACATACACATGCACATACACAGATACACACCAATACACACAGACACACACACCACAGACACACACACAAAGATAAACACACATGTACACACTGACATACACATGACACACATGCACAACCACAAATAAACACTGACACACACACAGACACACACACATACACACAGAGAGCCAAATACATTGACATACAAGACATACATATCACATACATACACACAGACACACAGTAACACATCGACACTCAAACGCATACACTAAGAGTTTCTGACAGAAATATTCAATATGTGTTTGCTAACTGAATAAAAGCTCTTTAGTTGGATTCCTCTCACTTGCCAATAAAAGAGATCCCAAGAGATTATTCCTCATAATTCTATGTAAAGATCAATGATAATTTTGATCCTTGGATAAGTGATTATGTTACAGAGTTTGCATCAAACGCCACAACAACATGGCAGGAACAGCTGACACTGTGTTTCTTATGATGCCTTAAGTAGTTGCTGTAGCCCAAACAATGGAGTCTACATCAGGCAAATTGAATCTTCGCTGAAATTCTGTGAGGTGTATGTGTTGGAAACTGAGGCCCTGAGAAATTGCACAGCAAGTAAAATCAGTGGCCATGGACTTGAACTTGAGAGTTCTGATCTGTATGTCAGTAGTTACTCATAAGATCGTATTACTTTTATCCAAGAAATATGATTTTTAAAAGTCTAAAAGGTAAAGATTTACCAAAGTCACTTTTATATTCTGCATGACGTTTTTAAAAAGACATTTTAGTAGATAGAAACTTCACTACTATAAACAACATCATAAAATATGGCAAAGAAAGCCCTCTGTGGGGAGACCTAAGGAATCCTGTGAGCAAATGGTTTGACTAATGAGAGTCTGTCATGATTCTGAAGTTCATTATGGAGTCACATTTTAATATGGTGCAGCTTTACTGGAGTTCAAATATTGACCCGGTATTTCATTACAATACTGAAACTTTATGAAAGTTTTGGCTGAGAGAGATAGCATCCTGGGCTTATGAGGGTTAATTATTTTTAGGTTGCTTGATGTCTTGTTCCAAAGGACAACTATCAATCCATGCAAAGATAGCATGATCTTTCTGGGTAAATATCTTATTTGCTCTCTGTACTGCAAAGAGAGAACCGTGACCCCTCTATGTAGGACTAATGTACAAACACTGGGGAGTGCATGGGATCTAAGCATCCAGTAGGCATAGAGATGCACTGTGATGCCTTTGTTTTATGAGAGAATGAGAAAGCGAGTCAGGGTGGGAGGTAGAACAAAGCAAGGAAGGGAGTGAGATGGGTACTGTCAACTGTTTGCAATGAGATGCACTCTGGGCCAGTACCCAAGGTCCTCAGTCCTCTCAGCTGGTGTGGAAGCTCCCTCCAGCCACGGATCCTGCTACTCTCACTCTGGGACTCTGTGATCACCTCAGAGTCCCTTAATACTGTTTGCTTGGACACAGCCTCAGCTACCTTAGGTCCGGAAGAATGGTTGGAAGCAGTCACAATTCACGTTGGCTAACTTCCTTCCCACCCAGCGAGCACCATTATGGGACATGGCTTCATCAAGACTCCATATGTTTGTCTTCTCCTTGGCTCCACCCTCCCTCAGAGTATCCATCCATTTATATTTGTCATGTGTCATCATCACCTCGTTCATTTATGAGCCCATCTCCTCAAGACCATGCTATCCTCTGATGTGTTTGATGAAACCCTTACTTTTTTTTCTTTAACTCTTCTCCAAATTATAATTCAGCCAGTCCTTTTGCCAACTGTATCTTTTCCCAGCACTCTTTATTGATGCAGCCAGGTTTTTCCCCCCTCCATGCCTTCTCTTCTTCTCCATCACTAGGACAGATGTTCCCTTCTTATTAATTATCACAAATAGCCAAATAAAACCTAAATACAGAAGGACTTATTTTATCTTATCCGTCAGTGGGAAGTAAAGCAGGTCTATCTATTCCTTCCTGTTACTAAGAAAATCCTCAGAAAGAAAAATAGAAATAAAAAACACTGAAATTACCCATTTATTTAATTACAAGGTACTTGCTTTCATAAGCCACATTTTTACTGCTGAGAAGATTTCGATTTGGCAACAAAAGGCAAAAGCTATTTCTACTGAGAGCGGCAAGGAGTCTGCGTTAGCAACACACCAGTGTGGAGAAGCCATGCCGGGCATCTTTCATGGCTATCCACCTTGGAGGGAGGGGCAGCCAGGAGGTGGGAACACATATGGAAGGTACAGATACACAGAGATGAATAAAGGAAAGGCAGGAAGATCAAGGGATGGAACAAAATGTTACAAAGGGACAGAGTAACACAAAGAAACATGCAGAGGTAGAGACAGGCTGGAGGGCCAAGTAAGAGATGTAGGGAGTAAACTATGGCAAGCCATGAGGGACTGAAAACTGAAAAGGCAAGAGCCCTAAATCAACAGAAGAGGTGAAGGCTACATGACAAGATTGTTAAAAGTTAGTCAGAGTTCCCCAGGATGGTGGTTGGCATTAGGCCATTGTCCCCTGACAGTAATGGTCACTTTAGGGTTTTATAAGTAACCACCAGTCACTAAGGCTCTTAGAGGACAAAGTCTTGCTGCATAGATTTATAATTAGATTGTATCGTATTAAATAGGAATGTATATCAAACAGCATTCTCTCTTAGAATAAAAGCAAGAGGGATAGTGCTCGCAGGAACAAGATTTAAAGAGGAAAACCTGATTCCTGTCTGATGCCAATTATACTTCAGCTTTGATCATGCCTCAGTTTAACCATGGTTTCTGTGTCAGGTTTTGAAACATTGATTTTCCAGTTACTTAAGAGTGTCTCTAGCCAGGAAGTACTCGCTGTAAGTGACCTGTCCAGTTCTGACATGTCAGAACTTGCAATGAGACCTGGTTGTTAGGCTTTGAAAGCTTTGAATCAGTATTATCTATAATAAAGTTCAAGGCACTAGCCGATCATATTTCTGAAAGGAAATCTCTTCTCCACCTCATGTTCACTGGAAAGCCCATCACGTGCATGTCGCTTTTCCTGGCAAACAGGTCCCATCTCGTATGGAACATGAGAGGATGCATAACAGACAGTGTCTCCCAGCACATGTCTGCTTAGACTGGTGTGTCAAGAGGGAGTGCCAGCATAGAGAAAGTGGTACCCAGGCTGGTGGGCCCTGTGCATGTTGAATACAGACGTACAGACGGGGGTGATGAAACAATGCCTGCTGGGAACTAACTGGGAACATCAAGACTCAACAGGAGATACCTTACGAACTGTTCTCCCAGATTCTTTTTGAGAAGCCTGAGACAGCTTTTCTTTCCTGAGGACCCAGAAGGAGTAAGGGTTGAAGCATGCCACCCTCTGAAAGGGGGCTTCCACTAGCTGAAGGGGCAGAGAGAGAGAGACCTTTTCTGGCTTCCACTAAACTCTTACTTCACCTTTCCAATTTCATGCCAGTTTATCCCATGAGCCATGACAGAAGGTACAGAAGAAGGGACAATAAGTTTTGTTCATTTCCATTGACACTAATATAGTGCCTACTATAA
This sequence comes from Grammomys surdaster, assembly GCF_004785775.1. Classification (NCBI taxonomy): domain Eukaryota; kingdom Metazoa; phylum Chordata; class Mammalia; order Rodentia; family Muridae; genus Grammomys; species Grammomys surdaster. The sequence goes on along the minus strand of NW_021605583.1, from coordinate 2,367,278 downwards.
GCCAGGCACTTGGGGAATCCAGTGATTAATAGGACATTCTCCAGCTCTCTTGGAGCTCCCAGCCTAGTGAGTGGGCAGGGAGATCAGTCAAATCAAGAGTTATGCTAATACACTGTGAGTCATACAGTACTGAATGCCAGTTACCTACACAAAACCTTTCTGTGACCCGCTGCTTCCTGCCTAAAGGTCTTCATGTGACACAGAGCCTGTTAACATACTCTATTCACCTCCCCAACTTCCTATCACGTTCTCTGCTTAGTCTGCACCAGTTCATTCTCAGATCCTCAAATTAATTATATTCCCATCCCCTCCATGTTCTCTCTAGACCATTCGGTTGGCTTGGACCGCTCTGCATCTTTCACCACCTCTTACCTGGCTGATGCATAAGAGATCCTTCCCCTGGTAAGTCTTATCTAACCTGGTTTGCCTGGATTAAGCAGTCTCTAATAAGTCCTGTACCACATGACGGTTTGCTCACCTAAGCACTTGGGCTACCATATCAGAATGGATATATCACCTGTATGTTTCACATGATGGATTGTTTGCTCCCAGAGGACAGAAATATGGGTTCAGCACATCCTAAGTGAGCAGAAGAAAGCCTGGCACAAATCAGGGCTTTTGTAGGTTACCTGCTGTACAAATAAACCAACAGAAGTGATATACAAATGAGTAGTTCAGTGTGGCTTTGGTTTACTCTTGCTCTGTAAATAAGCCAACAGAAGTTATCTCTAAGTGGGTAGTTCATTGTGTCTTTGGTTTAATGTTGTCAGATATCAGACATAGAAAGAAACTGTAAGAAATGTTTGCTTTACTCTCAGAGGAAAAGGTTAACCACTTCTTCATGGCAGTAGCTTCTGAATTTCCCCAAGACTATCACTTTAGATCTTTCTCCAATACTTGTTTTCTGATTCTAAGCTGCAAGGTGTTAGCTTATATGCATAAAATCTTACCCCTCCTTTGAGAATTTAAAATTAATACTTGGTTCTAGAAGGTAAAAGTCTCCCAGGACTGAATTAATGAAGACCAACAAAAATGAGCATGTGAACATAGCTTTGGGGTTTTCAAAAAAGCCTTTCATGTTATTTTTAATTGACAATATCTGTACTTATTCATGGGTCACGGTATTATAATTCAACACGTATACAGAAGATGTAATGATCAGATCGAGGTAATCAGCATTTCCATATCTTCAAATATTATCATTTGTATTTGTTAGGAACGTTCAGACTCGCCTCCGCTGGTTATTTGTAATGTGTAATTAACTGCTGTAGACTGTGACTACTCTTATGACCACAGAACATTACAACTACTTCCGCCTATTGTTTTCTACAAGAAATCAAGGCCCAGAAAGCCTGCTGATCTGCTCAGGGTCACAAAAACAAAATAGGAAGAGCCAAGAATCAAAGATATGGATCTTTTGAATCCAAATCCTGTGTTCTGTGTTTTGCATCACCGTGATTCCCTGTGACTGGTGGATGCTAGACGGAACATAAAGCTATAAGAAAACCATTTGAAAACTGGAACCTTCCAAACCATTCCATAGAAGCAACTTTCTCTTCTGCCTGGTTAGGAAGCTGTGACAGGCAGAAGATACGGCAATAAGACCTCTTGAAAAGACATTGGTGAGGATCAGCCTGGGCTTGGTACTCGGCTCGTTGAGTGGATTCTGAAATTCTCACTGTCATATCCAAAGTGAGGTCAAAGACATGCAAAGGTACAAGAGCTAAAACATCTAATTCAAAGACTGGTTTTGATAAGGACTACATTGACTGCCAACTGGCAGGATGGAGTCCTTAAAGGGTTTTACAAGGCACCATGGGCCTACAAACGCTGAGACAGACAGACAGACAGACAGACAGACAGAGCTGCAGAGGTGGGAAGACAAGGATGTAAAGAATGAACCTAATGTAGGAAGCCAGCTGTCTTCTGGAACTAGGAGATGTTCTGAGTCCAGAACAAGTAAGTTAGGAGGTACTAACAATTACATACAAAAAGCAAATGAAGTTATATGGAAATAATTACTCCTGGGCCTGGGTTCTTTGAGAAAACATAAACTCCATAACCCTGAAAAGGATGCTCTTTGAACAGAGCTTTAGGCAGGTTGTTGGGAAACCAGCTGAAGACTTGGGAAGATGAATCCAGTGAGAGAGTAGCCATCTCCACTGACAACCAGAACCCACCTTTAAAATTTCTAGAACCTCTTCCCTATATTCACTGCAAAGCCTTGACTTAGCTGCTTCCTCCTCCTCCTCCTCCTCCTCCTCCTCCTCCTCCTCCTCCTCCTCTTCCTCCTCCTCATCCTACCCCTCTTTCCCATTTGCAAGCATGTAAGTCTTTCTGTTCACTCTTCCAACTACTAGGATGAGTAACACGCAGGAACTCACTATTTTCATCTGTCACTCAGCCTTCTGCTACCTCCAGGCAAAAATTGCCATTGATTACAGACTTACCAAATTAAAGCTTCGGGACACTTAAATGAGCAATTATTATCAGCTACCGAATTCTGGAAATTGTTGTGAGATATTATCTTGCTATGTATGCCTCCAGCTCCCCACTGTACTTTCCCTCCCTCACTTCTCTGAGTCAGGAGGATGGTTGGTTCTTGTGACCTCATATTCACTTCCTGGATTGTCAAGGGTTCTTGGCTGAAGAGTTACTCTTTGGAACTCTTAATGGTCAATCTGCACATCCCCCTGCCTTGAGAAAGACATTAGTCATACCAATTAAGAAGTCAGAGGACTTGGTGGAAAATAAATGGTAGCGATTCCCTAACTGAAGACTTCTCTATAAGTGAGAATTCTGTGTAGAGTAGTGGGAACATTTGGAGACCAGCCCCGTCCCTGCAGTGGGGAGATACAGAGGGAGCCGACTTCATCTGTTACCCAGCCCCATTTTTGTAGTTCCTGAAGCCAGACACCTGCATTTCATTTAGCTTCTACTTTCAAGCCTTCATCTTCAGCTTCAACTCTGGAGTCCTTGATAGTTTTTCAATAAGGATATGATGACTCCATGAGTTTCTCTTGCTTTTTTGACCAATGTGATAGGTGCCTATCTACACAGGCTGTGTATGGGATGCTTGTGAAATAGCCCAAGATTATCTAAAAGGAGATCACTTAATTCAGCTCAGGTAGACCAAGAAAGTGTCCCCAGAGACCCCATCAAGCTTTATCTTGAAGGATATTCTTACTAGGAGAAGTCCTGGGGACTAGGGACTCCACATAGAAGAAGCAGGCATGAACCTACCATGTAACAGAACAGCTTCACGTTTGTAGGGGGAACAGCTAGAAAACAGGGGCATGGGGATTCTCCCCTGCAGACAATGTGAGCAAATGGGAGGCAGACTGAACAGAAAGAGCACTTATTTGTGCGGCTGTGTCTGGCAGGTGTGCCTAAGGAGCACGGGAAGCAGCTGAGACAGGAGGCAGGCAGCTGTCTGAGCATGATCCAGGCAGGGAAGGAAGAGGTTCACTGTAGTCTCAGCGTTCGCTGGGTAAAGCGGGATTTGGGCAAAATAAAGAAAGGGGCTAGGATTGAGATCAACAGAAACAGAAAAGCTAGCTGGGAGGAAATTGGAATGGTGATAGAAATTAGCATAGGTGCCCTGCAGAGAAACACTGGGCCTGCAAACGGGAGATATAGGAAAGGCTGGACTGGAGGAAATGTCCTTAAAATAAACTCGGTCTCTCTCACTGATTCCAAGATCACATGCATGAATCCTTCAACTCAATATTCAATATTCCCCTGCCTCCACCCTCATCCCCATCTTTCACTTCCCCCTCCTCATGGACCAGGTCGTTGTTCAGAGCCAATCTGCTCTTTGCTTTCCGCACACACCTGTGATTTATCCCTGCAGTTTGCCATCCAGATCCCTCTGTTCTGAAGTTCCCAGGCCTTCCCAACTGAGAAAACCCAGGTTAAGCTATGAGCCTTCCCAAAGCCTTCCCTGATGGCTGCTGACAACTTCACTTCTTTTAACTGGATTTTCTATCATATCTACAGTCAGTTCCATACAACAAACAGTGCACTGAATGTATTACCTTGCAGGTTGTCATCTGAGAAAGATGAATAATTTTCCCTTGTGGGAAAGGACTTTGTCTCGTAAGTCGTTTGATTAGCTAATGAAGTTTATTGGGAAAACAAGACTTTAGGAACTCATCATTGACAATGTAATGTGAACTTACAATTTTGAGGCCAAGGCAAGAGTATGATAATGGAAGGCACACTGTAGTAATCAGGGATTGTCAAAAGCAGCTAAAAGAGGGAAAGCTGAAGTTGGAGATGTTTTGCAGATTTCAAGAGAAAGTTTGGAGATGGAATTTAAGCTTGTACTGGGTTACTAATCTGGAAACCAGCACAATGGGTAAAAATGGGGAGAGGGCTCCCAGTTCAGCCTCATGAACTTCTTTCTAAAAGCCAGGATTCCAAAAGTCAGCAGGATGTCCCACAGCTCATGATTTCCTAGTTACGGCTGACATCCGCGTGGAAGTTTGAAGGTCTGTGTCAAGAGTCTGTATGTGGAGTCTGGGTGAAACAGTGGCCTTTGTTGCCTAAACTATAAAGTGAAGGCAACAGTGTGTACCTCGCAGAACTGGGCAGCAGGAGCAATTGAGAAGATGACACGTGCGAGATGCTGAGTAGGATGAATTGATGGTAAGTGTCTTATTTTGCAATCATTGATATAACTGGATTTGCATACTGAGTGGGAGAGGCATCAAATTCAGTAATCTCGACAGCTCCCTCAAACCCAAGCATCTAGGAGAATAAGATAAGTACTTCCTGGTGAACTGGGATTTATAGACATGGACTACCATTCAGAGAAGGCCGATGCTTCTATGAAGAGCGCTGATTCTCTTAGAGCCACTGTGGGAGTAAGAAAAGGATAACTGGGATGCCTCTGGATCAACGAGTGCTAGTTTGTTGCCTAAAAATTATTAAATGATTTATACAGGGAATAAATCAGAAAACATGGATACCAAGTCAAAAACACAAAGGCAGGAGTAGAAAAGGGGGCAGAATCTAAGCTGGGAAGGCACATATCTAGAGCCTCGTAGAAGTGTGACTTTTCAGCAAGCCAAATGTTAAGACCAAGCAGACAAATCCAACAGTGTCCACAGTGACCGTTAGGGTAAAAATTTCAATGCCAGGTCAAGGTTGCTTCTGAAGAACTCAGAGGCATTCCCGGGTGAAATAAGGTTCTTGTGCCTCTCTTTAAATACACGGGGGACTTTCAAAAGACCGTTGCAATCCAATGTTCTTCCTGTAGGTGGAGCTGCTGAGCAGAGAGTGCACCTTAAGTCCCTTCCAGTTTCACATCGAGCATGGATTTCTCCGCCACCAGCATCCCCCTCCCCTCATCCTGCTCTTCACACTGAGCTCAGCTCAGCTTCTATACAACGTTATGCATTCTCGTGCATGATAGCTTTGATTAATGGGATGACGGCTCCTCAAGATCCGACCTTGAATCTGTCCATCCCATTTCAGCATCTTGAAGGGACACAGCCTGCCACTCTGTCTGGATAACTAACTACCAGGCAGAGTATGGTGGGTTGCAGGGAGCTGGAGAGATATAGTGCCCTTTCAGAAGGTAGAAATGAGCTGGAGAGGAGGGCACCACACCGTATCTCTGAGTTTTATTGGCATTCCATAGTTCTTGGGTGGCCCCAAGTGGCTCAAGGCAGCATCCCTTGAGGAGTCTCTTTTCAGCTGGAAAAGTAGGTTGGGCATTCGCAATCGCTGACCCTGGACCTTTCTCTCACCACAGCTTCAAATAGCAAAATATTTGGAAGACTACATAAGCATCCATGGGAACCTGTCTTCACTCGGTGAAATGGGAACCCTGTTAATAGCCGAAGGTTTAATTCATGGCTTCTTTCACCCTTGTTAAAATTGAAATCATTCTGTTGTCAGTGCTGGGGAGGGTTAGCTGTGTTTGACTGAAGCGGTAATTTGACAAGATGTGTCTTCACTGTCAATCAAAGTGTAGAGGAGAGCTCTTAGCATATTCAAGGTTTGTTCTCTCTGCCACCTCCATCTCCTCCTTGTGAAACTCTGCCTTCCCTTTGGAGATACGCCTCCTTAAAGATCAGAGAGGAAAAAAAAACATTCAGTGCTGGGGTCAGGAGGGCATGTGCTAAAGTCTACAATGAGTTGGTTCTCTAGATTCAGTGGGGGCTCTTTCAGGACAGGAAGGGGACAAACACCAAGATTTAGGGGTCTTTTGCTAAGAGGATCCTGATTATCCTCATAAATCAACCCAATCAGTTAATTCCTCCTAGAAGACGATGAATGAAAAAGGCTCTGAGAACTGCCTGGCATGGGGTTTGATGGGTCAGGGGCCAGTGTGCTCATATTTGACCCAATAGTTGCAGGGCAGGATATCAATGGAGAAGACTCCCATGTGCACTCTGGTTCTAGTGCTACAAGGGGCCATCAGAGACTCTAGATTCACTTCTGAATACTCCAGGAAATGAAAGCCACCATCTGGGATTTATATTGCTAATTGTGGTGCCTTGAATATGCTTGGCCCATGGCAAGTGGCACTGTTAGGAGGTGTGGCTTGGTTGGAGTAAGTGTGGCCTTGTTAGAGGAAATGTATCACTGAGGGAGTAGTAGGCTTTAAGGTCCTATGCTTAAGATCCACCCAGGCCAGAAGAGTGAACCTCCTCCTGGTGCCTTTGGATCAAGATATAGAACTCTCCTCCAGCACCTTGTCTGCCCTGCATGCTTCCATGCCTCCCGCCATGGTGATAATAGATTGAACCTCTGAAATTGTAAGCCAGCCCCAATTAAATGTTGTTCTTTATAAGAGTTGCCTTGGTCATAGTGTCCCTTCACAGCAGTGAAACCCTAAGGCATTAATATTCAGTAATTAAGAGGATTGGTATTGGGGCTGGAGAAATGGTTCCACCGTTAAGAGTGTGCACTTGTCTTATAGAGGACCTGGGTTCAGTTCCCAACACTCACACAGTGGCTCACGACCATCTGTACCTGGTCTCACATAAGCATAACCCACATAGACACACATACACATAAGTGCAAATAAATCATTTAGGGACTAGAGAGACAGCTCAGTGGCTAAGAGCACTGGCTGCTCTTCCAGAGGTCATGAGTTCAATTCCCAGCAACCATGTACCAACTACATCTGTACCAACTACAGATGGTAGCTCACAACCATCTGTAATGAGCTCCAATGCCCTCTTCTGGTGTGTCTGAAGACTGATACAATGTGCTCATACACATAAAGTAAATGTAAATCTTTTAAAAATAAAATAAGTAAATCTTTAAAGAAAACGGGATGAATTTTAGAATAAGAGACACAGAGAATTTCAGCTTCTCAACTTGAATAAAGGATATGTAAAAGGGGTGTTGCTACCCATCTACTTAGCAAATGGTAGCTGTTAATGCACCATGCATCTTCCTGTAGAGAGGGGGACAACTGTGTGACATAGAATGACATCAGAGCATGCTGACCAAAAGAACAACAGGAAATGGAAAAGAGATTGACCAGGACTTGGCGATTATAATCCCTCTTGAATCTCACCCTCCTTCCTCCCTGGCCCAGCTCTTTCAGGTCCTCTCATGCTGAGATTTTAAGTCTCATAATGAGGGCTATGAGCCTCTGCCCAGCAGAACGTGGGACATCTTTGGAGTTGCTGCTGGAATTCTGCACATAGCTTTCTCTAAGTGCTTTCCTCAGCAAACATTTGAGCACAACCTTTGCACCAGGAGTCAGTCTGCAGAGACAATGAGAAGGCATTTGTTAATAGAAACTTGAGAAACTTAGAGTGGTGGATGGGAACAGGCCAGGAAGTCAGTAACAAGGTTACAGCATGAAGAGGTAAGCAATGATGGGAAAAGCATAGGAAAAGGAGGGGGACACCTGACCCCAAGTATCCCTCATCCCCAGTACCCTTCTTTCATTCCATTACAACACAACTCAACAACACACTAACACTCCACACCACCACACCATGACACCACACCACTGCACCACCGCACTACCATACCACCCATATGAATTATTTCATTTTGTTTCTCTCAACTTTATTCTGTTCTTCTGAATCAAAAGTAAATGGAGATTTAATGGACGGAGATAATGCTTGCAAAGCTCCCAGGATACAGTGGATGCTCACTGAGTGCTGCCTTCCTCTCACCACTTTCCTCTTGAGGGTAATATCTATGTCACAAATTGAGCTGAACCGTATGGAAGGACCATTTTGTAGAACCATACAAAATTGCCATTTTTGTAACTCTAAAGCAGTCAATTATTGATGATTTCTTATGGTTTATGTCAACATTACATATATGTGTGCTCTATTCTATATTTTAGTTGGTAAAACTATATCTTTTGGAATATAGCATGTTGTGTTTATGGATGGGTAGATTTTGTAGGAGGGCTAACTCAAGCTAATTAACATATGTATTATGCCACTTACTTTTTAAGAGAATTTAAGACCTAAAGAGTTAGCAATCGCCGGGCGGTGGTGGCGCACGTCTTTAATCCCAGCACTTGGGAGGCAGAGGCAGGCAGATTTCTGAGTTCGAGAGTTCGAGGCCAGCCTGGTCTACAGAGTGAGTTCCAGGACAGCCAGGGCTACACAGAGAAACCCTGTCTCGAAAAACAAACAAACAAAAAAAAAAGAGTTAGCAATCTTTAAGTTCATGACTTATTGTCCTAAACTGAAGTCACAAAGATGTACAAGATTGTTTGAATTATCCCTCCTGTTGAGTTAATATTTTGTTCATTGACCCAACGTCAATTGACAGATTCATTGATTTAACTTAGAAGCTTCCATTGTTCACTGGAACTAACTGAGGGGAGGTGTGAAGCCTTGCTCTGCGTATCCAGTATGTTTAGAACATCAATGGCTTGCTAAGTACAAACCACAGAACATGGGGAATAGAAAACAGAAGGCTCCTATTGGCAGGAGTTGACAAACCAAGGAAGAGGTGGACAAGAACATTTCTGATTTTATTGTTATAAATAGTGGAGCAAGTGGCCACATACCATGCAATGCTACACCAGGAAGGAGCAGTAAGTAGGATCCAAAGAAAGCAAGGCCATGCTTAACACAGGCGTGGCCTTGGGAGCGAGCCAGAAGGAGGCAGAGACACTATTCACAAAGCCAAGCCTCCTGGAAAAAAGGAACAACAGTCAGAAAGCTGTATGAGCAGCAGAGAGTGACTTTCAGGAGCTTTGAGCTACGTCTTCAAAACGCATGGGAACTTGTGGGTCAAGCACAGTGGTAACGTCACCTATCGCTGGGGATGTGGGCTTCCTCAAACCAAGCTGTCTCCATGGCTACTACACGATACATACACGCTGACAAGACCACCGTTCTGTATGTGGTGTCCCATTGACCAAAATATCACCCTGTGGAACATGACTGTATTCTCATAGAGGATTTCAGAAGAAGTCAGGGCTTCCAGTTGAGGCAATGCTTGTGGTCCTGCCTACAAGGAAGGTGAACAGGGCTTTTCTGTTGGGGGGGAAGGCTTCCCTCCAGAGCTTTCTGTACAGTCCTCGACTCAGCAGTGTCTGCAGCAGTCCAGCATACTCTTGGGTTTGGCTTGTGGTAGTGGCCCTGCCTCTCCATGCCCGATGTTTTTCAAGCTTCTGTAGGACTGGTTCCTCCCTCTCCTCTCCCATTAAGTACAAGCAGCCAGCTCTGCTCTGACAGAAAGAGGCTGTTCTTTGTCCTTCTTGTGGCAGCACTGCAAAGGCCCAAGTGGGGGCAGCTGTTGTATTGATGTTATTGATGCTTCTGTGGGCAGGGGAGGCAGGGGGTTGATGTTGCTGTGTCAGACATGTGTGCTGGCTGAAGCGCTCAATATTGCTCTCAGCATCTGTCCTCTCCTCATCTCACCCCCCACGTCCAAGTCCCAGCCTGTTATATGAGAGCCTGGCTTCTCACCCAGAATATCTTGTGGTCAAGACACACTTCCTGAGCAGAGATTGAAGAGCCTCTAGGAAGAGCCAGGAAAGTCACCGACGGTGAGGCAGCAGAGGGTGGGAAAGAATGGGAGGGGGTGCCAAGACGAAAGGGACCAAGCAACTGAAGCATAGTGAATAATAATAATAATAATAATAATAATGGCTGAGTTACAGGCTGAGCTGGGGAGAGATCTGAGCTAGGAGTCGAGCCACTTTGTCAGTTTCTTCTATTTATGTGACTCTTGGAACTTTCGACTTACTCTTTTTGAAAAATCCAGCTTGCTATATAGATCTAACTAATCTCAAACTCATGATCCCTCCGCCTCAGCCTCCTAAGTGCTTGGATTATGGTCATGCGCCGCCATGCCTGGCCAATTCTTGAAATCATATGAAGCACGGGATTAAAATAGGTAATAGACGAGAGATGATAAAAGAAGGTAGATAGAGATAATATATAAATAGATGATAGAAAGATAAATTATAGATAGACATCAGATTGTAGGTAGATAGGTAAATGGATAGAGACGATGAAAGATAGATGATAGATAGATAGATAGATAGATAGATAGATAGACAGATGATAGATAGATAGATAGATAGATAGATAGTAGATAGATAGATAGATAGATAGATAGATAGATAGACAGATGATTGGTAGATAGATGAGAGATATATAGATGATAGATAGATAGATGATAGATAGATAGATAGATAGATAGATAGATAGATAGATAGATTATACTAGATTATACATATATAATAATTATATAGGTGTAATAGCATGGTAGCTGCATTTTTCTAAACTTACTTTGTCAGAGGAGTCTTATAAAAACCCTGGGCAGTCCATTGTGCCCAGCCCCTCCTCTCCCCTCCTTCCCACCCCAGATTAATATTTCAGCAGGGTGCCTGTACTCTCAGTAAATACACCAGGATCAGTTGTTTGCTCAAATCCGTCTTAGTCGGTAATATTTTAAATTTGATTGGATCTTAAAACTGCAAGAGGTCCCGGGTGTCGTGACTTTGCTGGCATTATCAGCTCAGCTATTTTCTTACCAAGCAATCTCCTACCAAAGCAAGTGAGAGGCTCCCCATCCTGAATCAAGCAGGAGGGAGCTGCATCCCGTGCCCACTGGGGAGGCTCACTTAAGAATCAGAGACGGTGAAGAATGAGGATGCCTCTCCCAGCTTGCCCACATGACCTTGGGAGTGTGCCGGTGTGTCCTTGCAAGCTTCAAAGGAGGGAGGGAGGCTCCCAGTCTTCTCTCTCCTTCTCTCCTCTTCCTTCTCCTTTTTTTTTCCTCGTTTAATATGCCTATTGACAGTGTCATCTCTCAACTTGATAAACTTGTCAGAGAGTACTCTGGGAAACCATGACACAGAGTTTGGAGTGATTGCTGAGTGTGCAGGGAGAAGGGACTGGGGAGCTGTGGGAGGCACTGAGACATTAGCCTGGGGGCAGGCAGATGTGCTGGGGTGTTCGTGACTCATGGGCAGCATGCATCACCTCCATGGTGCAGTTTTAGCAGACTGGGACCGCTGAAGAGGAAGAAGGGACATATCGTGGGTGATAGTGTGATAGCTCTTCAGGGAAATGAGAGTTGACCGAAGCAGTGGGGGCAATGTGCAGGGCTGTAAGCATGCATGAGCACTCTGTCACCTGGGGAACGGTCTGGTGTGCTCTTCCTACAGCTGGCCACGGGAAGCTGTGCAGGCAGAGGGCTGTGCAGGGAGGGTGGGGGGCAGTGGGGCTCGTGGAATAATAAGGAATGCTAGAAAGTGGGCTTTGGGCACTTCTTCTTAAGTGCTCTGATTTTACTTAGTTGCTCTTCTGAAATACAGGAAGGTGGTAATTTAAACACTCTCCTTTGAGCCTGGGATAGTGATGCATACCCGTAATCCCAGCTCTTGGGAGGTAGAAAGAGGAGGATCTGGAATTTAAAATTATCCTTGGCTATAAAGCAAATTTGAGGACAGCTTGGACTATATAAGATTCTATATTGTAAGAAAAGTAAATTTGGGATATATTGGAAGTCCTTGCCGTGCAAGTATAAGGATGTGAATTCAATTCCCAGGACTCAAAAAAAAAAAAAAAAGTTGGACCCCTCGGTAAGGCCCTGTAATCTCAGCCGGGGGAAGGTGGAAGCAGGAGGATTCCTGGGCTTCATCCAGAGCCCCTATCTCAAAAACTGAGGTGGAGAGCAGTTGAAGAAGACATCTAACACTGATCGCTGGTTTCTCCACACAAATCCATGCACATGAACACATTTCCACACCACTGGACACAAACGCAACACACACACACACACACACGTAAATGAATTTGAAAACATCGAACAAAATACATCTCCTTTGAACACATATCATCTTAGCACACTGGGTAGGTGACTTAGCAATCTGGGTCACCATGTCCCATGTCACCTGGGACATTTTATTAATATTCAGATTAATGAAGACATGGTGCTTTATGCTTCCTTGCTAGCCTATAGCTACTGATAACACGAACGGTGCATCAGTGAGTAAAACCCAGAACCTGACTTGCTCTGCTTGGGTGCTGGGGAAATCCACCATGAGTGAAGGGCTAGGGTAGGGTATAGGAGAATCTGGACCTCCAGCTCTTCACAGTTTCCTCATGCCCATGCATGAAATGCACTGTTGATGACCTTGTCCAATGTTTTAGCTTCCAGACAGAAATGCAAACTGCTGCCAGGGGGATCTGTGTCACGAAACATGTAGAAGACATTTGGAAATGGCAGAACACCGCACAGACTTAGGACTGACAGGACCTTGTAGAGGGGGATGCACCCCCTAGCTAAGAATTCTCCAGCTCAAGTATCTCTCCTCTCCTACACTTCCAGCCAGCCCCACCTTCACTTTTCTGTGTAGAGGGAAGGGCTTTGGCAGTCTGCCAGTAGAACAGGTGTCCTCCCCCTCCCCCACCCATCTAATCGTATAATAATCTTCTGCCCCAGTGTCTCTGAGCGATTAGGGCACATCTCATGTTCTCTCCTCTCTATCAAGAGGAAGCCAAGAAATCCACCTCACCTGGGAAGTGTAATAATTGCTTAATGGTGTCCTGCCTAGAGTGTGATATTTATATTATAAGATGGGGATTTAAGTCTAAAAATAAAGGGAGTTGTCAGAGCTGCGGATTATTGATAACGAGTATAAATGACAGTACTGACAGCTAACATGAAGAGATCTGATTGTGTCCGGGCTTCCAAGCTGGAAGGGAGGTAAAATTAATAATTAGGTCACTGACGTTCCTCATTCAAGGAGGGAGGAAGGCATCCTCCCGGCTCATGGTTCACCCTTTTGGCCTTCACATAAAGACAGCTGCAGGTTGGAAGCAGCCTGTAACTACAGATGCACCAGGCACAGAGGGATGAAACTACTAATAGAATTAACAGCTTACGAAGCCACCGCCAGGTCAATGCAATCAAAGAATAGGGGAAATAAAAGTAACTTGTTAGCCAGGGGCAGTAGTGCACACCTTTGATCTCCACGCTCGGGAGACAGAGGCAGGAGGAATGCTGTGAGTTCAAGGCCACCCTGGTCTACATAGTGAGTTCCAGGACAGCTAGACCCACATATAGTGAGATGCTGTCTCAAAAACGTAACAGTTATTTTCCACAGACCACCCATGCCCAATCAGAATAATAAAGGCTGGGTTGTCCGTGTGATGTCTATGGCATCCCAGGGAACAGTTGTTCAAATCTAGAAGGTTGGAGGTGGCGAGTCTTTCTCTTCATTTTGCATCAACCGTCCTCATGATCTCTGAGCCTCAGTTTCCTCATCTTCAAAAAGGAGGAGTTTGGACAAGAAGACTTCTGAGGTGGCCTCCAGTTTTGACATTCTGAGGCTCAATTCCACTGAGGTGCAATTCCACTGGTCTTTGTTAAGGCAGAAGCAGCACCCGACCTCTGGAGTGTCCAAGTCACCATTTTGAGCATCAGTGGCCTTTGTCCGAAAGAAAGGCCTGATTAATCGACCACCACAGGACAACTGTCACCGCTTTCTTCTTCATCCCCCAACCCCCAACCACCATATTTCTCTCCTTGGGGAGTTAAATAAGACTGGTCAGTTTTGATTTCTTTTTTTTTTTCTCCTTTTCTGCTTTTTATCTCCACCTCCAGCAGAGATTTGGGTTTTTTTCATTTACTCTCACTGCGGGTTTCAATCTTCCCCCACTCCCAAAACAATATCCTCTATCCCATCGTACAAAGTAAAAGGAAAGCTACAAATTGGCTCCGCCTACTTAAGCTTTTGAGAAACAGTTTTGCTGTGCCAGTCTGTACAAATCTAAATTTGGGGTCTGTTTGGCGATGCCTCTCTATACCTCAGAGGAATCTTCTAGCTTTTCTCCATTTCAAAGCATCTGGGTCCACACAAAATACTCTGGAAGAGAGAGTTCCCTCCCACCTTTAGCAAAAATTCTGTCTGTCACCAGGAAAGAAGAGGCTTTTCTGTGGAAATCATCCCCGTGCTGGCTATAAAAGCCACTCACATCTCAGTATGAAGTCAGCTAACGCTCTCCCTTGTCTTTGTGAGTGAGAAGCAAAATCCACACAAAGGTATAAAGAGTTGATCCATATAAAGATTGCTCTCCGGATTCCATTGGGCCGAGGCTTTCTGATGACTGCATCTTTGCTGTGGACAGCTGTGCAATTGAGACCACAGCAGGACTCCAGATGTGCTGGGGCCTGCCAGGCAACACACTTAGAAGTTTGGCCAAATCAGCCCCAGATAATCACCAGAGAAGAAGCAGAGGGTGGGGGTGGGGGGATTACAGGGCTGGTCCAGAGGCTTTGTGTAATTCAGGAGCTGGATCTAGGCTCAGGACAGAGAGCGAGCAAGTTGGAATGGAAGGACTTCAGGTCTCCTTTGTGTTTAGCATATGAGTTCCTTTCCGTGGCTGAGAAGAGCTGAGAGGGATGTGATAGAACATCACATAATGGCCAGTTGTCTGTGCCCATGAACCCAGTGGGAATCTTGGCCCTGCCTCTTAACTAGCTGTGTGACTTTGAGGATACTTTGTAAGACTTCTGCTCTCAAACTCCCAAGAGCATGCTTGACAGGCATTGTCATAGCACTGCTTCTTTTACCAGGAGGAGTTAAAGGAGCAGCTAAGACACTAACTAGACCAAGATCAAACAGCTAGGAGATGGTAGGGACCGTTGCAAACCCCAGTTCATGGCTCCTTCCACCACACTCTGTGTATCTCAGAACAATCGCTTGGTTGAGTAGCTCTTGAGCAGAGCCTAGAATCTGAATATTAATAAAATGTCCCAGGTGATATGGGACATGGTGACTCACACCTGTAATCCCACATTTAAGAGGCTTACTGAGAGTCTGAGGTAAGCCTGGGCTACAGAGTAAGATCCTGTCTCAAACATATATACGTGCATACATACATACATACATACATACATACATACAAATAAGTAAATACATAAAATTTTCAAGCCTCAGGTGGGTGTTAAGATGGAAAGACATATTTGAGAAAAGGTGTCTCCTGCCTTGCAGAACTCACAGAGATGCTTCTCACTCCTCATGTATTTCCTCTATGTACACAGAATGAAAAACACAAACCATCTGGGACATGATAAGAACCTCAGAGAGAGCCACCTAAATAGAACCTAATGGTTTTTTTTTTTTAAATCTCTGTCGTGTGTGATGTGTACGTATGTGTGTATGATGTATGTATATGGCATGTATGCATGTGTATGATGCATGTGTGTGTGCATATGGTGTGGGTGTGATTTATGTGTGCATATGTTCCTTCCTGTAAATATAGGTGTGTGTCTTGGTGCAGATGTACAAGCCAGGGGACCACCTTGTGAGTCAGCTCTAGCCTTCTTCCCTGTTTGTCACAGGCATCCTTTGCCTTTTGCCACTACATACGCTGGGATGGCTGATTGGAGAGCTTCCAGGCATTCACCTTTCTCTGCCTCTCATCTCTAAATAGGAGCACAAGATTACAGGCACAGCTTTAATGTATTCTGGGGATTCAAACTTGGGTCTTCTCTTGTGTGGCCGGTGCTTTACCTCCTGAGCAATCTTGCCAGCTCCTGGTGGTTACTCTTTGACTGAACAAACTAACCGACTTTCCACAAAATTTCCGAAAAGAAAGCTGAGTCTCCACACACTGTCTCTAATAGAGATGGCTGAGAAGACCCATAACAGTCCTCTCGAGGGCACGTTTTTAGCAAGACGAGTCTGCTCAGAGTGGCGCGGTTCTTCCTTGGCCATTGCTAGAAATCGGGGAGCTTTTGGAGGGTGGCGTAATGTAGACATACAGAGGGAAATGCAGAAAAAGAACCCCTCGGGTGGGAGCAAAAAAGACACAGATGATTTAAAATGTGTTTGGTGCCTCTTGAACATAATCGGCCAGGAAACTTTGTTTTAACTTTGGTTTTTATGGTCACTTTGGGGAACCACAAAGAATAGTGTGACTGCAGCTATGCTGGGAGAGAGAAGTGTGTCCTAAAGCATTTAGGTACAAAGGCAGGTGGCTTCAGATCGACTGCAGGTTACGAAATGGAAAAGCCCATTGTCGTTTTGGACTTTGCAGGGAGCCAAGAGTAAATAATACTTCTCATATAGCTTTAGCCTAGTGCTATCTTAATTGCAATCTCTGGTGAGATTTGGAGTTATGCGTTTTTAACAAGCAAACCATAAAATAAGGTTTAATCTCCCCGGAGCCCTGGAGTTAATTTATCTGTCCACAGGCTAAGATCTTTTTAAAGGTTAAGAATGCTTGGGTTTTCTTTCTAGGTCTCTGGATTGGCTAGAACACCTGCAGGTGTCTCCTATGGCTGGCGGCTGGAATCTGGCTTTCATCAGTGCTAAAGACCCAACCTCAGAAAGCCCTGCAAAAAGAATCAGGTGTTGGAGCCTAGCAGTCACGAACCCTATTTTGTTCAGATGGTGAGGAACGGGCATTACCGAGGACTGCATCTGTGGCAGCTGATGTGTCCACTTTAGTCCCAGAAGGAAAAGGACTGTCTTTCCTCTACAATTTGGAGGTGCCGGGGTTTGGGAAACATGAGCCACCTCTTTGAGTTTTTACCATCTGTAAAATGAGGGTGAAAGTATCTACCTTGGGCCAGTGAGATGGCTCAGTGAGTAAAAGGCACTTGCCGCTAAGCCTGAAGACCTGAGTTGCATCCCTAGGAACTGATTCATTGCAAATTGTCCTGTGCCCTGCAGCCATGCACCGTGGTGCTGATGTGTACCCCACACTAAATAAGTAAATAAACAAAGGCAATGGTGATCTACCCTGGAGACGGCATTATCCTTCATTGTTCTGGAATCTCTGTTCGTTTGAACATCATCTGGTTACATAGCTGGCTCTTTTTTTTTTTTTTTTTTTTAATAGTAAAGCCCAGCGTGATGATGCTCACCTTCTCACCTAGGGGTTCACCCAACTGAAATTCACCTCATCCTAGTGCAAGGACATTTCCAAATTGTCACAACACTTCTAAAACTCAGTCTTAACCCTTGCGATGGGTCATCACAGTTGTGCTGCCAGAGCAGAAAGAGTGCGGATTATGATACAGGTCTTGGTTGCAGAACAGTTATGCCCACTGAGATCTCTATCAGTCTGGCAGAGTCACTTTCCTTGTTGGGTCACCTTTCCTGCCTCTGTCAAGTTCAGAGTGTGCCGTAACTACTTCAGAATTTACTGAATAGTGTGTGTGTGGGGGGGAGAGTCTCATTTCCAAACTGTGTACCTGTACCCCAAGAAAGAAGAATAAGGAGTGTCCACATGCACTACATGGGGGAAGATGGCAGAAGAACCTCTTATTTAGACACCACACTCCAGTCCTCCATTGCTGGAATTCATAACCTCGTTGATTAGCCCCTTGCCTTCTAGTTCTGCTAGAACCTGTTTGCCTATCCCTCCTCCCCAACACACCATGTCCCTTTCCCTTGCTGGACTTGATGTCTTTGGCCTTGATGATTCTTGATTCTTCTTCCTGGACCGCCAAGTCATTTTACCACTGTTCATGAAATCATGACCACAAGGCCACCATGTCAGTAAAGCATCCCTGATTGACCTCAGAGCTCTCTAATGTCCCCCACCCTTTCACAGTGGTCTCCACCATCCCACTGTTGGCATATTTGATCAGGTTATAATAAACCTTTAGTCTTAGGAGAAAAAAAAAAAACAGCCAGGTGCGAAGATGATCCTGGACCCATTTAATTCCTGGAGAATTAAAATTCGGTGTCCTGTGCTTTGCTTTCTGAGAGGTTTGCAGAAATTATTCTGAGCAGCTACAAACAAGCAAAGGGCAGATTCAGCAGGAGTGGGAGGTGAGGCCAGTACTGAAACTCAAGATTCTTCCTAAGCTTCCAACTAAAGCTTTTTTTTTTTTTTTTGGATGCTAAGCCTTGTGGCAGAAATAAAGGATTGGGACATATATGTCAAAAGGGAACAGAATTGTTCCTCTAAAATATAGTTCTAAATTCATCAACGCACACCTCATAAGTTTTCCTTGGCTCCCCGTGACACAAGAGAAAACAATTCACACTCAGCCAGGAAAACAAGCCAATGCAGCTATTACCACATGCCATCCTCCCTCCCCACCAGCTCTCCTTTATAGCTCAGCAGTGCCTTCCCAGACCCTGTGGCCCAGTCAGTGCACTGGACTCCCCCTGTCATCCACATCTCTCGTCCCTTAGCCCTCCAGCTAAACTGTTCCCCATTGCTCTTCCCTCTCCAGTGCAACCCAAGCCATCGAAAACATACCATCTCTGTGGCTTGGTCACCTTAGTCAGGATTATGCTGCTTCCTGATGTTGTGGTGACCCCAACCATAAAATTATTTTTGGTGTTACTTCATAACTGTAATTTTGTTGCTGTTCATAATCAGCATGTGAATATCTGATATGCAGGATACCTGATATGTAACCCCTGTGAGAGGATCCTTTGACATTCCCCCCAAGGGGTCAAGACTCACAAATTGAGAACCACTGTCCTGGGGCATGGGTTTGCTTCTTCTCTTTCATTCACAGGACATGACTACCTCCAAGAACTGTGTTCCACTTCTTCTTCTTCTTTCTTTCCTCCCCTCCCCTCCCCTC
>NW_021605583.1:2309372-2348158 GCF_004785775.1 Grammomys surdaster | reverse complement strand
CCCCTCCTCTTCCCTTCCCTTTCCTTCCTAATTGCCTACCTACCTTCCAGCCTAGTGCCACCCATTCAGGAGTTCTCACAGGACCATTATTAAGTTGAGTTGACTTTACTGAATTCAGCCTCCAGAGTTTCTCCCAACTACCTTTCAACAACCTCTTCTATAACACCCCCACCTTTCCTGTCCTCAGTTTTGTCTCCCATCTCCCCAAAGATGGATAGCACTCTCCATGTCAGGGTTTCCAAGCAACAAAGAAGCCTTACTGGGGCCTGCGCCCCTGCCCTGCCTCTCTTGCCTGAGACTCTAGATCTTAAGCTGCTAGGAGACAGTGGTAAGGAAGGGCAGACAATCTCATCCCGCCTCCCTCCCTTCACCTCTAGTACCTCCAGTGCTCCCCGGAGAGAAGCTGTGAGAAGCTAGTCTCTCCCAACCTTAGCATCGAGACAGGTGGAAAAGCAGCAATAATCCAATTAAAGTGTCTGACACTCTGGGGAGGAGGTGGGCACACGGGGGCTGTTACAAGTTGTGTTTCACTGGCTGTGGATACCTACAGGGAGAACGCTTGCCATAAGATACACAGATTAAACCAGCGGCCTCTGCTTTCTCTCCAGAGTGTTATTGTAAGAAATTGGTTTGGGGCAGGAGGGGATGGGATTCTTTCTCTTACTTTTCCCACCTTGAGGGCACTTAGAGGAGTAGAAAGAGGAAATGTTGGAGGGAGGAAAGGAATAAATCAAAGAGCTGGCATGGTTAGAAAAGCCAAGAGTGTCTCCAGCTGAGCAAAGTCTGCTCAGGTGAGGGGCAGCGCCTGACTTAGTCCTTCCCTCTATCAGGCTTGATGCATATCCTCACAGTCTTCCTTTTCTTGTTAGATGCTTGCCACTGCCCCAGGTCTTGGACTCCCAGGGTAGCTTCTGAGCCCCACACAAAGCCCAGGCACCATCCTTAGGAAGGGATGAAAGGCAAACCATCTACAGTCCATCTTCCACCAAGGATGTTGGCTTCTAACAAAAAATGGCCCTTGGAACTGAGCCCTTCCTTGGAGGTGTGGGATGCTGCACCACCCCCCAACCCCGTCCTCCTACACAGTATCCCAGCACCGTGGTGACCCCCAACACCCTAGTTACAACCAGTCCCAACTCACTCGACCACCTCTCCATCCATAAATCTCTGTCCACACCTGAGAGGCTGTCCCAGCCTCCCACACTGCTATAGCTGGTCCAGCAGGCACACTTCTAGCTGACTGGACTGGACCAAGTTAAATGCTCTTCTCTTCATTTTCCAAAACAGTTCTATTCTGACTGAAGTGAACAATATGAAGGAGCACAACTGAGCCCTGGCGCAGGATGAAAAGTTTCTTATATCTAAAGAGCGGCACTTCAAAGTGTCCAGTGGACAGGTTCCACTGTAATTAGGGGGAGGAAATTGCCATGTAACTTAATTAATATCAAAAGCTTTTTTTTCTTCATTTAAATACAAGACAGGAAGTTGGCTAAAGAGAGGGTGGGAAGAAGCTACTGACAGTCTGACTGGCTCAGTCATGGGCAGAACAGTCATAAACTTGTTTTCTAGATGAGTCCCTGGGTCAGAGAAGAACTCTAATGCCACAAGGTGATCGTTGCCAAAGAAAAGGACTTCTCCCATCTTGAAGCTCTGAGCATTGTGCAAAATAAAGTGAAGATCCAAGAGAGTTACCTAGATATTTCAAAAGGGAAATGCAGAAATCCTATTTTATAAGAAGTGTTTGCAGAAAGTGGTTTGGGAGAGCCTGTCCTTTGTTCTTTGCAGTAGTGTGTGTGTCAGTGTGTGTGTGTGTGTGTGTGTGTGTGTGTGTGTGTGTGTGTGTGTGTGTTGTGGTGTGTTTGGATGTGTATGTGTGGTATATGGATGTGTGTGGTGTATGTGTGTGTGTGTTTTGTGCTGTGTTTGGATGTGTGTGTGTGGTATATGGATGTATGTGTGTGGTGTATGTGTGTGTTCATTCTCATGCTACAAGCACATCTCATGTGTGTGTAGGTAGATATGTTGATCCAGTGCCAGACATCATTCCTACGGAGCTGTCTATCTTATTTTGGGCTTGTTTGTGTTTTGGTAGCTTAGGAGTTTTGTTGTTGTCTTCGTTGTAGGTTGGCTATGTTTTCGTTTTGGTTTTGGTTTGTTTTTTTGAGACTTGGAACTGGAGCTCTCTGACTCAGCTAGGCTGGCTGACTAGCAAGCCTTAGTTAGCTCTCTGCTGTCTCCACCTCTCCAGAGCTGGAATTACAAGCACACACCATCACACCAGCATTTTTCTTAAACATGACTTGTTGGGATGAAAGCCAAGCAAGCGCACTACCACTGAGCTCCTTTCCCATCCCCTACCTAAGAATTTTACTGGAAACCATCCCCCACTTTCTTCTGCACACTGCTCCCGCAGACTTCTGGGAATCTGCCTGCTTTCTTCTTCTCTCTAGATAATCAGTCCATCCCAGCCATTCTGACTCCTAAGTCTCCCAGACCGGTCCTCCTCTGTCCTGTCTTCACCTGGTTTACAAGTAGGATCCTTCCTGGTCCTTCTGTTTTGATCATTTGTTCTTAGGAGCCCACTTCCCAACTGGCAGACAGGATAGGGTTTTTTGTTTATTTGTTTGTTGTTTGACAGTTTATTTGTGTTGTTGTTGTTGTTTAGACAGGCTTACTATAACAGCACTAGAGGGCCTGGAACTCACAGAGATCCTCCTGCCCTTACCTGCTGAGTGCTGAAATTAAAGGTGTGTGTCACCACACCCAGCAACTGTGATTTTTTTAACAGTAGATAATGCAGCATATGCTTTATTGATAATCATTCATTAATATTCCCTAACACCCATGTCTTCATATATTTTTGTTTTCTCAGTTCAGTGTTGCGCAGCTATTAAATGAATGAAATCATACCATTTCTCTGCTCAGAAGCCTTCAGTGGCTTCCTGCCATGCCTAGAAATTATTGAAGGTTCCTCCGTGAGTGCTAGCAAGACCCTGGATGCTCTTGTCCCTGCCTGACTTCCTTCCTTGTTCTTAGTGCCAGCCAAACTATTGGGATCTCCCCCACAAGACCGCTTCTTTGGGGGAGGGAGGAGGGAGTCACTGTTACAGAATCCCGCTGTCTGCTGGGTCTTGGCTTCTGTCACTTAGCCTCATCTCTAGAGATCTGATTTAAATGTTTCTGCTCTGGGAATAATCCTAAGGTATCCAGCATGAAGTCCTAGCTACATGCATAAAATATGTATACTGTTCTCTGAAACACACACCGAAAATAGAACCCGTTAACTGGCCACATGCCTGCTTGAGATGGCTCTCCTTCCCTGAACTGTAAGCCAGGTAGGAGCAGAGCCTGGGGCTGTCTTCACAGCTGTCTGCCGCATTGTTTGCTCAGAATCATAGCAAACATTCTGATTTCCACACAACTGTATTTCAATCTCACCACAGGCCATGGGGTGCATCGTTTTACTAAACTCACTTCACAGAGGTTGAATCCAAAGCACTGAGGCCAGATCTTGTCCAAAGTCACACAGGTAGAGGGCCCAGCCAAGCTGCACCAATCATATGGTAAATGAAGAATATCAGTTACTAAGGAAAGAAGGACCCTAGATTAATGAATCTGGAATAATTAGAATAGAGGCTACTAGGCATGAGTTTGCAGCCCATGGGCATGTCCTGTTCCACTCAACACAGTCTGTCCCCAGTGTTCCCCAGAGTGCAGCCCCACAGCTCCGCCTAATAGCACCTACCTTGGAAAAATATTGCTCGAGAATATAACCAAAGACGTGGCTAAATTCGGCAATTTTTCCCTTTGCATTCTATGCCCTCTCGACCCAGCTTGTACCTCACCCACATCCTCCAACTTGAGGACGTGCAATAAATCAACGCTGGGAGGAATATACGGGGATAACCACATCTTCCACACACCAAGCCAGTCACTAGCTAAACATAGTTTATGGTCTTACACTCGATCCTGGAATTCATCTCAATGAACTCATCTCTATTTTTTGGAGACAGAGTTTCACTCTGTCCTACCCTAGTCTAGAACTCACTGTGTAGCCCAAGCTGCCCTCAGAGTCAGCAGTCTCCTAACTAGGCCTCCTGAGGGCTCATAGTACAGGTATGCACTCATCACAGTTTTTGAAGGTGTTTCCTATGGTCACTATGACAAAAAGCAAGTACGATCCAAAGATCAATGTGAAACAGAAGGCAAAGTGGCAGTGTCCAACATTTAAGAAGTTGTATGATACCCGACAGGCATACTCATCCCATTGGAAAATAGGATTAGTCAGGAGAGAAATACAAATGCTTTATCTTTCAGGCTATAGTTTTGAATGCTGTCTAACTTATTAGCTCAGTAATAGTTATGGAACTGCTTGGCCAGAGCTACTGTGTCTGTGCGGTGTATGCATGTACGTGTGTTCTTATGTGTGCACATACATGTCTGTGTGCATTTGTGTGGAGGCTAGTAAATTTTTTTTGAGACAAGGTTTGCCTGTCTAGCTGGCTAGCAACCCCAGGACACCGCCTCTTCCACCCCTGTCTCTACCTCCACAGCACTGGGATTAAAGGCATGCACCACCATACCAGGCTTTTATGTGGGGTCTGGGGACTCAAATTCAGATTCCCATGCTTTCCCAGTCAGCAGTTTATCTACTGAGCTATCTGTAAAGCCCCCAGAAACATAGGAAAGGGAAGGGAAAGGGAGGGGAGGGGAGGATGAAAGAAAAAAGAAAGAAGAAAAGAAAAAAGAGAAAGAAAAGGGAAAAAGAAAAAATGAAGAAAAGAAGAGAAAGGAAAAGACAAGAAACTGCTAAGTCTTTGAGCCTCTCTTGGCAATAGGCTCCCAGCAAAAAGTGTGTATGTAGCTTGTGCCAACATGCATGACACCAGGCTCACTGAGCCCCAAGGTTTGAAGGACAGGTTTGTAATTGACAGTATCTCTGCTGCCCTCCTAGCGCAGTGCTTTGAGCCAGAGGTCTCTCCAAAACAGCAAAGCAAAGCCTCTTAGCCTGATTCACACAAGGTCGTGCGTTATTAGCCACAGATGTGAGCCTCGCAGCCTCCCAGTCTCGAGCGCCGTGGAAATGGGTTTGGCAGATGGACAAAATGTGTAAGATGACAAGCACTGTAAAGTTAGCCCACAGGTGGCTGGGATACAGGCTGTAGACCCTGCTCCCTTTGAGCTGCACCAGGCATCTGGAGCGGGCTGTGAAGCAAGAGGTCTTAAGATGCCAGTCCTATCAGACACTGCTGCCTGGGTGTCTCATCCTCCCATGGCCTCTGCAGAAGCAGACTTTATTGAACAGTCTCCTAAACTGTCTTTTGTCCTCCCATAGAGACAGGGAGTGGTTTTGTGTCCATTGCAGATGTATGTGTCGTCCTCCACACACTGTCTCCCATGAATGGGGTGGGAGCAGTTGCATGCCAGACACAGTCAGCTCTCTCACCGGTAACCTAGCTGTCAGAGGCTCTGTGGGCCCTGCTCAAGCTAACCTGCACATCGTTGCAGGTTGTAAGTGAACTGAGAGTGTGTGTTCTCTAGCCTCCTGGAGGTGCAGAGAGCCACTGTACAGGTCAACCAGTGTAAAGTCTGTCTTACGGAAATTATCCCACCTAGAACATTCTCCGGCTCATTTTTTCCATCCTTCTTTCCTTCCTTACCCCATTTTGAGGCCTCTGAGTCTGTCTAGCAGATGAAGGCCTGTGCTGCCTGAGAATCTGCTGACTGGATCTGTGCCCTGCTTGGGGTACATCTCAGTGGGAGGGGAGGGACAGGTGCCAGATGCAGGCAGCTCTCTGCTAGGTGTACACCCCAGCCCCGCCCTGCCCCATGTTAGGGAGGCTTGCAGCTTGGCAGCCTCCTTGAGCAGACTTTGCCTTGAGCTCTCATTGACACCACAGATGTCTGTCAGTCACATCCTCGTCCACAGCTGTAGGACTTACTATAATTTCATACAGTTATGTAGGCAGATATTGAAAAGGCATCTGAAAAAATTGATAGCGTATCAAGGCAAAGATTTCATAAAAGTCGTTTTTTTCTAAATGTCCAGCCATTGGTACCCGCTCACAATCCTCTCTGATACACACACAAGTTCCCCAAGGCCCTTTTCCTGATCTTAGAGCGCCCCCTGTGGAACAGAGTCTCCTACTGCTGTTGAGAGTGCATGCTTCTCTCTGGGCCTTTGAGGAGGAGGGCAGAGACTAGGAATGGAGAAAAAACGGAGACCTGAGAAGAGTAGAAAGAGGAAGACGACAGAGCTGAACTTTAGGCAACATTTGAGGCAACGTGCAAGGAGAACCATACTTCACGTTCACACCTGTCCTCTCAACTAAATCTTCACAAGCCTTGAGCCCCAGTGAAAACATGGGGAGGAACAGCTGTGCCCAGGAAGGTTTGGGGGGTTCTGACTGGACCCCCGGAGTGGACACTTGTCCTAATACCAAGGGATCTTTTTTTTTTTTTTTTTTTGGTTTTTCGAGACAGGGTTTCTCTGTGTAGCCCTGGCTGTCCTGGAACTCACAGGGTAGTCCAGGCTGGCCTCGAACTCAGAAATCCGCCTGCCTCTGCCTCCCAAGTGCTGGGATTAAAGGCGTGCGCCACCACGGCCCAGCACCAAGGGATCTTTTAAGAGTCCTTCCTCACTACATTTTCATCAGGTTTTCCTTCTTTCCTGTTTTGGTGACAGTGACTGGATGGCAGGACCAGAAAAGAAGCCAAATAGCAACCAGAAGCTGCTCTGGTACAAGAGCCTGGCCTCAGCAGGGTCAGTGAAGGGAGAAACAGATGGGCTTCTAAGGCAGGGGCTTGGCGCAATAGAGTGTTCCAAAGACATGGAACCCATAAGGAACATTATATAGTAAGGACTCCGCTCACACAGTGATGGATGCTGGGAATATCCATGGCCTGAGTTCTAAGCTGGAGACCCAGGGAAGCTGCTGTTGTAGTTCAACCTCAAGGCCAAGGTCTACAAACCATGGAGCCAGGGCTGTAAGTCTCAGCCCCAGGCAGGAGAAAACTCAAAGGCCTGCTGGTTCAAGTGATCAAGCAGAGGGAAACAAGTTCCCCTTCCTCTAACTGTTTCTTTATTCAGACTCCAATTAGATTAGATGATACCTTGATAAAGACAGTTTATTCAAATGCTAATCTCATCCATAAATCTGGCCACAGGCATGCTCCCGAGCTTGTACGGGTAAACACCTGAGCATCCCATACCCCAGGCAAGCAGACCCACACAATGAGGCATCAGCTTGGTGATGTCAGAGATGAGTGGATAACTCACCTTAAGATGCTGAGGAAAACATAGAGTCCTGGGGAAGGAGCTCAATCAAAAGCCAGGAGGTGGACAGGTGTTGGAGATGCGACCACAGGAAGTAATCAGGACCACTCTGTAGAGGGGCCCTTGAAGGACATCTGTGGATGAGGAGCTCTTGACTGGACGTATCTTAAAGACACACCAGTGTAAGGTTTCCGTGGCTGCAGAAACCCAGCAGAAGGGCGTTGGGTGCTCAGGATAGCCCTTCAGAGTGTGAGCTTGACCAGGGAACCCAAGCCACTCCCCAAGGAAATCATTAATAGGTGTAGGGGCAAGAACAGAAGTGGCCATCCTGCACTCAGGGGGTTTTCTCAGGAAGCATGCTTCTCTGGGGTCAGGGAGAGCCTGGCTCTTTCTTCTCTGCAATTAGTAATCTAAGGCTGCCTCTTTACTTACTCTGCACCCCCATTCCCCGTTGTATCCTCATATTCCCCGATGGTATATTTTACTGCGGAAGGTCTAGAAGAATGTCTCCATGCAGAGCTACCCAAATAAGACCCTGCAGTGTCAGCTGAAGAGGAATTAAAAGCAAGGTCTGGGTGGATACGGCTGTGAGGAAGGGAGAAATTACACTGAACTGATTCCCAAGAGTGAGCTGGGGCCATGGATGATCGTCAAAGGGACAGGCTCTACGTCCAATAAGTGATGTGGAGTCAACCACATCATGGGGGCAGGGCAGGGCAGACGAGTGAGCACCTGTGGGAACCAGGTTTGTCGAGTCTGTGGCTTTCCTCTCCTTTCAGCTTGACCCCGATGAGCTAAATTAGCCTGAGCACTGTCCTAATAGAACTGTGGTCACTCTAGATCCCCTGTATAGGCAAAATAATCCTTCAGAAATGGAAATATTCTTCTCGTGCCCCAGATACCCAACGCCAGGCCTATCAGATATAAGGCAATGAGCCTAGTTAATGCTGATGAAAGAAAGCACTGTGTATCATGGAGGGTCTCTGATGTGGGTACCACTGGAGGGATTCCTTTCCGAATTTAGAGCCAGAATGTTTTTTCCATCCTCTAATTAAGAAAGTGAATTTTGGCCTTTTAAAATGATGACCGCTATGGTGATAGTGCTCTTCTTGCCTTAACTACTGGGACGCTCCAATCAGATTTTATGCTAATTAGGATAAATATTTTCAACAGTATTTTTGTTATCTGCTGCCTCCTCTCTTTTTGCTGGAGTTCTACTTTCGTTTTTATTATTACTCATAGAAATCATTTGTTTAAGCTTTTTGGGCAACCTTTGGAAACAGATATTTCAAGAACAGACAATAGATTATTTACTGTACATTTGTGGTCGCAGCTGGAAAAGCCACATGAAGGGTACATTTTCCTGGCAGGAGCTCACATGACATCAACCACCGTGTTCCTTGTTCCTCCTCAGCCTCTTCCCAAGCTACCACCCTCACAAGGACAAAGTGTCGGGGGGGGGCATTCTTTAATCTCCTCTATTTTAATTGGTGAGAGAAAGTGGTGCCACTCGTCGGCCCTCTACGTTGGATGGATTTAATTAGATCTAATGACCAGATAAATGGAGAATTCCGAGTAAGGACCTTCGGGGACTGAGCGGTATGAAGAGGATTATGTTGTTACATTTCCCTGCATTTGTCCCTGTAGTGGGAAGAGAAGCAGAGCACTACCAAGAGCCAGACATGGATGCTGCTGCTTGGGACGGGTAGAAGAGAGGACCTGGGGTTATCCAGGGACAGAGGAGGAAGTAGACACTTGTTAGAGCCACCAGTTTGGAGTCAATTGACTGAGTAACCCTTACTTCTGGTTGAGCCTCCTTCCCTGCTTACTGGTCTCTCAGGCATTTATTTCCC
This sequence comes from Grammomys surdaster, assembly GCF_004785775.1. Taxonomy (NCBI): domain Eukaryota; kingdom Metazoa; phylum Chordata; class Mammalia; order Rodentia; family Muridae; genus Grammomys; species Grammomys surdaster. Next base: position 2,339,029 of record NW_021605583.1, on the reverse strand, counting down.
CATGACCCTGGTCTCTTTGTCACATTTGAGAAGAGCCACAGGCTACTCCTAGAGTGGGTAAAGAGTTAGTTCACTTGTCAAGTTTCCCTGGAGCTGATGCTGAAGACAGTCTGTCCCCCTTTGACAAGTCACCTTTATCTAGTATGAGCAAGATCATTTTGAATATCCTTGGGCTGTCACTTTGGGCCAGGAGTGTCACAGACTTCTCTCCCCTCAAAGATCACCTGTCAGAGTTAGTGGGGTATTCTAGTCCCAAAAGCCCTGAGGGAAAGTACTGGGGGTGGGGGACAGGAAGAGAGGAATACAGGCAGTAAAGTCAGTCAGCAAGTTCTCCAGCTTCAACTCACTCCTAAAGTGAGTGAGGCAGAGTCAACCCTGGAGAAAGGTCGGTCAAAGGTGTAAGACCCGGGAGGAGAAAGGAACCCTTACTGGGCATCTATCACCAGTCTAGTATACTTGGTCAGCATTGAGATACTGCTTAATTCTTATAGTCTTAGATTTTAGTGCATGGTGGGTCTTCAGTGTGCATTTAAAAAAAAAAGACAAATAATTGAATTATTCTGGGAATAATCATGCTCCTCATCCCACAGGGAAGAAACCAAGATTTAGGGAAAGTAAACAATGTGTCAAAGGATCTAAAATTTGAACCCACATTTGTAGTAGAGGAGGAAATGGTGGTGGTGGTGGTGGTGGTGGTGGTGGTGGTGGCGCCAGCGGTGGCGGCGGCGGTGGTGGTACCCAAGACCCATCTCTTTCAAGTTTGACCTGAGGACAAGTTTCCCCTAGACTCCTTCCAGTCTCTTTTCTAAGTAGGCTGCTGTTCAGTTCGATCTCATCACACCTCAGTTTGCTCACTCATAAAATGGACTAATTCAAGGAACACTTTGTGATGAGGGAAGCAGCTGGTGGGTTGTTTTTTTTTCCCCAGAGACCACTTATATGGAGATATGCCCCATCTTTTGTCTGTATCCCAATCCTATACCTGGATGCACTAGAACATTTATGAGACGGTGACTCAGTCTCTATCTGCTCCAGGAGATAAATTTCCAAATGAGCTTAAGACCTTTTACCGGTACTATCTGTGATGCAGTATATTAGCTTAGGCCATTAAGGAAGTAACAGGCACCCATTCACACAAACATGCATACTTGCACGAATAGCACACACTTCACTCTGACAGCACAATACAGCAGAAGATAGGTAGGGAGAGTTCATAAATATAAATGGTCACCAACCATTTGTTCCAGTGTTGTGAGGTTCTTACAGGTCCCTCCCACCCCCACCCTCAAAGCATTCACATGAGAGGAGTGGAGGCGTGAGGTGATCTGAATCATTGTCTGCTTCAGCTTAGCAAAGAAAAGACCTCTGACAGGCTTGAATCAGAAACCAAGCGTGTTGGAGAGCCCCACCCACTGCCGGCTAAGCACACCACTACTCCTTAGGACAACAATGGTTAGCTTTCCATAAACACATTATTATGTTGCTGTATTAACACGGAAGGCTTCTAATACGTGACTCTACTGGGTTCCCAGAACTCTTAACTACTACTGTGGTTGTACCTGCTTCGCAGAGAGAAGATTGAAGCTTAACAGTTTATTAATCTATTCAAATCCACCCAACCAGTTGATAAGTAGCAGAAGGGAGATGAAAACCTAAGCTGTCCCTCTAGTCTAGACCAACAATGTCAGTGACGTTTGTGTTTCTAAAGATCCTGGGCTGCCAAGGGAGAAGTGGGTGGATAAAGGATGTTCAAGAGAAAGGAATTTGGCAAGTTTTCTTACACTTTTGTACAAAGTCTGTTCCAAGTCTCCTTTCTCTAAGATGAGGACAGATCAAATTACAATCTTCCTCATTCATTCAACTCATTCATTCATTCACTCATGACTTAAGTTAGACATAGCCTGGGATGTCAATGAAAATACGAGATGAAAGAAAACCTGATCTCTACGGTCAGCAAACTCACCATCTGATGATGGGGAAAGACTTATAAATTATTGTCCTCCATATAATAAATGCTCCCTGGTGGATGGGAATTCTATGAATCAAGAGGAAAAGTATCTCAAAAGAACGAGCCTAAAGTGACAGGAAAAGCTTTGAACTAACTTAAAACAACAGCAGTAAAACAACTGGACGTGATTCTTACCTCTGTAACCTTGAACCAGTTGAGATGCTTTGCACTGTATTGTTTTGGGCAAGAAAACAATATCAATCGGGTGGTGTGACCAACCTTGAAAGACCTGCCCAAGGGATTAAATGAGTTAACACAAGCAAACACATTATTATTCATCAGCAAAATGGCAAAGCTGGAAAATGCAGAAAAGCCAAGTGTGTAGCAGCAGAAAGGCAATGCAAATATTTCTATGATATGGGATTATGTCGGAGTCTAATAATATAGATGTGGCTGCTACAGGAAATGGGATGTCTTGGGACTTTGAAATCACAAGCCATGCTTCCAGGGAACAAATCTCTCCATATGGCTTAGAGGAGAAGAAAAAAAAATATTTTCCAGCAACTTTCAGATATAATTCCTCCATGAGTAGGAGAATAAAAAGATAACTAAAACTTTCTATCAGATCTCAGGGAAACCCATCCGCTCACATGTGTCTGATGCTCCAGCCATGTGCCCATCACCATGGTTGTTTCTATGCAGAACTTCACACGAGGCAGCTGGGAAAGAAAGCAGCATGTACACTGAATAGCTAACAGGTAAATGGTTTGAGCCTCCCTGGTCGCGAGGCTCCAAGGAAAAGGTCAGTGTAAGCCCAAGCAAGAGAGATGCCTTCACGGCAGAGGTGGTACTACCTTAAAAGAAGGCTAAGATTTGGAGGAGAGGATGAGGAAGATGAATGAAGGGGAAAGGGGGAGCAGATGGGGAAAATAGAGATAATGAAGGAAAGGTGAAAGGGAGAAAGAAGGGAGAAGAGGAATCACACATAGACTCAGAGAGAAGGACCCCAGTGGGCGCAAGCCTGGAAGGGCTTCTAGAAAGCTAAACATCTGGATGAAGTCAAATTATGATCTCAGTTGAGGTGTCCTGGTGTGATGCTTGTGTTAGCTGATCAGTAATAGGGCTGTGTCATGAAAGAAGGAAAGCAATCTGACTGGCAATTGGAGGGAACTATGGGCAGGAAATAGTTTCAATCAGACTATGTATCTAACTAACCTAAAGAAGACACAGATGCCAGAAACAACAGGTTTATCATTGAGGAAACTGTTTGAAACTTGGATATCAGAAGTGAAGATGGAGAGTAGGAAGAGAAGCCAAAGACTCACACAGGTCTCTACTGGGCTCAGAACCGAGATGTAAAAGGAGCTCCCAAAGGGGGAAGAGTTAAATATCAGAGAAGAGGACATTGTCTTCGATGGAGACAATGACAATTCCCTCAAATGGGAATGTCATAGAAACAGCTGTTAGAGGGACAATGGGAGGTAAATGCTGGAAGCCCCTGGAGGATTCTCACAATAGGACAACTGGAGAGAAATGATACCTTGAAGGAGAAGTGGCAGTCTCAGGGGATAGGAAGAGAACCCCAAAAATTAGACATAGAAAGATCAGAGCCTGACAGAATCCAAGGGATGGCGGGCATGGTGCTTAGTGCCTCCCTGCAGAGATCAGGAACTACAGAATGGAGAACTAAAATGGCTACTCGTTTTTCAAGAAGATGTGTCAGTATAATTGGGGAGCAAATGTCAGCTCCTGTGAAAACTGAGATGGGCATGTCGGTAAACGGAGACAAGACATCAGCAAAACGAAAGACGAAAAGCAAGAACTCAGAAGGCTTAACAGAATCAAACACAAGTTCTGTCTGAGACATGGAAACTAAAATACATGGAGAGAAGAGGGCCAGAGACAGAGAAGGAGGAACTAGACACACATTGTGGGAACAAAATCCCAGAGGAGATAAGGGTCCAGAGTTCATGCGAAGCAGTTATCCTTAAATAAGAGGAAAGAAACCTCTTCCTTTGAAAATAAAGGTGGGGAATCCACTTCATAGACATGGCACCTTAAGAGGTGAGAATGAGGGTACTTGAGATGCTCACAGAGACGGCTTTTATCTCCTACTGATCTGAAATGGACACATAGAACTAGTGGAGAGAAGCCTTTGATGGTTTAAGTTCCTGGGATTTTCAAATTGTCCCTGCAGCATAACCTAGCCCATCCTGATCGAATAAGAGGAGAAAGCCGCCTCCTGGCATTTGGACAGCAGGGATGGATCAGAGTTTAAGGAAAGAAAAGGTCTGAAATAATAACACAGTATCCAAGTGGTTCAAAGGCTTTATCCCAAGGCATATTTTGAAAGTTTGAAAGCTACAGAAATACTGGAAGCCAACATAATGACCACCGAGAGAGCCTTCACCCAGATTCATCAATTGCTGGCGTCTAACCACATTATCTCTCTATGTAATGTAGAGGGATGTGTGTGCATGCACGTGTGTGAAACACACACACGCACACACACACACTCCTGAAGCATACCTTTCTTCCTTTCCCGATTTTCTGCTTTTGTTCAAAAATACTTGAAAGCAAGGTATAGAAAACACTTCAGAAACATGAAGTGTCTCTTATAGAATTGTAACCTTGTTATTATAGACAGACAAATTAATAGTATGGGTCATTTAAGATTGTACAGATCTAAGGTATAAGACACTGATGTTTCTACACGTAGTTAAGTAACTACTACAGCCAAGCAAATCAACATAGCTGTGATCTCACATATCTTTTTGTGGTTTGAAAAAAACCTGAAAATTAATTCATTAAATTCCTGGTATTCAATATGATGTTCTTAACTATAGTCCCCATGCTGTACATTAGATCTCTGGGCATAGTCACCCTATGTACATGTAAACTTCATACCCTCTAGGCTTAGATTTTTTTTCAAAACCTACTTTACTTAGTGTTTGTTCTTAAATTCTTCAACCTTCCTTCTAACCCAGCCAACCAGAGGTGGGAGAAAACGATGGTCAACAGGAAAAGGGTTTTGTGAACCTGTTCAGAAGTAGTTCCTTGGGGGCAATTCCACTCTTCATTGTCAGGATACCAGCCATCCAGTTCAATAGCAAACACCAAACATTAATCAGAGGAGGTTGCACGATCCAGCAGAAGCAGCAAGACACCACTGAATGAATGGGCATGAGTCAATGGAAGCGGCTAGAATCAGCCAGAATACCATGAGAAATTCTTTGGTGCATTTTTATCTGTTGAAGACCAACGAAGGCAGTTGAAGACCAGCAAAGACCAGTGAAGCATTGCATACTCTCACTGTTCGTAGGGTTCTACTTACATTCTTTCTCAGCATTATATACCCTCTCACCTGTCTGTTTTCAGCAAAATATCACATGCCCTCTCACAAGACAGCTTCCAGAAAAGCATCAGGTGACACAACTGAGTTGTTAGAGGAACCAGAAATTTCCACTCCAATACCTCAATGTAATATTTACGTTAACACTGATATCTAACATAGAGTCTACATGATTCAAATTTTCCTAGTCATTCTTAAATTTACTTCATACTGTTCCCCACCACCTCTGCTTATGAGTCCATTCAGAACCGCATACTGAGTTTTGGAGAGAAGGAGAAAAAAAAAGGAGAGGGGAGGAGGAAGGGGAGGAGACAGAGAAAAGAGAACAATTGACGTTAATTGCTTGACTGGGGAAAAGTCGTATCCTTACTCTTTAATCAGCCACACTTGCAACGTGGAGCAAGAGAATGAGCAAGTGGAACATGACTGCTTGCTTCAAGAGCATAGACCTTTACCTGAGAGGAATGATAAGCTTTTCCGAAAAGGAGGAAGAAGAAAAGAGGAAGAATGGCACGTAACACCAAAGGAAAATGGCAGTGCTTGGATAACTAGTGGCCAAAAAGAGAAAGAGAAATTGGAATTAGAATTTGGTGATGTAAAAATTAACACTAATTAGACTCTTTCGTACCCTCCCCCAAACATTTAATTAGCATACATTAGGTAATCAATCATTAAATCTATGTGAAATTAATTTGTTCTGTGGTCTTTACACATATATGCTCAATTTGCAAGTGGCATGGTGAACTCCTCCCAGTTTTAATTAACTAGAGCTGGCATTGGAGATAGAATATTTATTTATGGACCAGGTGCAATTAAAGAAGAAGGACCATGCTCACTTAGACAATGCCGAGAGCACCACGGCGTAGAATTTCAGAGCAGTTGTAACCCCAAGAGCCACTTCCTTCAGACTATCACAGGGGATCTAGGATAGCCACAATACGAAGCTATGTGCTTTTCTCAATATTTTCGAACAGCTAACGGAGATACTAGATTTCGTCTGGATAAGACTGCACTGCCTAGATAAACTATCGGACTGTTGTTCTGCCTTTGGCTGAGATTATGTTCGTTCTTTATGATAATGTTGGTTATCTTCTCCTGACCAGATGCCCCAATTATCAGTCAGCTCTGTCTTTCACGAAAAGCAGGAAATAATTTTATTTTAATCGTCGAATTTATTTGGTCCAAGAGATTGCTCTCGAAACAAAGGGAAAGGGCGGGGCACCGAGGGACTTGATAATGGAAAGCCTTAAAAAGAAAAGATAGAAAAGCACCATTCTTGCCCCAACCCTAACAAGAAGGAGATTGCCCAAGTGATTAACACCAAGTTCACATCATGACTTATTAAAAGTAATTAACAGTAGTCTTTCTGGTTCATCAAAGGTTAGTTGAGGAATAAATTTCGTGAGTTAAAAAGTGGAAGATCCCTGGAGACACGAAGTCTCAAGCAAGAAAGTCACTCAGAGGCTAATGTGTACCATCCAGGGAAGGTGATGGTGGCTGGTGTCTATCCCGGATGGATGGAGAGATCCATAGGAGGCACGCTGTCACCAAGTCTCAGTGGCTGAGGGGGACTGGCTTGCTCACCCCTATGGTAGGAAAGAAGGGAAAAATCAGAAATGACCTTCAGGTTTTTTGGCTAGCAATTGAAAGGTGCTCTTTTGTGAGGGAGAAAGCCAGAGAAGAGAAATAACGCCGACGCACATATTAGGAAATCGCCTCGGGAGACCTTGGAAGGCGGAGATTCTAAGATTTACTTCTGTCCCAAGGGTCTCCGGAATGTTTGTAATGCCAAGGACAGAAAAGGACAAGGGAGTTCTTGCAGCCGGGTACCAGGCTTTGTGCCTGCGGTGGGAGGTCTCTGCCCAAGGCAGACGCCAGGGGTCAGTGCAGGCCCAGCTTCCCCGGCTGGAGCAACGCCGAGGTCTCCCGCCTTCAGAGCGTGTTCATTACGGAAAGAATTTAAGAGAACTCTAAACGGCAGATTCGTTTATGATAGCGGCATTTACAGGCAGTTGTAATTATAGTGTATGGAAAACAATTATTCCCTCCTAAAATTGCTCTTTTAATTTTCTCTTATTTGTCCCACAGTGAATGTTAAATAAGCCTCATTGCTTTGCAGACTGCATGGGATGTGTGCACAGAGAGAAGCTCCAAAGGATTTGTTAGGAACCACACACCATGCTAACCTGCCCAGGCGCGCTCACATACGCGAACACGTGTCCCTTGTACACATGACAGGAAAGCTCTGAAGAGCACACTGGTCCAGCCAGCGGCTTCCCACCACAACCCCATCCCATGCTCAGCTCAGGGACGCCACGTGAAAGCTCCTCCCTACCCATTAGACCATACACTGGGCGGTCCTCCGGAGCCACTACTTCTCTTTGAACCGTTCCTCTCCCTCTAGCGTCCCCGGACATGCCTGGTGGCTCCAAACTGTATTGCACCGTGTCCCTGCGACAGACATTTTTTGCTACACAAACTTTCATCTACTCCGTTGTTTAAGATCCTTGGAGGCAAAGTCCTTTTGTATTCGCCAGTCTCCAAAGTTTGGCCAGTGAGAAAGCAGTTCCTGGTCCCCCCTCTCTGGCTATGGCTCAAGATCGTGTTTTCCCAAGGACAATCGCTAATTGAATACCTTCCCAAAAATGCTAGTTTGCAAAGTGCTGTGTTTCCATATCCCTACCTCTACCAAAGAAAGTGGGAAAACTCAGGTTCCAGAGCTGAATGCATCTTTCTGGAGATTTCTGCTCCATTCTAGCACCTTGGCCGAAATGTGTTGCATTTCAAGGCGTCTTTGGACTTTAGTGGTGAGGTTTCAAAGACAAGGGGCTCAACAGAGGTCTCCAACTGTCCTTGATGAGAGAATAAATGTCTTTAGACTCAGACTGTGGGACAGATGGCTGGAAATGGGAAACAAAACACATCTTCACAGTCAAGGACCAATGACCTTTAATAAAAAGATTAGGCGGTGACATTACATAGGTTCTCAGGCCATCTTGGAGTGATTAATGTTGGTGGATGGAGGCCAAGCTCTATTAGGAAGGGATGTGGAAGGCTGTCCCCTTGATTAAAAAGTTTGCTTTGGAGAGAGGACTGTTTGCAGTTTTAGGAAAGTGTTACTTTTAATTGGTTGTCTTGGCCTTGAAATGGTCTTGATTGTTAAATAGCTCCCTCTGTTCACAGGAGAAGAGAGAGTAGCAGGAAGGAATTTCATATGAGAGACGGGAAAAATGAAAATGAAAAGGATACTGGTGCCAAGAAAACCTTCTGTTGGTGCTGGATGTTGGCAGACTGGACTCTTCTCTTTTTGTCCATATTCTCTCTGCCTTGGCTTGAGTGCTTAAGGGACTTCTGAATCTCTTTGTTTCCTGTTTTTTTTTTTTCCCACAATTGAATGAAATAGTCCTGAGAATGCCTGCCACTTCTTATCAAAGTGTCTTTTGGTCTTTTTGGTTTTGGTTTTGGGGTTTTTTGTTTTGTTTTGTTTTTTTCCCTGTTAGGGCTGCTATAACAAAGCACCAGAGTCTGGGTAGCTTACACACAATAAGAAGTTGATTTCTCACAGTTCTGGAGCCTGAGAAGTCTAAGATCAAGATGCTACCACATTAATTGTCTGGCTTCTTATAGTAGGACTTTCTCTTACAGGGTTCTCACAGGGCAGGGAGACCAGCAAGCTTCCTGGCTTGGTGGTACTAATCTCATGCATAAAGGGTTTCCCCTCAGTACCCAATCATCTCCAGATACTGTCAAATTGGTGTTCACGTTTCAACGCAGGAGTGTGTAGACACGGAGCTGAGGGAACAGAGTCATTCCCACTGGAGCACCCAGGGCTCATGAGATTTGTAGAAGAGACACCTGAGTTTTCCTTCTACATGTGTCCCATGTGTAAGAAAACCAAAGGAGCCGTTAGTAAGTAGACACAATGCTTTTAAAACATAGATCCCAGGACTTCCAAAAACAGTGATTCTTAGAAAAACATGTCTGTTCATAAAATTTGAGAATTGAAGAATTGAAATGTATAGGAAAATAGAAAATGTAGTCTAGTATATTCTTAAATTACTTATACACAAATATATAAACAAATGATATAAATTGCCATGTGCATTTATATTTATTTATATTTTACTAAATTATTTGATTATTTAGTAATTATTTAGTACCACACACACACACACACACACTTACACGCACACATGCGTCCGCGTGCCAAGGCATTAGAATGAACTATTCAAAGAAGGGCTCTGACCTGAGTTTTCTCTTCTAAGTTTGTCTCAGGTCCCTTGGTTCCCTAATCCTGTAGTTAAAGGAAAAACAGAAGGACGTTTGGATGAAATCTGAGGCTGTGGTTTGTTCTTGAGCTGCTCTCCCTAAGTCAGAAGCTGTGCCAAGTAATCCCACCTCACTTCCAAAAGTGTCACTCCATTTAGCTCTTCCTATGGTTTGAATAGGGTTCATCCTCTCTAAAGCTCATGGAGAGACTCAACTGCCATCCTGGCAATCTTGGGAAGTGGTCCCTTTAACATGAGGTCTATAAGAAGGATTCATGGCATTCTCATGGGAGTGAATTCACTATCACAAGAGTAGGTTATCACAGAGCGAGTCTGTTGTCATAATTTCCTTTTACTGTTGTGTGACAGCATGAAACACTCACAGACAACCAAGTGGATAATGTGGCCTTGCCCTTGAACCTCCTACTCTCCAAAGCTGTGAGCCAAATAAATTTTCTGTCTTATACATTACCCCATCTAGAACAGAAAACACATTTGTACAGTTCTTCCTTCCTTTGGTGATTTGGACAAATGTGGCCCTCAAAGGCTCACAGGGAATATCACAATTACAAGGCGTAGGCTCCTTGAAATAGGTGTGGCCTTGTTGGAGTACGTGTGGCTTTGTTAAAGGAGGTGCGTCACTGCAGGGCGAGGGTGGTCTTTGAGATCTCAGAAGCTCAAACCACACCTAGTGGCTCACATTTCTTTTTCCTGCTGCCTGCCAAACCCTCAGCTCTTTCTCCTCCAGTACTCTGCCTACCTTCAAGCCACCATGCTTCCCACCCTGATGATAATAGCCTAAACCTCTGAACCTGTAAGCCAGCCCCAATGAAAAACCTTCCTTTATAAGAGTTGCTGTGGTCATGGTGCCTCTTCACAACAGAGAAACCCTAAGACACTTCCCTAGGAAAGTATTGTCTAAGTGGGACTTGTTCGTCTGACTTCCATTCACCTGTAATTGTGCACGGGTCAGATTCATTGAACTAGTTTCCATCATATACTTAAAATGGTAGTGCCTGACCAAGCCAGGATGCTGGTAAGTACAGGTACACTTACACATGGTGGCTGGCTGGTTGGCACTCAGAGGCAGAGCCAGGGCAGCTGATTTCACAGAGCTGCTCTCACTAAGGGTAGGAGTAAAGCTGGATTTAAACATGACAGTGCTGTCTTACAGGCTCTAACAATTGGAGTGTATTTGGCTTTTTGCTGAGCTCTTGGCACAAAGTACCACATTAAATTTCCCCAATTACCCTGGAGGTAGGTGCTTAACCATTGTGTTGTTGGGAGACAGTGCTGCTCTAGGAAACAGGAGAGACAGATACAAAATAACTAAGACTGCCTACAAAAAATTAATTATAGCGACCCTCAGAATCGGCTCATGAATAGACTCATTCTTTCAGTGGTAAAAAGAACTTTCTACTCCAATGGGGAAGTTAGTTTTTGTTGTTTGAGAACAGGTCTTAACCCTGTAATGCAGACGGGGCTCAAACATTCTTAGCTGAGGCTGACCTTGAACTTGTGATCTTCCTGCCTCAGCCTCCTGGAAGAGAAAAGTTTTTAATAAGCACCGTCGTTTACCACTCAGGACAATCAAACAAAACTGCCCTCTGAGAATTTTACCATCATCATTGCTGGTAATTTTTAATCAAGGAAAACATCCTCACATGGTTCCCGAGTGAGTCCTGGCCTCCATCCACCCACATTAATCACTTTAAAATAGCCTGAGAATTCATTTAATGTCACTGCTTAATCACTTTATTAAATGCCACTGCTCCTCCATGTGAATGTCTGTCTTAGCTCATCTCTGACATCCATCGGTACCTAAGAACGCCAGCTCCCTTTTAAAAGACTGTGAGTTTCCTGCTGTGCTTGCCCCTGGTATCCCTTGCCAAGAAGACCAAACAGCATAGTGTGAGATGAGAAAGCCACCTTCTCCTATGACTTTAAATTCTCTCATAGGAAGCCATTGCTGTAGTTAAGGGTAGCCTGCTCCTAGTACAAAATGCTATTTTATTCTGCATACTTTTAGTTTTAGTTATTATTCTCAAGAGAAGGTGGTGTAAACATTTTAGAAACTTCAGGAGTGACTGGTAACTGAGAGGGGAAGAAAGTGAACAAACTTGGAAAAAGACTCTCTGTCACTGACAGAAACAATACCAGAATGCACTTTGTTCCATTAACTAAAGCCAAGAGTTTAGCAAGGGAGGCTGGCATGCGCCTGTCATTTCAGCACTCGGGAGGGTGGGGCGGGGGAGTCATGAGATCAGGGTCATCCTGGGATAGATGCGCAGCAAGATCTATCAAAAGAAGAAAGGTGGGGGAGGGGTAGCAAAAACAATCTACCAAGTTATTGTGACACTAATAAGGGGAAGAGCTGTCTTGCCCAGCCTTACCTGGAAAGGTTGTGAGTGAGCCAGCATAGCAGTGCAGTGGCTGACAGGAAGAACCTCCTCTGGAGGAAGACCGTTTGCACCTCAGTTGGTAGCGTCTAGGACGATAAAAGTCAATCTAAGAGACATGAGATGTTTCCTGCATGTTGTGACTAAATCCTCTAGGATGGATCTTCTTAATTATTTGCTTTGATTATTTTTAATCATGTGTGTGTGTGTGTGTGCTTCTCTGTGTGAGTAGTGCATGTGTGTATGTCTCTGTGTGTGTGTGTCTGTGTGTGTGTGTGTCTGTGTGTGTGTCTGTGTGTGTGTCTGTGTGTGTCTGTGTATGTGTGTGTGTATGTATGTGTATCTGTGTGTGTATGTATGTGTATCTGTGTGTGTATATTTGTGTGTGTGTGTGTGTGCGCGCGCGCGCGCGTGCCTGCACAGGTGTGTGCAGGTATCTATGGAGACAGTAGACATTAAATGCCCTGGGGCTAGAGTTATGGACAACTGTGAGCATCCACTGTGCCAGTTCTCTATAAGAGCAGTATGTACTCTTGACTGTTGAGCCATCCCTCCAACCTCAAGAAGAAATGTTCTTACCACAGTGATGAAAAAGTAACTTGTATTCCCACACAATCACAGAAGACCCATAATGGTTAGCAGCAGTGTGGGCTTAAGAAGGATGCTGAGCCTTACCTGGAAGGCAAGCTGTGAAGAGTTCAGGAAGTCTACGGTGGACAGGAGATGAGATAGGCATGAATGCTGTGTTCGTCACCGTTCATTGCTGTGAAGAGACAGAATGAGCAAGGCAACTCCTACAAGAGAAAGCATTTGATTGAAGCCTTCCATACAGTTGCAGGCTTCAGTCCATTATCATTATGGCAGGGAGCATGGCAACAGGCAGGCAGACAGGACTAGAGCAATAGCTAAAAAGTATATCCTGATCCCTAGACAGGTGGGTGGGGGCAGGAAGGAGTTACACCTATTCCAACAAGGCCACGCCTCCTATCCTTCTCAAACAGGACTACTCCCTGATGACGAAGCATTAAAATACATGAGCCTCTAGAGGCCATTCTTATCCATACCACCACACCTGCCCAACTGACTAACCCTGCACTAGTATCCTGGTTAATCTACCAAAGGCTGCCACAAAGAACTGGAGAACAGGTCCTGTTTCCATGACATTTACATCTTCAAAGTGCCTTCCTTGCGATAATTTGGGACCGATGTTATTGGTTACATATGTTTAAAGGTGACCTTTATGCTCCCCGAAACCCAACTCTGTGCTTCACAGAGAAGGAAACTAAAAATAACAGGAGTGATTGACTTCTCCTTCATTTAAAGTCTAGCGTTTCAAAGGCACATTTCTGCAAATGGAGTTATTACACTGCCTGTAGTAGGAAACACTTCTGAGAAGGTCCCCAGAAAAATACAAATTTCAGGTTGTTACACTTTCCTGTGGCATTCATTACATTGTTAACGATGGCTTTTCATTTGGAAACCAAATTCGGGCTGCTGAGCCCTCAGCCCTGTGCATCAGTGCTTAGAAATGTGGGGAGGTCACATTTGAGAGAGGCAAACACTGATGCTCAGAACGAGGTGGAACCCATTTGTTGTGGGACGTAAATAAGACTTTTTAAAGACTAATAATTTCGATTTTTCTCTTCATTTGATTCCCCATAGCAACACTAACGAGATGTATATAGGTTTGCCCCCATTTTAGAGGAATCATGTCTCACTGAAGTAATCAATTGTCAGGCCAGGCTCTATATCCAGGTCAGCATGACAGAAGCTTGGACTCCTTTCAGAAAAATAGACAGGTTTATAGATAGAGGTATAGGTAAACAAACACAGATGATAGATAGATAGATAGATAGATAGATAGATAGATAGATAGATAGATAGATAGATACATAGATACATAGATAGATAGATACATAGATAGATAGGTGATAGATAGATAGATAGATAGATATTAAATATTGATGGAAAATGGAAAATAGATGACACATATATAGATTACAGATGACAAATTGTTAATTGATAAATAAATGATAGGCTTTAGATAGATGACTAACTGATAGATGGAATACTGATAGATGATAGAAAACATGACAGAGAGATGGTAGACTGATAGGTAGACAACAAGTAATAAATGATGATTCAGACAGACGACAGACAAAAAGACAGATAGATAGACAGACAGCTAGACAGAGCTATCTACAAAAGCAGTATTACACAATGGCATTTGGTTTACCAGGCCATGGCTTAAGATACTGAAATGTTGGTCTTTTGGCAGAGAAAGGAGCACACATACAGGATATGTAGGCTAAGCGGTACTTACTGACATATCAAATAGTATTTATACTAAAAATAGAGGAAGAAGAAAAGATATCCAGAAATGAATCAAGACACACCTCTTGCAAGAGAAAAAAAAATAATACTGTAAGGAATGTCTAGTAGATTACAGAGAAAACAATGAGAAAAAAAATCTGGAAATATGTGGGTCCTTAAAATATCCTCACACAAGTCTGGGCTAAGGGGCAGGGGCAGACTCTGTACAGGAGCTCTTTCACCCACGTGCAAAGTGCTGTTATCTCTCTTATTAAAAGAATCCTCTTGGTCCCCTGCTCTGTCCCCATTTTATCTCTCTGTTCTTCAGCTGATCAAAACCACTTGAGAGGGTCACAGGTTCTCCTCAAAGTTGCTTATGAATCCATTTAGCCATGCACACAGCACCACCAGCTCACCAGAACTGTCACAAAAGTCTAAGGATCAGATCTCAAAGTGCCTGAACTTGGCATGGAGCAAATATCCAGACACAAGCAATGCTACAGCCCCACTCGTTTAAAAATTAAAATGGTTCCTAAATGGCTACACTTCTAAATCCTCTGAGAGGCCTCTCCAACCACAGCCATTCCTTGACACCTGTTTCCTACCTCCACAGAATGTATAAATTAAAGAGTTTGTCATGGCCACTGTAGGGTAGGGGGTGGGCATATGTCCTTTCCAGAGGTAGGTCAGTTTTCATTCAATGATGTATGTGCCTGCCAATCCCTTATAAAGCCACACAGGAATCCAGGCACCACATGTAACAATCCTTGGTGTATCCACTTTGGAGGCTTCTCTGGTGTCCTCCATGTTCCCAAAATGCCACCAGACCCTTTGTGGCTCCCTTGAGACAGTCTTAGATTCTGGTTCTAGTAGACCTGTGTATCTCTTGTCCCTGTAGGTTCTGTTAGTCAAGTGAGCAACTGTCTCAAGTTCACTTGCCCTCCAAAGCTCTAATCTGGTGCTCTTTGGGCTGATCCCAATGTCCGTTTCGATGGCCATCTAAACCTGTAGCTTCCTTGGACTTTGCCTCTGGGTGGGGCAGAGAAATTGAATGGGTAGCATAACTCATGATGGGGCCTGTAGAGGTAGCTTGAGATCAGAGATTCCCAGCGTGTCAATGACTGTCAAATGTCACTTCCACTTAACTACGTAGACTCATTAAGAGCCCCAAATAGTCTCCTTCCATAAGAATTAACGGGAATTTTAATAATAAAATGAGAGCGCTCAATATGTATTTTGCGCCCTGTTTGATAAACACAGATTCCTTCAAATAGTCTCCTTCTCGTCCTTACAGATATGACAGTGGGGACAGTGATGAAATTTAAGACTTGAGTGTCAGAAATGAGACTAAAATTCAGCTGGGCCAGCACACAGCCAATGCTCCCGACTACCGTGGTCGCCCCACCCCTTGCTTGGCCTGAAGATTTATATCTACCCATTAAACATGACATTCCGAACTGACTTTCCTGATTTAGCTGATAATAAGGAATTTTTTTTTAATATACAAAATCTCAGTACTATCAGAGCTAAAAGATGGGGAACGATAGAACGTATTGAATGTAATTGCGTTTCAACAGAAGCTGAGCGAATTTGGCACCTTTTAAGTATTACTGATGTCAACTTGACACCCCGACTTGTCATCCGGCACTGCAAAGTTAGCGGGGAAGTTTGCACACTGGATTCTGTTCTCTTGATCATTGCATCGCTTGGGCAGGGTCATCATTTCCATAAGGGGAAGCCCCTCAGATAAGCAGTTTCTGAAGATTAGCAAGTGATTTGACAATTACTCCAACGATTTAATGAATCGAGTGCCCTAAAATGATGTCATATGACAGATTGATATTACAGCCCGTTGAACTTAATTAGAAGATGAAAAGGAACTTGGCGTGTAGCTCCGTGGTGGAGCATGTGGTTAGCATGCATGAGGCCCTAGTTTCAATCTGAGTGGTGAGAAGAGGGAATCCCCTTACGTCATAGGTTTTCCCACTAATATTAATTAGCATTCATTAGCATTAATATTTTACTATACTGATGGCTAGTATTTTGAATATCACCTCACCTTTTACTAGCGTCTGACTCAGCCTTAAAATGTTTTCAGTTAATGGCAGCACACCGGTCTCTTGTGGTCTTCCCGTTTCCTAGTTCCTGTGGTAGTTAGTCCTCTTTTCTCTGGTCTCCAAAGCATGATGTGTCCTAGGCTCAATGTTGAGACACCTTTTTTTTCTTTACCTGATCTCCCTTGATCATCTCACCCGATGCCATGGCCTTACAGAGCATGCACACATTGGATACTTGAAAATGTGTATCTTTGGCCTTATTTCTTTCTAGATACCAAACTAGTATGTGTGAATGGTTCCTAACAGTCTCTATTTACTTACCTCAAACCTAAGATTTAAAATTCAACTTTTAAATTGTGTGTGTGCCCAAGTCTAGGTATGTGCACCATATGAGTGCAGGAGCCCTTGAAGACCAGAAGAGGTGTTAGATGCCCTGGAACTGAAGTCATAGTGACGGGCTATGGAACATGAGTTCTTAGAACAAGACCCATGTCCTCTGCAGGAGCAATATGTTCTTTTAATTACTGAGCCATCTCACTAGCTTCTGGATCTAAGCTTTTCCTCTTCTTCAAATTCATACTGTCTTTCTCACCTTGGTAAAGGGTGTCCATCTCTCTGGATATTCCAGCTGTAAACCTTTGATCATTCTATATTCCTCTGTCATACCACCTGTCCAATCTCTGAGTGAATCTCGTACAGTCTGTTTTCAGAATAGAGGCCAACCCCAACCTCGTCTCACCATCTCCTCACTTCCGGTATCTGCTTCCTGCTGTCCTGCTCTCACTGCTGGTTCTTAGCAGTGGCCACTTTAGAACACGAAACATACCAAAATAACCTGCAAGGCAATACACTGCAATGTCCACCATCAAACTCAGAGTAAGAACCATTATAACACTCTCAGCCCCAACACCTCCTGGCTACATCACTTCTAGAAGGCTCTTCCTCCTTCCCTTGGCTTCAGCCATGCTGACACCCTTTTGTCCCATGTATATGGCAGACACACTGTTGTCTTGGGAGCTTTCATTATATTTCATCTGACCAAATGCTCCTCCTTCAGCTATCCACCTGGTTCCCTCCCTCCCTCCCTTTCGCTCTTGGCTCAAATCCAACTTCTTCTGTCTCCCATTGCTGTTGTAATAAGACATCCAAAGCGTTGTTTCTTAAAGTATCAAGTGTTTATTATCCTACACTTCTGTAGCTGAGGGACTCTAGAGATCAAATGTCAGAAGGGCCTTTGCATCCCGTTGGTGGTCACACTTTGCTTTCCTAGAGGCTGCTCATATCATATGCCTTCACTCCAGATTCTCTCCTCTTTCCCTAAAGCCGATAACACAACATTGTCAAATCTTTTTTTTTTAATCAGATTTTACAGTCGCGTTACTGTTTCTGAGCCAGACTCTTGCCATCGGATGTAACTCCACTGGGCTCACCTGAATGACAGCTCATCCCTCCATCTCAGGGACTTTAACCTAGTCACCTGTTCAAAGGCTCACTTTCCACATAAGGTAACATGGTCACAGCTTCTAGGAATAAAGACATGGACATTTGCAGGGATTACCATTCAACATACCACAGTGACCTTGTGAATGAGCTTTTCTAACTGAAGTATTTAAATTTATGAATCCCATTCTCTTGCCAGAATGGTGCTGCTGCTTCTTTAATTCCTCCTCCCCGCCCCATGGAATTTATCTCTATCTTGCACATAATAGGTCTAGAATATATCTGTTTAAGGGTAAGGAGGCTTTAAAAAAATTTACTCCTCTGTAGCTTTTAGAAGACTAGCTAGTGCATGATAAATCCTCAATGGATGTCTGCTGAATAAATAGGGGAGATATTTTATAAATAACAATATGTAGTAGACTGAGACCCACAAGTGGAATCTGCTAATGAAATGTGCATGCAGGAGATATCACTAGAGCTTGTCCAAATCTTGTCTCTGTTGTGGTACATGAAAGACCTTGCAGTTAGTTAGGATCGCATAACTATTTCTAACCACTATGCTACGATTTTAGAAAGAATTTATGTTAAGTATAGTCTGAAGCAATAAAAGGACTTTTCTCTCTCATCCAGTCTGTCATATGCTGAAGCAATCAGGGATGGGTAATTTCAAGTGATGTGATGGAAGATTAGATTTATTTATTTTATGTGCGAGTGTTTTGCCTGATTGTGTGTGTGTGTGTGTGTGTGTGTGTGTGTGTGTGTGTGTGTACCACATGTGTGCTTTGTGTCTATGGAAGCCAGTGGAGAACATCAGATCCCCTGGAACTGGAGTTACAGATGGCTGTGAGCTACCATATAGGTCCTGGGAATCAAACCCAGGTCATTAAAAGAGCAACAAGCACTCTTAAGCATTGAACCACCTCTCCAGGCAACATCTGTGACAGACTGAGCCACTCAGAGCAGTGTCTATGTAAAGCAGAGCCATCACTCCTTCCCTACTACCAGAGCAAGACACAAAATGCAACCAACCAACCAACTTTTGTCACAGTGCTGAAATTGGGAAGGGGATGTAGCTCAGTCAGTCAAGTGTTTGCCTAGAATGCAGTGCCCTGGGTTCGATGTCAAGCAGTATCAAACCCAATCAAGACAGTGCATCCCTGTAATCCTGGCACTCAGGAGACAGGCAGGACAATGACGAATACAAGGTTATCTTCAGCTACATAGCACATTCCAGGACAGAATAAACTACATGAGACACTGTCTCATAAACAAAACAAAACAAGCCAATCAATTGACCAAATGAGAGTTAATAGATCCCAGGCTGGACTCAAATAACTGTAGTTACAAGCTTCACCTTTGATTTCATTGTGAAAATTAAAAAGGAAATTAAAAGGTAATTAAAAACAAACTCTGGATTGTTTGTTATCAGAATATAATTAGTCTACTCTGATTAATGCAACTTCTGTTACTAAAAATTGGATGCCCTTGCAAGATAGAACCCAAAATATGTGCTCATGACTTTGCAGATGGCCATTGGCAAGGAAACCAATATCAGAGGCTAGAAAGTGGTCCACATGTCATGGTGACCCCATATTTAGTAAAACTGTCACTCGTGTAACTTAGGAAGTAGATTGTCGTGTGAGTGAAACAAAAGCTCAAGGGGAAAAACATGATGTTAGAGGGTTTGCTTTGTGATATTTGTCATGTTTGCCTAGGTCTTAGAAGAAATAAGCCCAGGGAAGTGTCTCCCAATTTGAAAGCAGAAATGAAAGAAAGTGGAGAAACATAAGAATTCACTCTTTCCAGGACTAAAAAAGTCAATTGCTTCCCTACCCCGCAAATAGTAAAATTTAAGTCTGAAAGCAATTTTAAGGCAGATGCCAATAAAATCTCTCAGAAGATTATATCACCTAAGGGCAAGGATCAAATTAAGGATATATTGCACAGTAAATCTTTTTCAATTGTACGAAATTACTCATGGCAGATATTAAGGGCAAAATTTGTCTGCAGAAGTATAGTAGTCTAGAGAAAGAAACTGTGGAGTGAGATGCAAGGAAACACACCAGACAGGAGAAATGTCTCTCAAAAGGAACCTTCTCTCTTACTGTTCTTCCTTCTCCTTCCTGGAGAAACTGCCCTTATGCCATGAGGTAGGCAGAAAGGGGACCTCCATATCTAGAACAGGAGGTGGGTGGCCTCAATCCTCATCTCCCACAGGAGGGAGATGGAATCTGACCTGCATCAAGAGGGCTTCTCCATTAGACAACTGCCTGCATCCAAGTAGAGATGTGGTGAGGAGATGGTCCACAGGAAGGATGCTGAGGAATCCTGGACAAGTGATGCTAGAATCTGAGGACGCTGAGGAGAAAATCCTTATGAGTGGAAGAGCTGGTGTGTTGTCAGAGAAAATGCACGTGAGAAGTACAACCCAGGATGGAAGGAGGGTCAGAGCCCATGTGTACTGAGAAGAGCATCTATGGTGAAATGGGCTAGGAGCTGGGCACATGGTGACAAAGGCTGAGCAGGATGAAGAAACTAGCTGTGTACAGGGTGTCTTATAGTAGACCCTATGAGCCTAAGCAGAGGAAAAAATAGTGTTTCTGCAAAGGAGATGGACTGCAGAGGTGACAGAGACCAAGCAGGCTTTAGAAGGGGGGATCGTGAGTGTGAAGAGGAGACCATACGCAACAGAAGTGTAGACTGCATGGAAGATTAGTAAAAAATAAAATAGTGAGGAGAGGGGCTCTCTATAAATAGTGAGGGAAGATGGGGTAGCTGGTAAAGTGTTTGCTTTGCAAGCATGAGAACCTAAATTCAATCTTCTCTCAGAAGCAAAAGCTAGGCATGGTAGAGCACACCTATAATCCCAGAGCCAGGGAGGCAGAGCCTGGCAGATCGCTGGGGCTTCTATTCCAGCCAGCCTAGCCTAGTGGGCAACTTCCTGGCCTGTGAGAGACTGTCTCAAAACTAACAAACAAAATACAGGGTGGACACATTCCTGGGGAACAATACTTAGATTGACTTCTGGTCTCCACATGCATGCCCACTTATGAGTGTCTGCCCACAACACACACACACACACGCATGCACACACTCACACACGCACACACTCATGCACGTTCACACATGCATGTGCGCATACACACATGCATGCATGCACACACATGCTCACGCACAAGCACATGCTCACGCACGCACGCTCACATGCACACATGGTGCTGAGCAGGGTGTTCATGTAGGATAGGAGCAGCAGCAGTGGATAGTGATGACAGGTGATACATCCATGTGAACTTTTACCCTCTTAATATATGCATATGTAAACTACACATATGTATACACACACACACTGTTCTGTGAGAGAGACTGGGAACAGCAGTATTCAAATAGTAGTTGACATACCAGGCACATAGATTATAGTCCCTAAATGCATAATACAATTTATAGTATTTATATTGCATATTTATATCACATATGTGCATAAGTATGTCAAGACTAGAGACCCACCTCAGGTATTATTCTTGGGTTGTTGGTTTGCTTTGATTTTGGGTGTTTGTTTTTATTTGTTTTTTCATTTTTTATTATTTTATTTTATGCATATGGAGTTTTTGCCTGTATATATGGCCATGTACTATTTGTGTGCCTTGTACCCCCATATGCCATTAGAGGATGTCAGATCACCCAGAACTGGAGTTACAGACAATCGTGAGCTGCCATGTGGGTGCTGAGAATTGAATCCAGGTCCTCTGGCAAAGCAGCCAGTGCTCTTAACCGCTGAGCCGTCTCTCCAGTGTGTTTGTTTTCATCAAAGGCTCTCAGCATCAAACGCAGGCCTTCCTGACTGTACTTCATCAACAGAGCCATCTCTCAAGCCCTATTACCTACTTTTCATATCTAACTTGAAAGTTATCCCTGTTCATAAAATCTAGAGGTCAGAATCCACAGTCTTAACTCATACCCAGGAGACGTGACGACCTCTCCCAGGGCTATGCAGGAAAAGAAGCCTGGTTGACATGGAACTGCAGAATTAAAATGGAAAGACATTCCTAAACTTTATTTAATTTAATATGCATAGAATAGATCTATAAATAACGATGGTGCAATAATTTTATTATTCTGCTTTAAATTATTATGAATATTTATTTGTACAGAAAGGGTAGCTTTCTGAAGTTATCTACCTAACACAAATTCTTTTCTTTTTGTGAAAACTGCTCAGTTTACTCACTTCTTTTGCTATCTTAAACTTTTAAATTATTTTATGCATCAAATGA
Source organism: Grammomys surdaster (assembly GCF_004785775.1). NCBI lineage: Eukaryota > Metazoa > Chordata > Mammalia > Rodentia > Muridae > Grammomys > Grammomys surdaster. Next base: position 2,316,984 of record NW_021605583.1, on the reverse strand, counting down.
ACAGCTTACATAGTGATTGCTGTTCCATTTTATAATTACAATAATAAATATTCCTTTGCATTTTACACAGGCTGAGAATTTCTGTATTTATATACATTTGTATTATATATTAATATTATACTGCATATATAAGATGCATAATTATACATATATATGTATATATAGTTACACACACACACACACACATATATATGTATATGTATATGCATATGCATGTAGCAAGGTTTTGGAGCATATGATTTTTCAATCCTAGCATTCAGTCTGGGGCAGAAAGATCATGAGTCTGAAGCAGCTGGAGCTCTAAGTAAGTTCTAAGTCACCCTAAACTATACTGTGAGACTCTGTCTCGAAACCCCCCCAAAAAAAACACAAACAAACAAACAAACAAAAAATACGCATGTGCAAAAGGATCCAGGGGCAAAGAGGAAGGCAGAATAGACTTAGAAGTGGGGAGAGGCGCCTCTTGTTGCCTCCACTTCAAAGCTTCAGTCCAACCTCCAGACCAAAGGTAGCCTTGAATTAGCAATAGATCACATGGTACGGAACTGTCTCCTTCCCTCTGAAAACCCATAAGAATAAGAAAGTCCCTCGTTTCCCCAGAATAAATGGAACTGAAGAATGTCCTCGCCCTTCAGGACACGACCATAGTCACCTACAGCAGTGATGCTGTAATCCTTCCAATAAATACATTACAGGACCAACAGGCAGGACGTCTGTGTGCGGGATTCACCCTACTGTGACACAACAAGATTGTGGAGTGAGACCTTTTGACTGTCACCCTGTCATAGCAGCAACCAATAGTTGGTTTCCTGCAGACAAAAGCATCTTTGTGAGAGTGGGGAAGGCCGGCCAAGACTTCCAGGACACTGAGCAAAAAATCTGGGAGCAGATGCACTGAAGAAACTAAACGTGGTTTTATGTCACCTGTCAGTTTTTCCCAGGACAGCACAGGCAGCTGGGCAAGCATTTGGAACCCAGCGAGGGTCCAAGAGGTCTGCTTCTTCCTTGCCTCACTTTGAGTACTAAAATGGAACAAGTGTTTGAGAGCGAGTGGGAGCGAGGAGGAAGGGCTCTCTGAGATGGGAATCCACCTCTGTAGCAGCGCTACATCACGTTCCTCAGACGATGATCTCTGTCCAGTTAAAGGTGGCTTTGTTCATGAGTTACTGGGTTAATTGACTACGTCTACTTCTTTCTCTCTCTCTCTCATCCAGAGAATGAGAATAAGGATGACAACTGCTTCCTGGATTGTTTAGCGTTAAGACAGGGACCACTCACAGAATCTGTTCAGTAGAATGACTTGCCCTCCATAACAACCCAAGTTGAGGTCTTGGCTGATCCAAGGCTTTCCCTGAGACCCTGTGTATGGAAAAGGACCCCAGCTCCAGGAGCATTTTGGCAGAGCAAGTAACAACCCCAAGGCCAGGGCCTTTGGATCATTTCCCTGAGGTGCTGATAGAGAAGGAACACAGCTCCTTCTCAAAACCAGGTACATGCTTGGCTAAGCCAGTGATAGCCTGGTGCCAGGGCCTTGAACCTTGGCTTCAGAGTCTGATAATCTAACCCTTCCCTCTATGGGGTTATGGTTGTCAGTGCCAAGGCTACTGTGTGTTCAGTCTGTAATGTTCTTGAGATATCTGTGTTCCCTCTGTGCAACACTGGTTAGTTAGCTTCCGATTCACCTTGTCCCTTTGTATGCTAAGTTTCCGAATATACGACACTGTTCTTCTTAGTAAGCTTGCTTGGCATAAGAGATGACTTACGCAACACACCCCACCCAAACTTACCAGTCTCCTTATCTCTACCTCCTGGTCCTCTTTCTCTCAGGACCTTGTCACTGAAGAATCACCAGCTGATCCAGGCCACCCAAGAAATGTCGCCTAGAGTAGAAGTTGTATTCTAAACTAACCTTAGTGTCTTACAAAATCCATTTTAATCTTTGCTACAGAAATGTGTTGCCATATTTCCCTTCAGCTAATCCTTCCCTCATTAGTACCAGTTAATGTCCCAAAGATGCCTTGCCCCACTCTCTGTGAAGGGGATTTGAAACATTCGTCAGTATTGAGGAAGACAGGTTTGAGCATCAGACAATGCCAGTATAGATGGGCTTGGAGTATTACTGATATCAGCAGAGGTGAGTTCAGGGCGTTAGTGGATATTAGTGCTGAAAGAACAGATTTTAGAGGAAAACAGTGCTAAAAATCGAGGGCAAAGATCGAAATTGGACTATTGCCAGAATATTGAAAATAAGAGAAATCCAATTGTGTACAGGAAGAAACAAGTTTTACAGCGCGTGGTGTGTGTGTGTGTGTGTGTGTGTACGCACGCGCGCACATGCACACGCGAGTGTGTGGTGTGTGTGTGTTCTAGAAAGGAGAGCAAAAGTCAGAGAAATCAATACCTTGCAAATTGCTAGCACTCAGAGGTTGGCAGGTTATCGCTGCCAAAGAAAAGAGGCAGTAAGCAGGTTTTAGAACGTATCCAACAGCACCACAAATTGGTCAGTGGTATCTATGCAGGATTGCTCAGCTAAAGTTCCAGCAGACAGAGACAGACAGAGTGTTCCTAACACTCACCTAAGTTCCTCTTCTAGATGCTTTCCTCATATATGTCTGCTACACGTTTTTCACTATGCTAGGCAAATGTTTGGCACGTGCATAACAGGGATGATGAAAATGAGGATGGTGATGGTAGTGGTGATGATGATGAAGAGGGTGATGACTATAATGACTGGCATCACTTAATATCTGCTGATCGATCTCTGTGTATCAACCCAAGACCTGTGCAAGTGTTATCTCCTTCAGTCCCGTGTTTCTGCTATGGAATGGACACAAGCTGAGCCTCAATACTTTGCCACGGAGGAACCCCTGCTCAGAGAGACGATGTCACCATCTGCCCACATTCACACAGCAACTAAGTAAAGACCAGATCTTCGACCTTAACTTACAGGGGAGGAAAAAAAAGTGCTTTGATAAGATAATCAGAAAATTTTCTGTAAAAACCCATTGGAAGGTGGAAAGCGTTACTAAGGTGTGAATTTGAGAAGGTCCCAGCCATGGAGGCTAAAATGACAAATGTTTGTGATCTCAGAAATGCAGGTCAGATTTGAAGCACTTTCATAGAAGAATATTTTGAGTGTGCTGAAAAGCACGGGTGGGGGCCGCGCGCGCATGCACACACACACACACACACACACACACACACACACACACACACTACCCTGCATTCAGAAATGCTATGCCAAGGTCCCGACCGCTACAAGAAGAGAGAGAGAGATTCAGGGCTACTAACAGCACCCTGGTAGGGATAGGTGTTTATTTGTCAAAGAGAAGCTGTAGAGGTCACTAAAGTTACAGAATCCGCTAGATCATAAGATTAGAAATAGCATGAGACAGATATAAACAATTCCCTAAGAAAATTAGAGGTCATGAGTTCTTATTATCACTCACTGAACAGTTAAAAAAACATAAATTTTAATAGGCAAACTGTGTGTGGGACAGTAAATTATTACCCACACACCTAATGTCAGTAAAAATCTCTGTTCCTCTGAACCATGAATGACATTACCAGAGCAAGAAAAGGAGGGCGGTGCATTATTTAATTATAAAACCCAGGGAAGGGGAAAACCTTGGCCCCTAAAACATCAAATACCTTGTTGAAGTATAACTGGGGTTTCCATTCCCACAATCACTGGAGGCAGGGTTCACCCACTCTTTATCTCTTTACTGGAATTTACTAAAAAATAGAAAAATAAAATAGGAAAATAAAAATAGAATAGAGACATTCTTATACAAAACAAATACATAAAGCAAGAAACACCTGATGAAAATCCATTACAAAACAAAACAAAACAAAACAAACAAACAGTCCCGAACTTGGCAGATTGCTTAGAGTTCCCAGGGACTAAGCCACCAACTAAAGGGCACATATGGAGGGACCCATGGCTCCATCCGCTTATGTAGCAGAAGGTGGCTTTGTTGGGCATCAATGGAAGGAAAGGCCCTTGGACCTGTGAAGGGAATGCCCCAGTGTAGGGGAATGCCAGGGTGGGTGCGTAGGGGAGCACCCTCGTGGAGGCAGGGGAGGGAGTGGGATGGGGGGTTTTCAGAGAGGAAACTGGGAAGAGGGATAACATTTGAAATGTAAATAAACACAACAACCAATAAAAAATTTAAAAAAAAAAGAACGAGGAAAGCGTAAAGAACTAAGCGGGATGTGCCAGCTCCAAGGGTCTGGCAGCATCACACTGAGTGAAGTCAGCCTGAGTAGCAAGCTGAGCATTTCTTGAGAGTGTAAAAAGGCAAAAGAAAACGGGAAATTTTGCTCTAGTTACTTTGAGATCTGCCCAATAACAGAATCATAAAAAATAAAACGGAGATGTTACTCTCAAGTTTTTAAAAGAACATTTGCGTGATTGGAGAACGGCAGCTGTCCAGATGGATCTGGTACGACACTTCCTGGTTGGGATAAAGAATTGGGGATGAGTCAAAATGAATATACCCTGGGAATTAGTCGGCTTTCCGATGTTGTGACAAAACACTTGAGGCAAGCAGCTATTAGGAGGAAAAGATACATTTTGGCTCACAGTTTCTGAGTTTTTGGCCTTGGCTGAGTAGGTCCGTCACCCAGGCTTGAAGTGAAGTAAGATACCTCAGTTGGAAGTGTGTGCGGGGAGAAGCTCCTGGCCTCCTAGAAACTGGGAGTCAGGCAACATCCCTACTCCTTCTTCAGTGGCACACAGCATGACCCCAGCCCACTAAGCCCACCAGTTGAAGATCTCCTACCCACCAGCAGTATCAGAAGCCTTCAGCATAAGGGACCTTTGGGAGAGATGTAATATCCAAATTGTGAAACTTTGGTGCTTGAAAATAAAATCTCAAAATGTCAATGTTGTGGATTCCGTTTCCAAGGTAACAACATTCAGATGTTAGGTTTGCAAATAGAGGTTTATTTTGGAGTTTATCCTGGGATCAACATGTGTAAAAGAGTTAGAGGTGGAAGATGGGGCAGGAGGAGAGGCCAGCAGAGAGGGGATTGCGTATTGGCTTCCAGTGACTTTATGCAAAGCCCTGAAGCTGATGTAAGGCCCCTCAAAGACAGAATCACCGTTTAAGAAAATTCTAAAGCACACAACTATGATATCAGAAAGCCTGTTTTTATTGCAAGGCCAGAAACGGATTGATTGCCACTGGGATGAGGGAGTACAGATTATGAGAGGTGTCTCACGTGAAGATTATTGGTAATGCATTTGTCACCATGCATTAATCATGTAATAAGTTATTATTATGTATAAAATTGCATATAAAGAAAATTAGCATAAAAGAGGAACCCTGAAAAATAATTGAAAAACCATTGAAGAGGCAGTCTAGGAAATGTGGCCAGTGTTTCCCAGAGTGAACACATTTTGATGTGGTTGGCATAGAACCGTTCATGCGTCCACATGCTATTACAGCAAATAATACAAAGAGACTCCATCGTCTCCGTGTCCAGTCATAGTGCTATATTTCACACACAGGATCCTGACAGTGAGACAGTATACCAATCTTAACTCCGTATTTGTTCAATTTTACTTGTGCACGGTTATGTATGTGTGTGTGCATATGTATTTTCAGTTTCATGTACTTCTGTGTGTGATTGGTTTTATATCAACTAAAACAAAATCTCTTCTCTGTCCTCCATTTTATTAAATTCGCCATCTTAGGAGTGAGTGTTACGTAAATAAAACTATATCATAATGTAAGTTTTTAGATTGCCTGGGTTTTGTTTTTGCAATCTGTATGATTCTCTGGAGATTTCCACGCGTGTCTGTGAGTGGTAGCTTGTCCATTTTCATTACTGAGTTGTAGCCTCTGGCATGGAAGGAAGTACAGCAGTGTACTTATCTCTTCACCCACAGAGAAACATCTACAATTCTTCCAGTTCAGGATTACTACCAATAAAGCTGATATGAAGTTTCATATGTAGGGTTTTTTATGAATATAGTTTCACTTTTCGGAGATGAATACCCTACCATACAATTGCCAGTTCATGGGCTTAAATGAATATTTGGCTTTATAAGAGACCTCAAGGGGCAGGGGAGTTGGGTCAGTTGGTAGAGTGCTTGCCCCACAAGCATTGAAGACCTGAGTTTGGATTTCAAGAACCTCCACAAAAAATAGGGCAGGCTGGAGTACTGCTATAGCATCAGCACTGAGGAGGACGGAGAGACACAAAGAGAGGTGGATCCTTGAAGCTCACTGACCAGTCTGTCTGGCCAAAGGAATGAGCTTCTGGTTCAAGGAGAGACCCTGTCTCAAAACATAAAGATGAGGATTGTTCAAGAGAAGAGAAGTACACAGTATATAAATACAACATGCTGAATCTCTATGTGTGTCCCTGTGTGTGTGTCCATGTGTGTGTGTGTATGTGTGTGTGTTTCACGGCTGACCACTTTGTATTGGACAAGCAGTCAGGGGGGCTCATCCCTGGGAGAAGCTAGTTCTCCCTCTCTCAGCAGTCAACAGTCATTAGTTGCCTGTAGTCCTTTTTCTAGGAGTGAGACTCCATGAGATTTTTTCTACCTTTCACATTAATATGTCTGCTGATATTGCCCCTTTCTGGTCTTGTTTATGCAGCATTCCTAGGAGAGACTGTCTCACAGCAGACTTGCTGGTCCTCTAGTTCTTACAATCTTTCTACTTCCTCTTTCTCGATGTTTCCTGAGCCATAGATGCAGGGGCTGTGTTGTAGATGTATCTACTGGAGTTGGGCTCCCCAAGATCTGTTGATCTGTGTCCAGTTGTGCTTTTCTGTAACGGCCTCCATTTGTGGTCAAGAGAAGTTTTTGGTGTGGTAGCCACAGTTATCTGTGGATAGGAGGGTGAGATTCAGAATTTAGTAGGGAATTTTGCAGGTCTAGCAAACTGAGAGTAGCAGATTCTCTCCTAAGACCCATGACCTCACCATCCCCAGAAAGCTGGTTAAGTTTCTAATAACCAGGTATAGTTTCCCTGATGTTCAGGAGGCCTTGAGTATAATGATGGAATGAAAATAATGTAGATGTTTTTATTGCAAAGATAAACTGATAAGAATCAATAAAACTGGTAAAAAGAGATCCAGCTGAGGAATAGAGAGAAAAGAGGAGACAAAAGTCATGAAGAGCAAAGCCTTCTGGGATGGCTGAGTGGTTCGGGGCATGCACTGCTCTTGCAGAGGACCACAGTCCAGTTCCTAACCCTCACATCAGACAACTTCCTGGAACCCCTGCTCCAGAGGACCTGACGCCCTGTGGTGTCTGTGTACATGTGTGGGCTCCCCATGCACACACACACACCACCCCCCACTCAGACGCGCATGCATGCAGACAGTTAAAAATAAATAAAACAACAAATAGCCTAAACCTAGAAAGTCCTATGTGTATAGAGTTTGGAGATTTTACAGCATCTTGGGAAGGATGCATTTAAAGCGAAGTCCTTGTGCTCATGATAGTCCTGCTGAAAAGGGGGATGCTGCTGGAGGCAGGCAGAAAAGACAGATAAAGGATGCAGCTAGCAAGAGATGATTCAAATGCCAACTGACTTCTTTACATATATATATATATATATATATATATATATATATATATATATATATA
>NW_021605583.1:2308873-2309362 GCF_004785775.1 Grammomys surdaster | reverse complement strand
ATATATATATATATATATATATATATATATATATATATATATATATATATGAGATGAGGAAGAGCAGTATCTGAGCATCTGTCAAAATGTTCTTTAAAAAATACCTATTTCTTTCAAAAGGTATCTGTGAACACAGTTCCATCCACAGCTGAAACATCTGTCTGTCGATGAAGGTAATGCATTTTCAGATGCTGTCAGTGGGCCCATCTTGCAAGAAACACTTGACTGTAATTTTTAGTGTTAGTTTTCTTCTGGTCTGATTTTGAGGTCCCTCCATCTATCCAGAGTGACCATAAGCCAAGTTAGGGACTCATTTCTAGATCCTGTTTGGGCAGAAAAATGTGTCTGTGAGTCTTGGGTGACACCCAAGGAGGAGCTGAATGAAGATTTCACGGAATTGACTTAACAGGTCACAGAGGAATCCCTGTGCTGATAGGAACTGCCAGAAAGCCAGAGGCAACAGGCAGCTCCACCAGGCACTGGGTGATG
>NW_021605583.1:2301968-2308473 GCF_004785775.1 Grammomys surdaster | reverse complement strand
AGGGAGGGAGGGAGGGAGGGAGGGAGGAAGGGAGGAAGGGAGGAAGGGAGGAAGGGAGGAAGGGAGGAAGGGAGGAAGGGAGGAAAGGAGAAAGGGAGAGCTGGTGCGGCTATGGCTTTAAGGTCCACTTGTGCTATCCTTTGGGTCTCCCTCTAAGGGTGTGAGTTTGTTGAGTTAAATAAAACATTTGTTGATTGGAGAACCTACTAGTGCGTCTATGGTATTGGGCTTTGTTTTATAATGGTCAATAGCTGGGCAGTGCACTCGGTTTGGGATTAGTAAGATAAGATACAAATGGGGGAGTCATAACCGTGCTGAAGGTTTGGGGGCGTGACTGTGGTTTTCAACAGCATATGTCATGCCTGAAGACTGATGCTGAGTGGAAACTCTATGGCTTGTTAGCAAGCTCTTTGTGTGATTTTACGGCATACTAAAGTTTGAAAGTCATGGCTTCTAATGGGAACTTGGTGCCATAAACAAGGTTAATGATCTTTGCTGCCCATCCTAACTCGAAGTTCTGTGACGGCATGACTCATGCAATAGGATGTCTGGCCAGATCCCAAATACAGTTAGTGCACACCATATACTTCTGTGAGTCATGGGCTCAAGAAGCATGCTGCTGAGTTAACATATTTATTTTAAAAAATAGCAGAGAGCTGCAGAGACCTCACACTCTCAGCGTCTCGGTGAAATCGAGTACCGTCATGGCATCCTGAGGGCCGTTTAGCTTTGAGAGCACCAGGAAGGACGAATTTCAGAATTACTCCAAGGATGCCATAAAGCTGTGGAAGCCACAGCGGTATTCCTTCCAACTGCTCTGCAACTATCACTCGTCAGTAGTCATTAACCAAAGGACAAGGGAGGAGAGGCAGGGACATATGGCAGACAGCTGCATTCGCAGGCATCCACTGGGGACAATCACAGGCAACTTTTGGTAAAGAGCAGGTGCAATGGAAGATGGGAAGTCCCTGTGTAATGCACTCAAAGCTGCTTAAAATATGGCAAAGAGAGGGAAAGAAAATATGTCTTCATTTGGTTTAGTCCACAGAGAGCCAGGCCTCTCTTTATGGCAAAGGATTGCTCTCATGCACAGGAGGCAAAAGGTGGTGAAAAGGTAATGAGAATCTGACAGTGTCGTGTTTGAAAACAGATATAGATAACATGGGATGGGGTATGGCTTAGTGGGTACAGTGGCTTGCCACCCAAGCCTAAGAACCCAAGTTCAATCCCAGTCCCTTCGTGGTAGAAGGAGAGCTGAGTCTCATAAGTGGTACTGGCATCCATTCATGTTCTGTTGTGGCTGTGAGCATTCACAAAGACACAAAATAAAAAACTCATTTAAAATAAAATTTTAAAAAGACACTAGCCATTAGGCATAACTTGCCCTGTCGTGAAGTACACATGACTGTAATATACTCAAGGTCAGTAAATGACCTTTGGCTTCGGTTACTCTTTTGGTATAAGGGAACCCCCCTCCCTCTACCTCCCTCCCTTGTGACTCAGACTGAGGAAGGAGAAAAGAATCTAACTAGAAGCTGGGTTATTGTGGTGGCATGGTGGTGCTATAGTTATGACTCAGATAAAAACAACAGACACACTAGAAATAAATCTAAGCTTAATGCTTTATTCATCGAGTGTCCTTGAGAAGTGTGGCTCTGTGCACGTCAGCTTCCTGACCTGTCAAACACAGATGCCGAGGTCTCTGCATAGAGGATGTGAAACTTCTGTTTCCCTCAACTAGTTTGACCTTTTAGTTTCTAAAGAAAACTTAGGAAGGTCCTCGGTTTCTGATGTTCCTCTTCTCACGAAGGTCATATTGTTATTGAATTTGGGGTCATGCCTGTACCCCAGAAGGCCAAGTTTGGTCACTCGTCCTTGAGAAGCCAATTAAAGCAACCAAGTTAATAGTAATGGAGATGTATTAAGTCTGGCCACATCGGGAAGACAGACAAAGAGATCCAGTGACCCACTTGCCCCTACCCCTGTCCAAGTTCATCTTCAGGGTCTGGAGTGAAAGAACTAGGGGTGTACATCTAACCAGCCCCCCTCACAATGTGGTCCGCCACCTACCACTGGCACGCCATAGTCCAGGCTTCTGCCTCATTCTATAAAGTAGCCTGATAAGGTGCAAGAGCTTTCTGAAATCTCTTCCTGGGGACAATCATTCCTGGGGAAATTCTTATTTCTTAGTATCACCATTTCAATGGTCTGATAGTCAGATTCTAAAGTGTCTCTTTAGGATGTCTTTACTTTTACCAGGCCAGTTATCATATTGGTCAATTCTGGAACTCAGAAACCTCACTAACTGGAAACTCTTGAACCAGGAAACGAGAGGGTTCTGCAAGTGAGATCTGATGGAAAGCCAGGATGGTCATCAAGGGACCACATGGCCTGTGACTCTACATGCATGCCCTTCATCCCTGATCCTGATCCTAGAATCTGTACCATGGTTTTTATGTTTGAATGGAAAAAACATCACTTTGAGTATGGACACGTATCCTGATTGCTTGGATTTTGTGACCTATCCCACCCCCATCTCCAAATTTTATAAAGCCACAAGAGTTTTCTCACATGTTATATTTGAAAGAAAAATCAGCCGTCCAGGCAGCCAAAATAAATACATACCCTGATGAAGGTAACTCAGATTTGGGGGCACAATAGTGATACACTTGGGAACTCAAAGCTAAGTACAAATAGAAGTCTCATCTTGAGACTCTTCCCTTGAATGCCCTAGGAACTGTGTCGTTTGACAGATCCTGGAGGGGTTGTCTCTCCCTTGCCTAACTACACTTTCCAAGTGACTCTGTTTTATAAAATTATATCGTATGTGTGTGTGCCTGAGTGTATGCATGTGTGCCATGTGTGCACAGGGCTAGTCAGAAAGCAGGCATCGGATCCTCTGGAACTGGAGTTACGGACAGCTGTGACCCACTAAGTCTATGCTGGGAACTGAACCCAGGTCTTCTGCAAGAGCAATAATGCCCCTAACCACTGAGCCATCTCTCCAGCACCACTATGACTGTGTTTTTGAGATCTTTTCCGACTCTAAACCTTAAGCACTGTATTTTCAAAGCTGTCCTTTCCTCCTGGCCCTTTCCCTCTGCCCTTTGTCCCCTCTGTTGTTCACTCCATTACCCCCCTTCCGCTCACCCCTTCCTTCTTTCTCTCTGTGATTTTTCAAGAAGTGGCAAACTTTTAGCAAAAAAGGTCAAGATCGTTCAAAAACCCATGGACTGACTCTCTAAGGAAGGATGCTTACTCAGAAAAGTCAACTTCTGATAACATCTCTCCCACCTTTACCCCCTCAGTGACACCCCTTGATTTGGGCTCTAATTGTGACTTATTTCCTGTCAAAGCAGAGGGGGACCTGGGGATGAACAGAGCTGGAAGGAATGGGGTGGACTACAGTCTGATGCTGTAGGCAGCTTTACCACCTTTTCAGTGTATTCATGAAAGCAAAAGAGAAGGCGGTGATCCAGGAGAGGTTAACATGTTCAGAAAACCACGGGAATAAATTTCAATGAGCACATAGTACATATTAACAGAATACCCTTTCCCAGTGCTCCAGAGGATAAGCTCAACCAAAACTGCTGGCAAGTACTGCACATTACATCCCAAGGAAGCAGGAGAGAAAGGGCAAACCCCCATTCAGGGCACACGGAGGAGAGAGTCTTTGTTCTGGGCACACAGAGGACAGATTCTTGGGTCTGTGTTCTCGGAACCTTCTCCATGAGACTTGGCATAGCCTTTCACCAGACTGGGCTCCTTACTGTCTTCTAACATCTAGTCACTACTATGAATACCGCTAGGACATCACCGTACATGTATGTAAATGCACATGTATGTAAGACGACATTATTTTGTCAGTTTTGAAACCGTATTTGCACCGTTCTTATACGTCTTCCCTCACTTTCCACGCCCACACCCTGCACATTTTGTTTTTGTCAAATAATGAATTTTTAAAAATCAGCATATATTTCTCTATCACAAATCAAAGGACACTTCTGTGCTCTCAAAAACAGCACTAATCTCAAGATGATAAAAGCCAGTCTTTTGCTGGTTGGACTTCACGTCTTCCCCTTTCTGGAAATGTTGCTACACCTCACTCTGTCTTTCAAGCTGGGTGCGTACAGTACAGCCACCTGCCATACTTAAACTAACAAGACTCTCTCTGTGGTCTTGTGCTTTCAATGCCCTGAGGCTCATTGTCACCTCTGACTCACAGAATGTTGTCCCTGTTGGCTCTTTGTGAGACTTAACAGTGGCAGAGACCATCTACCTCCCGGGACAAAGTAGAGAAAAGAAGAAGAGTAGGCAGCACTTTCCTGACTCCCAGAGATTCCCAGATGTTCTTCCCCACTGTTAGTACTCTTCCTCATCTCCTAGAAATTATATTAATTTATTCCTTGAGTAGACTCTTCCTCTCAGGATAGTTCATCAGAAGAATGCACTTGCTGCCAAGCCTGATGACCAGAGTTCAGTCCCCAGGATTCAAATGGTGGATTTCCTGCAAGCTACCTGTTGACTCCCACAAGCACACTGTAGTGTACAACTGTCCTCGATACCTATGCAAATGTAAAAGAAATGTCATTTCTTGAGGCTTACGAGATGGCTCCACAGTGAAGAACATTTGTTGCTCTTCTAGAGAACTCAGGTTTTATTCTTATCGCCCATGCCAAGTGGCCCACAACTCCCTGTAACTCCATCTCTAGGGGATCTGACACAATCTTCTGGACTTTATGGGAACCTGCACTCATTGTATCTTATACATTGGCAGTAAATGTGTACTGATCCAACATGAAATGAAAGATCATGCCATCTAAAGATCATGAAAATAACAGAGGTACCAAAGGTATAATCTTTTTTTTTTTTTTTTGGGTGTAGAACGTTTATTGATGGTATCTCAGAGAGTAAGGAGGTAAGGAGGGCTCCCTAGGCCCCTCCTGTTGTTATGGGGGTCCGGGAAGGAAATTGTGAGGGAGATGCTCAGTGTTGGGGACAGGGACTCCTCAGCAACCGAGGGCCTCTCTCTTGATCTCAGTGTCCTTGCTGGGGTGGGTGGTCCAGGGTTTCTTACTCCTTGGAGGCCATGTAGGCCATGAGGTCCACGACCCTGTTGCTGTAGCCGTATTCATTGTCATACCAGGAAATGAGCTTTACAAAGTTGTCATTGAGAGCAATGCCAGCCCCAGCATCAAAGGTGGAGGAGTGGGAGTTGCTGTTGAAGTCACAGGAGACAACCTGGTCCTCAGTGTAGCCCAGGATGCCCTTCAGTGGGCCCTCAGATGCCTGCTTCACAACCTTTTTGATGTCATCATACTTGGCAGGTTTCTCCAGGCGGCATGTCAGATCCACAACGGATACATTGGGGGTAGGAACACGGAAGGCCATGCCAGTGAGCTTCCCGTTCAGCTCTGGGATGACCTTGCCCACAGCCTTGGCAGCACCAGTGGATGCAGGGATGATGTTCTGGGCAGCCCCACGGCCATCACGCCACAGCTTTCCAGAGGGGCCATCCACAGTCTTCTGAGTGGCAGTGATGGCATGGACTGTGGTCATGAGCCCTTCCACGATGCCAAAGTTGTCATGGATGACCTTGGCCAGGGGGGCTAAGCAGTTGGTGGTGCAGGACGCATTGCTGACAATCTTGAGCGAGTTGTCGTACTTCTCGTGGTTCACACCCATCACAAACATGGGGGCATCAGCAGAAGGGGCAGAGATGATGACCCTTTTGGCCCCACCCTTCAAGTGGGCCCCGGCCTTCTCCATGGTGGTGAAGACGCCAGTGGATTCCACGACATACTCAGCACCAGCATCGGCCCATTTGATGTTAGCGGGATCTCGCTCCTGGAAGATGGTGATGGCCTTCCCGTTGATGACAAGCTTCCCATTCTCAGCCTTGACTGTGCCGTTGAACTTGCCATGGGTGGAGTCATACTGGAACATGTAGACCATGTAGTTGAGGTCAATGAAGGGGTCGTTGATGGCAACAATCTCCACTTTGCCACCAGATGGAGAGCAGAAGGCAGCCCTGGTAACCAGGCGCCCAATACGGCCAAATCCGTTCACACCGACCTTCACCGTTTTGTCTACGGGATGAGGCTGGCACTGCACAAGAAGATGCGGCGATCCCTGGAACAGGGAGGAGCAGAGAGCCCCAAAGGTATAATCTAAGGTGAATTTCACCATAAAAGAGTGGAGTTGAATGACAGAGATTCTTCATCTTTCCCAACAGCGACTGACTCCCTCCAGTATCAGTATGATCAATAAGAAGATGGAGACATGAATTTATAATAGACTAAAACAGACATGAGGTCTGGTGTGGTAGCTCACGCCTATAATCCAGTACTCAGGGGATAGAGGAGGGAGGATCATAGCAAGTTCAAAGCCAGCCCGGGCCAGTGAGTTCAAGGCCATCTTAGACTCCACAGTGAGTCCTTGTCTCAAAAACATCAAAAAAAATTAAAAAAATAAACATCAAAGAAAGAAAGAAAGAGAGAGAGAG
>NW_021605583.1:2286596-2301868 GCF_004785775.1 Grammomys surdaster | reverse complement strand
AAAGAAAGAAAGAAAGAAAGAAAGAAAGAAAGAAAGAAAGAAAGAAAGAAAGAAAGAAGACAGAAATGGTTAACTCTTCAAAGAGCGGACAGGAGAACGTATTTTCTGCACAGCACCACTGAACTGTATTTGACCTTATTTTCATGATGAGTATAAATTGCTACCTTTATTTTAAAATATAAATTAATATTTGTGACTTTCTTTCTAGTCACAGATTCATGAAGCCTGAATGCAAACAATCACCCTGCTAGTGATACGCTTTTGCTCTCATGGTTCCATTGGGAATTCCCCCAGCTTTCCTGCCTGTATGCGCCTCAGTACTAACCTAGAGGAAGGCAGCAAAGGATGGGAAGTGTCTTTGCCCATTTTCTTGACCCACAAGAATCCCACATCCTCACTCACTTTAACATTTAAAAAAAAAAATTACATCCTGATTGCAGTCTTATTTTTAACATTTTCTTTTTAAAAATACTTCTCTCGTATATTATACCCTGATTGCAGTTTTCCCTCCCTCCCCTTCCCCTGCCCACTGTCTCCCTCTGTGCTGTGCATCCCCTCTCCCATAGATCCACAACCTCCTGACTCCCCTCAGCTAAGAGCAGGCCTCCCAGGGACATCAACCAAACACGACATAACAAGTTATAGTAAGACCAGGCAAATACCATCACATCAAGGCTGGACAAGGTAACCAATAGGAGAAAAAGGATCCCACTAGTAGGCAAAAGAATCAAGACAGCCCCCACTGTTAGGAGTCCCACAAGAACACCAAGCTACTCACCCATAATATATATGCAAAAGACCCAAGGTCAGACCCCTACAGGCTCACTAATCCCTGGGAGTCCCCATGAGTACCAGTCAGTTGATTTTGTGGGCCTTGTTCTTGTGGTGTGTCCCTGACTCCTCTGGTTCCTCTGATCCTTCCTCCCTTCTTCTGCAGGATGCCCCTGCCAAGCTCCACCCAATGTCTAGCTGCCGGACTCTGCATCTGCTCACATCAGTTGTTGGATGAAATCTCTCTGGTCTCTTTGATGATGATTCTGTTAGGCTCTGGTCCCAGCACACTCTACAGGCAGGGCAAACTAGATTTTGTGGCTGGGTTGGTGTCCCAATCCCTCCACTTGAGGCCTTGCCTGGTTGCAGAAGATGGTAGATACAGGCACCATGTCCCCCATGACTAGAAGTCTTTGCTAGGGTTGTTCTTGTATACTCCACGGAGTTTCCATTGTACTAGGTTTCCACCACACACACACACACCCGCCGCCAAATTCCAGTCATTTCTCCCAGTATTTTCTCTCTCCTTCTTCATACCTGACCCCTCCTACACCCAACCCCAGTACACATGTGAAATCTTTTCTATTTCCTTTTCCCAGGGAGATCCTTGAGTTGCCCCTTAAGCCTTCAATATTACTTACTCTCTGGGCCTGTGGACTGTAGGATACTTATCTTTTACTTTATAGCTAACACATACTTATAAGTGAGCACATATCATGTTTGCCTTTCTGGGTCTGGGCTATTTCACTCAGGATGATATTTTTTTCTAGTTCCATCCATTTGACTGCAAATTTCACGATGTCCTTGTTTTATAGTAAATGAAAAAATATTCCGCTGTGTAAATGAACCACATTTTCTTTATCTGTTCTTAGGTTGAAGGATATCTGGGTTGTTTCCAGTTTCTGGTTATTATGAATAAAGCTACTATGATCATAGTTGAGCAAATTTCCTTGTGGTATATACCCAGGAGTGGTATAGCTGAGTCTTGAGGTAGATCAATTTCCAATTTTCTGGGAAACTGCCATATTGATTTCTGAAGTGGCTGTACAAGTTTGCACACCCTTCAGCAGTGGAGAAGTGTTCCCCTTGCTGCACGTCCTCACCATTATGAGCTATCACTTGAGGTTTTGATCTTAGCTATTTTGGCAGGAGTAAGACAAAATCTTAAAATCATTTTGATTTGCGTTTCCCTGATGGCTAAGGATGTTGAATGCTGGGGACAGCATATCATGTTATGGATGGTGCATGGGACCCTGAGAAGCAGGAGACATATCTCTCCAGGGGACCCACCATCAGAAATAAGGGACTACCCACAGCAGGCCTAGATGGAGACATCTCAGAAGCCCACAGGCAGTCCTTTATAAAAAAATATATATATATACAGTTGTTCCCATTTCTCCTAACCTAAGCCATGGACAACAGCTGTATAGGTTTCATTTGTGCACGACTGCTTTTCACTTGGCTTTGGTATACATATTATTCTCTTATATCTGACTTGCCGTTTTCTTTCTCCTTCTGCTCTGGTGAATTCTGTGAAACTAGATGTTTCTTGATGTAACGATTCTCTTTTTTTTTGTATTTTAATGGTTTATTATGATAATGAAAGCCCAGTGGGACAGAGACTTCTGTGTTTCTGGGAACCCAGAGCTGTACTTATGCAAATACCAATAAACACCTCTGCAGTAGAGCAAGTAGGCATGTCTCAAACCCCAAGGCTTCTACAGTCCAGTGTGGGAAAGGAGTGCTCGAGAGAAACTCAGCTCTCTGCAACCCCACACTTGAATCTTCCAGTGCCAAACTAGGGAAGGGCTGCCTTCAGCTGACCGAGGGGACCAAATCAGCAGAATGTACAAGTGGTCAAGGTGTCACTGAAAAAATGGAGGCGTTGACTTCTGACAGCAGGCCTCCAGGGTAAGACTCAAGACCCAAAGACAGGGAGTTACCAGCTCACTGGGGAACAAGAATTCACAGTTCCAAGACCTTTTTTGTTGTTTTGGTTTTTTAGATAGGATTTCTGTATGTAGCCCTGGCTATCCTGTACTCTATAGACAAGGCTGGCCTCGAACTCTGAGATCCGGCTGTCTCTGTCTACTGAGCACTGGGATTAATGCACAGGTGTGCACTGCTGTTACCACCCGGCAACACTTCATGATCATAAGGCACTGCGGAAAAGACTGGAAAGGAGATGGGGACAGGTACATCTCGCGAGTCCCAGCAGTCTTCAGTTCTCTCTGGGCTGGAGTCTCCGTCTTAATGTGACAGCGTTGCTGTGCTTGCCCCAGGTGCCTTGTTTGCTGTGACTCTTGGTTTGTTGAGGCCTCTGGACTGTCCTGAGCTCAGGCCTTGGCTACAGGCCTCTGGGGTGGCTGTTTCTGGAGCAAGGCCAGGGTGTCTCTCTTTTCAATGGAGCGCAACTGCTTCTCCTTTGCTTTCTTGAGCTTGGCAGGGTTTCGGATCACTTGGACTATCTCCGGAGTCTCCGGTTTTCAGCCCGGCGCTCTTTCTTCTGCTGGCGCCTCTGTTTCTCCTCCTCCAGGTGCCTAGTGAAGTCTTTAGACAGCTTCCTCTCCTGTCGCTCCTTTACCTTCTGCTGCCAGGAGGTACGCAGGGACTTGTCCTGAACCATCTGAGAGAATCCCTTCTTAGAGCGGTCTTTCCACACACGCCTGGATTTGGGCTTCCCCTTTGGAATTACAGGAAGCTCTTCCTTCTCCTTCAATTTTTTGGCTGCTAGGGCTTGGGGAGAAGATATAACTCGCTTCTTTAAGTCGAGACTTACTGTCACTGTCTCTCCAGCCCAAGGCAGCTTGCTTGGCTCCCGTTGGCGCTCTGGGGACCAATGCGCCTGGAATGTCAGCTCCTGTGCTGGCTGAGAGGGCTCGGGACCTGGTGCTTGCTGGCCTGGGCAAGGCTTGGGGGATCTTGGGATCACCTCCTCCTTAGCGTGGGCCACCTCAGAGTCCAGTTCTCCCTGTGTGGGAGATAATTTGGATGACTGCTCTCGTTGCGGGGATTCCGGACTCGACTCTGTCTGTCCTGCAGGTGACTCCATGCCCAGATCTTGATGAGGTTGAAGGGACCCAGGGTGTGGCTCTGGCTGTCTCTGTGGGGACCCAAAGCTTGCATCCTGTGTAGGAGAGGGTGATCGGGGCTAGTCTCCGGCTTGAGCTTTCCTGTTTCGACTTGAAATCTACAAGAGCCTGTTTCGCCCACGAAACTTCGGGGTCAGGAAGGCTCTCTAGAGACAGAGGTTTTAGGCCTTCCAGCCGCCCGCTGCGCCTCAACGGCGTATCCATGGCTCACGTGTAGCCTTCGGAATGATCAGCGCCTTCATATGACTGATGTAATGATTCTTAAACAATCAAAAACTGAGGCATAGGGGCACAGCACAGTCCTAATAGCCCAGGTGCATGCTGTGTGTTCTCATCTTGGAAACAATGCAGTAACAGCACAATGGTAGTTTTGGTTCAATGTTTGACTTAGAAAGTTTGAAGAAATTATTGGAAAATGAAGCAGAGCCAATATTGGGACCCTGAGAAAGGAAAAAGCTACTGAAGTTATGAAATGAGTTTTGCACAACATTTGAAAGTGGTTCCTGGTCTCCTTTGGAAATGTATAGATAAGAAAATATAGAATACATAAAATCTTATACTAGTAAAACTAGTCAAAACACTGGGAGTCTTAGGAGAGTCATTGTATGCAATGTACAGTAGCAGGAACCTAGCAGAACTGCTGAGTTAAGGGTTAACTTGACTCTTTCTGGCCACTGCCTGGCAGTTTTGCCCATGTCATCAGAGCTTCACAAGAAAATGCAAGTAGCTGACCTTGGAGCTCTGAGCTCTGAAATATAATAAGTCAAAAGTTATAAAGTTTAAAGAGCGATAAGTTTGCAATTATTATTAGTTTAGTCACAGGCCTGGGAATAGGGGAAGCTTGAAACTTTGGGGAACAATTGTAATTCTTGATTCTTTGTGGGATGTGGTTATTCTTTTGAATTTGATTTGGCAATGATTTTACAATGTCCTTTTTTCTACCTGCTTTTTGGAGCAACAATAAAAGACTGGGGTAGTTAAAGGCACAGGGAGAGAGAGGAGAGAGTGTGTGGTGTGTGTGAGCACATAGAGAGTGTACCTTCCAGATATCCCTGCTTCCAGTTGAGAACCCAGATCCTGTGTTGCGGCTGGACCTCCGCAGTTGAGCACACATACGCATGTATGTATGTATGTACGTATGTATGTATGTACGTATGTAAGGCCATGTGTATGCATGTTAGAGACGCAGCCCCGTGGATTGTATGTGCCATCTAGGTAATCACTTAGAACTGATCTACACTTGCTACTCTAATTTGACAACTCATTTTTAAAAGATATATTTTTAAGATGTGTGGGTGGGCGGATGGCATCCCCTGTTTTTGAGCAGCCCAATGATGATTCTGGACACTAAACTCAGGTCCTCTAGAATACCAGTAAGCATTCTTAACCACATCTCTCCAGCCCCAACTCTTTTTTAGTAATTAACCTATTCTTAGACAATGCTGTACATGAATATAGTACATTCTGGCCTCACTCACTCCCCCTCCACCTCCACTCATTCTGTTCTCACCTCCACTAATCCCTTCCCTCTTCCCCTCCCCTCCCCATCCACTTTCCTAACCATTCATTTTGCTCTATGACCCACTGGGTTTAACCAGGGCTGCTCCCATAGGCATGGGTGTGCAGCTGTCCCCTGGAGCATTGGTGCTCACCAGTGGCTACATCAGTGAAGGCAACGACTTCCTCTCTCACATGAACCTTTGATGGCCATCAGCTCCCCTAACTGGAGTAGGGCCTCATGGGCCCCTCTGCATCTGTGACCAGATATTTATTGGCTTAATCTTGTGAAGCTACCACAAGAGAAACAACATCTATTATGAGTTCCTGAGTGCTCCAGAAATAACAGCCAAGACAACCCTCTTCTCGCTCACTCAGCTCTTGTGTCCTTTCGCCTTCACGATGTTCTCAATGTCTTGGTGAGGCTGATACGGGTGTCCCAGCTACTGGTGAACAATTAATATTCACTTGCTCTCAGTACCTTAACCAGCATGAGCCTGTGCATTAACCACCATTTACCACTGTTCTTAAGATGCACAGGGAAGCTCTTTCTTGCGGTAGATGGAAATGAACATAGAAGGCCACAACTCAAGAATATGCAGAGAGAGATACTTTAGAGCACTGAGTCCTAGGTGGGATGTTTTCATCAATTCCCTCCCCTCAGGGCTCAGGGATCTGTGCAGAAGAGGAGGCAGTTAAGTTCAGAGGAGCTAGAAGTCATGGAGGATGCCAAGGAAACAGCATCTTCCAGACACAACAGGACTGATGACCTATGAACTCAGAGACTGGGAGGTAGCACACACAAAACTCCACAGCATCAAACAGACAGGGTCCCAGCACTGAGATGGGGAAGTGGACACAGGCTACCACCCCTAACCAAGAAGCTATCTGCAATTGATTCCCATTGGCAAAGAGAAAATCAGGTTTCCCAGTAGAGTGTCTCTAGATATAGCAATCACATTTCAAGATGAGACCCACGCCCAAGGGTAGTTGGCCAACACTAAACAAACTCTGTGATATTTGTGTGGACTTGTTGCTTCATTTTGCTTTTGTTGGGGTATTTTTTTGTCTTTTGGCCTTTTGGTCATTTGTCTTGATTTTTCTTTTTTTTTTTTTCCCGGTTCCACAGGAGAGGGTTTATTTAGGGAGGGGAGTAGGAGAGAGGAGTGGGAAGATGGCGAGCGAAGAGAAGAGGAAGAGAGCGAGGTTGGGGCAGTCTCAATTATTTAAGTGGGTGATGACGTGTAACTTCCCAGGTGTAGGTGAGCGAGACAGGTGAATCCTGGGAGTGGTTGCCTCAGTAATGATGCAGGAGATGCCTCTGGCCCCTGAATATGACGCCACTGGGTTCAGACTTATACTAACATACCTCACTTTTTCTTATTATAAAAAAGAAAAAAAGGAGAGGGGAAGCCGATGGTGAAACGGGGATGGGGCGCCGTGTCTCTTAAACTACTTCCTGCTGTGTAGGGGCATAGTCCGTTGGGGGAGGAGCTGGCTTTTTCACCATCAGGGCCCATTCCGTGGATGTGTGTACCAGGCTCTTCTGTGGACAGCAACTGGTGATCCTGCAACAAGAACTGATTAATAAACTGGTTAGAAATAATACCAGGAGGATGGCAACAAGGGTGTTACAGGAGAGTATCTGAACTGGAGGTCTCACTTTCCCCAAAAATGGTATTTCTTGGGAGAGCTATTGTCTTGATTTTCCTTTTTGTCTTTTTGTGGTGTGTGTGTGTGTGTGTGTGTGTGTGTGTGTGTGTTTCTTGTTTTTGTTTGTTTATTTGTTTTGAGAGAACATAAAGTTGGGTGGGTGGGGAAGTAATGAGGATCTAGGAGGAATTGAAGGAGGATATGTTCAAAATATATGATATGAAAAAATTTTCAAAGGGGAAAAGGTTTGCAAGAATGTGTATATATACATATATATACACATATACATATATATCAACTTTCTCCAACTTTCTCCAAAACATCTTTTTCAAGTTCAAAGCAGGTCTTACCTCAAGTATCTCTTTAAACAGCTTTATTGAGTTCTAACTTGTATATAAAAACCTGTTCCTCCTTAATGTGTACAAGTTGGTGTGTTTGGACACAAGGACATAAGGAGACCCTTTGAATGAACCATCACCCTCATCACCCTGTATACCCCTCACCTACGAGGTTTCCTCATGGGAAGCTATTGTTCTTCAGACTATCCTACAACCAAGATTTTTCTTATTCATTTATTGTGGTATTTGGTAATGTTTTCCTTTACCTTCTACATTTCCTGTAAGATATAAATTAAATCTTAAAGCTGTTCAAATTTTTGGATGAAATTTCTTCACTCTGGATGCCACACAATAGCAAGATGTGCCGGGAGCCAAACCCAGGAAATTATCTATTCTAAAAAGCCCAGTCAGTACAAGGTTAAGAAAGGACGTTAGCAGGTCTCAGGTCCCAGGAACTTAAAGAACATCTAGCATTTCCTGGGAGCCAGTTACGACAGTGGGATAGTCTTGGGCAATGAGGATACAACAGTGGGTTGGTCTTAGACAATGATAATTCACTAGTGGGATAGCCATAAGCAATGACCCTCGCCTAAACTTCTCGTTTTGCTGTGTCTTTATAACCTGCCCCCAAAATTAAAGTTTCAGAGCTTGATCAGAACCTCAGACTTGCTCTATGTCTTTGTGTCTCTTGTCCCTTCATTCTTTCGCCCCCCCCCCCGGGTCTTGTCAAATCCCCGCAGGCCGGGGCAAAGATGGACCCATTTCAGAGATGCCAAGTGGATCTGTCAATAGGTGTAGCAACCTAATTTACTCATTGTGTATATACTCTCTTCTTTCATGGCCAGGAAGTAATCTGTAGTCAGTAGCACCCTGGGGATATACAGCATTACTTTAGCATCTACAAATGATGCTTATTTGAGTTGGCAAATTTGACAGGCATTAAGAAATGTATTGTGATTTTTATGATTCTTTCCGCATTTATTGACTGCAACATTGCGCTTAGCCTAGAAGAGTTTACCTCCATTAGCAAACTTTGGTGTATCCCTGAGAAGCAGTTAAAGAGAGAAAAGAAAGTGGTGGTTCACACCAATGATGTCGGTACATCAACAAGTACATGCGTCTGTCTAGTCAGGCTGCTGTAGCACAGAACCTTTAACTTCTCACACGTGATGCAAATGTATTGCTCACGGGTCTAGAGGCCGAGCACTCCAGAGTCAAGGTCAGGTTTGGTGCCTGCTGAAAGCCATCCTTCTGACTCATACATGGCCCTCTTCTCCTGGTTCTCACGTTAAGTTAAATCTGAAGGCTATCAGATTCTGCTTTAACATTTTGGATGAAGGTGCACAGAGGAGAGATTGACCTGAGGACCACTCCTTTCATAAGGATGCGGATCCCATTCATGAGGCCTGATGTCATGACCAACCATGTTCCAAACAGCACCACTTCATCATAGTGTCACCTTCAGGTTAGGGTTCACTCAGATCATGACATGTCTTTACTAGCTGTCTGCAGTGATGAGTAACTTCATGATGGAGGGGAGGGGTGCTGCTCAGTGGCTTTCAGGACTCTCCATTTTAAGGGAGTTTCTTGGTTCTTAACCCATACTCTCCCTTCATAAAAGAGGATGAAACATTGTCCATAAAAGCACCCACGGCCTACCAGAAGCCTAAAAACAATCAGAACAGACGCAAACTAAATGCTGCCTTGCAGGGGAAAGAAGAAACGTTTATGATATTATGAGCAGGGCAAGAGAGAAAGGCTGCAATAAATGTCAGCTAGACCCTGCAGGGTAGGGGGAGGATAAGCAAAGCAAACGCAAGCCCGACACAGCCTCAGGACCATTTTTTCACAATGTGCACACAGCTTAGGCGGGGTGGTTTACACTGCATTTTGACATTTACAACTATTCTGTATATGCTTTAAAAAGAAAAGGAAGAAAAAAATGGACAAACTGAGGGAGAGAATGGAAGGATGGGAAGAGGATGGAGGATGGAAGAAAGAGACAGGGGAGGAAGGAAGGAAGAAGAGAAGGAAGGAAAGAAGGAAGGAAGAAGGGAAGGAAGAAAGGAAGGAAAGGAGGGAGGAAAGGAAGGAAGAAGGGAAAGAAGGAAGGAAACAAAGGAAGGAAGGAAGGAAGGAAAGAAGGAAGGGAGGGAGGGAGGGAGGGAGGGAGGGAGGGAGGGAGGGAGGGAGGGAAGGGTAAAAAAGAAAAGGAGGGAGATGTGTGGGTCTTGTAAAACTCCCCATATCTGATCACAGTTGTTACCACATCGAGGCATCCACAGTTGCTGTCACCTCTGAGCACCGCCTCGGCGTTTCCTGGCCCATTTCCTAACTCCACACTGACTCTAAATCCACTGGTCTTTAAGAAATGGCAGTCTTTGGTTTCGTCTGTGTTTTTTATTGATTCTTTCAAAAAGGATTATGTGAAGAAACTGCTCATTAAAGACGAAGTCTGCCATTGCTCGAATAGCTTTGTGGGTCTACGCGCAATACGGAGGGCTCCCTTCATTGAAAGGGCTTCTTCTTCTCTGACCTGGTCTGGGGGATTCATAACCCTCTACCTGTAGAATGTCACATAGCCTTAGTTACATTATAGGTTCAACTTCCTTTCTGCCTGTAAGAGCTGGCTCAGCTAGCACCTGAGATTTCTGAAAAGCTTCCCCATGCTAATGAGGCATTTTTGGTATCTTAAGCCTTCAGCCAATGACATTTGCCCATTCTGGATGTTTCTACCCCACCCCCATCCCCTGAAATTATATAAGCCTTGTATTACCCCATGTAACGTTGATCTGCCTCCATGCAGGTGATCCTGGCTGCAACAGATATTGGCCCATGATCCCCAAAGGCAGGGAGAGCTACAGGATTGTTCTGCTTCTAGTTAAAATCTACATTCTCCAATGTTTTTCTAACAGAAAAAGCAATTCTGTTGTGGACTACTGTCCTCCAGGCATAATATGGATAAACCATCTTAAAGGTTGTCTGTGGTTACACAATGAGGCCTTCACAAGTTCAGGTCTGTAGATATTCTCTTTAAAAAAATAAAAAAATGAATGTGGGAGAGAGATAGGAAGAGTCTTTAGACCCTCACCTGAGATCCCAACCTCTCCTTCCCTCTTGCAACCGCCTCCATGTTCTGGAGGTGTTTGAATATAAAACCTGCGAAGGTTAACTGAAGGCGGAGTTGCACTGGCTGAACATGGTTGTGAGGTAGAGGCCACTCCAGGGGCAGGTCACTAGGATTTAAAATCTTCGTTTGCTGCTATAATTCAGGTTGTGTTTGACTTCCTGTCAGCCTTTACTCCTTTAATCTGATGAGCACGAAAATGCAAAAGAATAAAAATGTTGAAACTCCTCCTAAGTCCGTTGATAGACTAGCTAGCCCAGACAGGGAGCTGCGGGCTCAGCGAGGGACTTTGTCTCAAAAAGTGAGGTGGAGACAAACAGAATAATAAATGACATCAACCTTTGCCCTCCACACACGCACGTTAACACACACACACACACACACACACACACACACACACACACACTGAGCTACCCTAAGGACATGGGATCAGGGTAAGACTACAGGCCAGGGAGCCTCAGTTTGTGCTGGCACAGCCCTTGGGTGAGGAAAGTCCTGGAGAAGCTGTTGTGAAGGTAGTGAGAATAGACACCAATGATAAAAAGGACCACAGAGTAGGAGGCTCTGCTCAAGCTGGCTAGTGCCCAGGGGAAGAAGTGGGAGCAGACTTCATCAATGGAGCATCCCACTAGAGTCTGACAGCGCTAAACTTGAGACAAACAGATTAGCATTTGGGGGCACCTGTCCCTCTTTCACTATCTTAGAGATTGAGAACTTTGAAGTTCTGGGCATGATCCTGACTCCTGCGGCAGCACCTGTACTGGACCAAGATAGTTCTTTTCAGCAAGACTGTCTTTTAAATTTGATGGAACACAAGGACATTTTCAGACAAGCATAAACTCGTGTAGCTAGCTATTATTTGGTACTGTAATTGTTCTCTCAGCATTAATTCTGCTGATTCATAAGCATGGGACGCCTTTGATCTTCTAGTATCTTCTTTAATTCTTCTTTCAACATCCTAAAGTTTTCATTGTGAAAGTCTTTTTGCAGCTGGGCAGTGGTGGTGCACACCTTTAATCCCAGCACTTGGAAGGCAGAGGCAGGCAGATTTCTGAGTTCAAGGCCAGCCTGGTCTACAGAATGAATTCCAGGACAGCCAGGACTATGCAGAAAAACCCTGTCTCAAAAAAACAAAACAAAACAAAAAAATGAACAACAACAAAAAAAGTCTTTTTGCCTCCTTGGTTAGATTTAATCCAAGGTATTATTTTTGCCATTGTATTCAGGATTTCCTCCAACAAACAGAAATTTCTTTCTCAGCAAGTTTGTTATTGGCATTCAGAAAAGGTGATGCTTGTGTTAAGCGAAATAAGCCAGAATCACAAATACAGCCTGTTTTTCTCCCAAAACAAATACCTATGTTTAATTATGCATGTGTCTGTTTACTAATTATTACAGAGTCATGAAATTAGGAAAGAGGTCATGGGAGAGATGGAACTGTTAAGTGTGGGGAAGGAGTGTAATGGAATAATGATAAGAAAGCAGAAGTGCTGGGGCATCCTGGGGAAGTCAGAGTAAGCCAGAGGTGTAAGCAACGGGTAAGGGACACATATTAGAACGACCAACATTTATGAAAATGTCATAATGAATCTGTTACCCTGTACATTTGTCTTGGTTACTTGTCTATGGCCATGACAAAACACTATGACCAAGGCAACTTGTAGAAGAAACCACCTACCTTGAGGGCTTACAGTTCCAGAGGATTAGAGTCCATGATCATCACAGCAGAGAGAGAGGAAGCAAGCATATATACGCTGTTGAAGTAGCTGAGAGCTTGCGGCTGGTCTGCAAGCATGTGCCAAGTACTGAGAAAGCTAAATGGGAATGGCCTGGGTGATTGACACCTCAAACCCCACCCCCTGTGACATACCTCCTCCAGAAGGCCACACCCCTTAACCCTTTCCAAACAGTTCCATCAACTGGGGGAAATATTCAAATAGATGAGTCTATGGGGGGCATTCTCATCCAAACAACCACAATGTTCATCTACTACTTTTATCAACTAAAGAATAGAAAAAGTTCACTGTGCTGAGTCTGATATGTTAAAGCAAGTCCTTAGATATTAGAATGGTACTTTTATGTTGTTCCAAGATTTCTTGAAATGATTGTACTAATAGACGGTGCTAAGAATGAAACACATGCAAGACATAGTAAGAACTTGGTATTACTGTCGGCTTTAGTGATAAAAACAATGCTAGTATGTGCAAAGTACTTGTCTTCGCCAGCTTATTTAACTAGGCAGTTAACTTTATGTAGCAGGAGATATTTAAAAAAGTAAACCAGCAGCTCCTGGCTCTGCTGCCATCTCACTCAGCCACTTTGGCCCGGGGCCCCTGAGATGTTGACATGGTAGCTGCCTCCGCCCACCACCAACCTTGGGGCTAGATATCACATTACCCAGTAACCCAGTAAATCAAAACGCTTAAAGCTTATAGTCAACCAGTCAGATTTATATGTCAGTAAAATCTCAGTACACAAGATGCCCACACAATTTAGACAAGTTATCCCAATTATCTTAGCCTTTTGATAGGCATAACTACTTGAGGCTACTAAAGCCTTGAGGGTTCACATCCACCTCCATTTTCTTTCTTCTTCTTTTTTTTTTTGTTGTTTTTTGTTTTGTGGGGTTTTTTTGGGAGGGGGAATTGGTTTTTTGTTTGTTTGTTTGTTTGTTTTGTTTGTTTGGTTGTTTTTTTTTTATTTTTATGAAAGACAATGATTTATTTCCTGGAAGGGATGGGTTTTTTTTAGATGATTGGTAAAATATGAATAGGTTCTACAGATGAAGTTCACAGAGCATCTGTGTAACTTTCTAGATCTTGATCACAGATAATAGTACGGAATGCCTTTGATTTGGGAAATCCACACCTCACCTCAGCATTTAAAAGTAGCAAGGTTTCAGGTCTGCAGGTTGCTCTTGAAGGGTTCAGGAAAATCTCTCTTTTCCACATGCAGGCACATATGTTCACATACACACACCCATGTTCGGGGAAAAGTAAATTGAACATGTCATGATTGGGAGTCTGGATGGATTGTGCATAGAAAGTATCTGTATTGTTAGTTCTAAGCATTTTCTGTAAGCTTGACACCATTTCAAAACAAAAAGTGAAAATCACACATGGAAAGTTTTAAGTTAACAGAGTCAATAAATTCCCTAGTGTGTATTTCTCTCTTCTGGTACATTTTTATTTTTATGATTTTCCCCATTTACTAGCGAAGAATTCATGTCTCACAAATTCAGTGTCTTCCAGTGTAATACATTTGTCCTGAGCATGTTTTCATGAAAGATGCTAGTATTTTTTTTTAATTCGGGCAAATCCACTTATTTCATAAAGTCAAATGCAGCTTCAGTTGTGTAACAGGTCAGAGAACTGTACCGTGTGTGTTCTGCTCGCTGTTTTCTCCCTGGCCATACCCATTTCTGCAAGGCTCCGGAGCTGCGGTTAGTGATGAAGATCTGACTGTTTCTTCAAGTTGGCCTTGATCATGTGACTTGCTTTTGGCCATTGGGAAGTTAACAGATGAGATGCAACAGACTGAAGCCTGGCAAGGCACCCCTCCCCTACATATATAGCTGGAGCCATGGGTCCCTCCCTCTGGACTCCCGGGCTGGTGTCCACCTCCGTTTTCACCTTCTTCCTCCCCAGCCCTTGCATCCCTCTCTCTCTCCCACTCTTAGCTCCGCCTCCCTTTTACTTATCCAATCACAGACCTCCTGCTGCACTAATATTTAAAATAGATTGAGTGTGGAAATTCCTGCCACAACTTTAAGACGAAGATGCTATCCATTATTTTAGGTCATGTAGAAGTTATGAAATTTTCTCAAGGATACAAAGCAGTGAAGAGAGAAAGCTAGGAGTCATCCCAGGATGTTCAAAGCTCAGCCTCTCAACCCTCATGGTTGTATTAACAATATGTAAATTAACTTTATATATTGTTCACTCATCCATTACTTACCAAATGGTTCTGATCAAAACAATTGAGCCTGGCATTTTACCATTTTTTTTAAAGTCACATTTATTTATTTTTTGTGTACAGACGGATGTCAGAGGATAATTTGGGGGAATCAGCTCTCTCCTTTCTACCATGTGAGTTCTAAAGAATCAAACGGAGTTTGTCAGGCTTAGTGGTAGGCTCATTTAAGCACTGAACTATCTCACTGACCCTGAGACAGGATTTTATATACAGAGGAAAATAACTATCAAATGTATCCCTGAGAGTCTAATCTAATGAACAAGCAGTTCTCAGTGGACAGGCCTATCTTCAGAACAACCTATCGAATTTCTTCTTCTCCCAACCTTGCCTTGCCTGCAAGTTCCTGGCCAACTTGCTCAGATCTGAAGTTATTCCTGAGATCAAATGCTTCTTTGACCTTTACTCTCCACCACAGATCTGAGAGAGGATCTTCTGAATATACCTGCAGTCCCAACTAATGCAGAGCAAGCTGCCCAGACAACAGAGGAAGAAAATAAGACGTCTCTTATCCAGAGGCTGGCGTGTAATCAGTGGGTAGAGTTCTAATTCAGCATGCATTAGACCTGGGTTTGCTCCCCAGTACCCTAAAAACTAGATGTGAAATCTGTAATGCCAACGCTCAGGAGATAGAGGTAGGGAAGGGGCAGTTTTTTTTTTTAATTTTAAGATCATCATCCACATAGTTGACATAGTAAGTTTAAGCCTAGCCTAGGACACATGAACTATCTAAAAATAAAAAAATAAAATAAAATTTTAGGGCAGGAAGTATGGCACAGTGTTAAGAGCACACACACACACACACACACACACACACACACA
>NW_021605583.1:2273972-2286496 GCF_004785775.1 Grammomys surdaster | reverse complement strand
CCAAATGTAATTCCAGTCACCCAAATAGCAGTTTACAACTGTCCATAACTCCAGTTTCAGGGAATCCAATACCTTCTTATGACCTGGGGGGGGGGGGACCCAGGCAAGTATGTGGTGCACTGATAATACATACAAGCAAAACATGCATATACATTTAATCAATTAAAAGAAAAATGAAACTTTAAAAGAAAGTTTTCTCTGCACGCACTGGTATAATGCCAGGGCAGAGAAAGCAGGACCTTGCCTTTCCAGGGCCTACATGGTAAACATGCTTGCACCTAGGTTTATTGTTTCCAGAGCTTTCTACCTCAAAGGCAATGGCAAGTTATAAATAAAGAAACAAATATATGGATGTCAAGAGACTGGCTCCCTCATGAGGAGAGCAACAATATCAACCAACCACAGCTCCCAGGGTCCTAACCACCAGCCTGGGAGCACTTATGGAGGGATCCAGGGCTTCAGCTGAA
Source organism: Grammomys surdaster (assembly GCF_004785775.1). NCBI lineage: Eukaryota > Metazoa > Chordata > Mammalia > Rodentia > Muridae > Grammomys > Grammomys surdaster. The sequence continues at coordinate 2,286,029 of NW_021605583.1, read as the reverse complement.
TATGTAAGAGTGGAGGGCCCTGCTGGGCACAGGTGGAAGATGAGATCCTTGACCTCATGAAGGCTGGACGCCCCAGGGGGTGGGAATTTTGAGGGTGGGGAAGTGGGAGGGGGGTTGGTGGGGGTTACATCCACGGAGAAGAAGGAGAAGGGGTAAGGGGATGGGGGGTTCCCAGGTGGGTGGGGGATGGGGTAAGGGGACAACATATGAAATGTAAATAAAATATACAATAAAAAAAAATTGTGGAAAAAAAAAAGAGACTGGCTCCCAGCTCACTGAGCAATGAAGACTGACTTTCAATTGGGGAAGGGTTAGCCAGTTGTGATAACATCCTCTCTCCCGTGTCAGATGCCTGAAAACTACTAACTGGAAGAAAGGTGTGCAAGAGCTAGCCAGCCAGCATCAGATCTGATCAGACATATCTCTTCTTAAGTCTGCACTCATGATTTTATTTTCAAATCAACCACAAAGAGAGTTTCCACAGAAATTAGCAGAAGCCAAAATAGGGGGCTTTGATATTTGTGAAATTGGCTGTGGACTGTTACCCCTGTTAATGAAGGCAGCTGTAGCTGGTCATAGTGAAGCCAAAAGGAGACAGAGAAGAGTCAGCCTCCAACCTGGTAGCAACCAGATTCACCAGCCTCAAAGAATTCTAAACCAATACTCAGAAAGAGTGTATTTCTTTTAGGTCTTACTAGTAACATCTTTTTCTTTTTTTTTTTTCATTTTTTATGATACCTTAAAAGGGGTTTAAAAACTATTTTTGTCTCTGTCTTTTTAAGGGCACTCTAGCAGCCTAAATTTGGCCAGTTATCTGACTCCTGGTGTAAGCTAGCAAGCACCAAGAGATGAAGAAGAGCAACAAGAGACACTGTGGGTTCCACATTTTATTAGGGAAGGCACTCTGTCCTTTAATTGATGGAACACTTCAGTCTTGTGGCTTAGCGTATGCGAGATGGTTAATTATAGTTGTCAACTTGACTGGATTAAAATGCCCAAGGTATAAATGAAATAAATGTGTGTGTGTGTGTGTGTGTGTGTGTGTGTGTGTGTGTGTGTGTATAAATGCTTTCAGGGTCTACAAGATGGCTCAATAGATAAAGGTACTTGCTGTCAAACTTGAAGACCTGAGTGCAAACCTCAGAATCCATGTAGTGGAAGGAGAGAGCCAACTTCACACATACTCTGACTAAATAAATAAATAAATAAACACATATTTTTATATAAATATTTTTTTAAAAAAAAAGTTTTAAAGGAATGTTTTCAGAGAGGATTAGCTGAGAGGGAAAGAATTCACCCTGGCTTCAAGTGTCACCATGGGCCAGGGGCCGAGACAGAACAAGAAAACCATCTGAGCACTGGCATTCTCCATTCTCTCTCTCTTTTTCTTCTTACTTTCAATAATATTTTTTATTCAATTACATCCCAATTGCAGCCCCACTCCCTTCTCTCCTCCCAGTCCCGCCCTTACAAGTCCCTCCCCCACTACTCCCTCCCTTTCACCTCAGAGAAGGGGAAGCCCCCCACTGGGTACCACTCCATCCTGGGACATCAAGTCCCAGCAGGACAAAGCACCTCCTATCCCATGGGAGGCCCAACCAAGCAGTCCAGGCAGGGGAAGGGGATCCTATAGCAGAGAACAGAGACCGAGACAGCCCCCACTCCGATTGTTAGGGGACCTGTGTGAAGACCAAGCTGCACATTTACTACAAATGTTGAGTAGAGGTGGTGGTAGTCTAGTATGCTCTTTGGCTGGTGGTTCAGTCTCTGTGAGCTCCCATGGTCCCAGGTTAGTTGACTCTGAGGGTCTTCTTGTGGTATCCTTGACCCTTCTGGCTCCCTCAATCCTGTCCTCAACTCTTCCACAAGACTCCCTGAACTCACCTGATGTTTAACTGTGGGTCTCTGCATCTGCCTCCATCCACTGCTAGATGAAACTTCTCAGAAGACAGCTGTGCTAGGTTCCTGTCTGCACACATAGCAGACTGTCATTCACAGTGTCATGGTTGGCTCTCTCCAATGGGATGGATCTCAAGTTGGGCCAGTCATTGGTTGGCAGTTCCCTCAGTCTCTGCTCCATCTTTATCCCTGCACATCTTATAGGCAGAACAAATTTTGGGTTGAAGATTTTGTGGTGGATTGATGTCTCCCTCCTTCCTCTGGAAACTACCTAGTTACAGGAGGCAGCCACTTCAGTCTCTATAGCCCCCCCACTGGTGGGAATCTCAGCTAGGGTCATCACATAGACTCCCCATAGCTTCTCCCATTCCAGGTCTCCAACTAGTCCCAGAGATGCCCACCCCCACTGAATTCCATTCTCACTCCCAGACCTCTTCAGCCCCCTTCCCTCCACACCCGATTCCCATCCCCCACCCTTCCTCACCCCCCTCCCACTCAATTCCCTCTCTTCATTCACCTCTGATGATTATTTTGTTTCCTCTTCTAAGTAAGAGTCACATGTCCTCCCTTGGTCCATTCTAATTATGAAATTTCTTTGGGTGTGTGGTAATCCTGTATTTTATGGCTAATGTCCAATTATAAGTGAGTATATACCATACGAGTCTTTCTGGGTAAGAAAATTTTTATTTTGATTAATCTCACAATGTATAGTTCAAAATAATGCCAGTTTTAATGGCAGACATTTGGTTCCACTGAAACTTGGTAATGATATATATTCATTCAAAAACATGCTTTGTACAGTTAGGTGTTTCTCAATTAGGGACCTAAAAGTTGGGACCTAAGTTATAGGATAATACAAAGCATATTAATACTATCCACCTGAATTTTCAATTTCTTTAAAGTTAGTTCTTAGTTTCCCAAATATAATCACCTGACACTTTTTTATAGATATAAATCAAGTAGGCATTTCTTTTTAAAAGGGTTTGCAGGTTAAATGGTATCTCATTAAGATGCTATCCATATCAAACTTACAACAGGCCCCATTAAGAATTATTACTAAGCGTATCAAAAAAAGGCTGTGTAAGTTGGATATTCCTCTTCGCAGTAAATATTTTTTCTGATTGCCAGTTGATAAATGTTGAAAATGCCATTTTCTTATTTCTAATCTGTCAAAATGTGAGCAAGCAGTCGCCTACTGTCACAGACAGAAGCTGATCCTCCTGCCCTGCCTCCTCATCACAATGGACTACAGTCTCTGAATATGAAGCAAAGTAAGCATTTCCTCCCCACAGTTGCTTCTTGTTAGGCATTTGGGCAAAACAATAAGAAAAATAGCTAATACACTATTGAATATTGAGACACCATCAGTATATGCCTTAGGGCACATGGTCAAGAGGTAGGATGGCCTAATAGCAAACTGCCTTCTGATTGGGCAGGCCTTTTTGACCAGAGTGACCCCGTTGGGAAAAAATCTTGTGGGGCAGAGCTGGAACTGCTGGGTGTAATCAGAATGGCACCATGCTGTCCTTACCTAGATTTCTTTGCATATTTCCAGCAAATATTTTCAAAGTGGTACAGATGTCTCTATTCCCAGATGTCACCTTGAAAGACCGCATGATAGGTTCTATTTCTATGGTAATTAAGACAGAGATGAGTTAAGGATTCAGAAAGCACACCCACATCCTGCCTTCATCACATCACTCCTCTTCCTCAAGTAGCTTTTTCTATGAAATATAATAGAGAGGTTATGAAAACCTAGTTTAGACCCAAATTAGCAAGGGTGCAGACAGTGTAGTGGGTAGTCAGGCTGTTGACAAAGCTTCTGCAGGAGTTTTGAGCTGTCCATCTTGACTGGTGCTTCTGTGTTCTTTCTGCAGCATTAGATGGTGAGGACTCATCCAAGCGGGAGATTAAGATGAGTACAGGGGGTCAGAGGGGTGGGGCAAGTGGGCCTGTATACGCTCACTATTTAACCTGAAGTTAAGAAGAAAGGAAATGCTTTAGATTATGATTTCCAAATTGTTCTCATTGCAAATGCCAGAAGAGTGAAAAGTAAAGATTCCCATGTATCATCCAGAAAAACCTAGTTCATTGGAAGTTTGGTCTAGGTATAATGTCTATATGTCTATGTCTACGTCTACGTCTACGTCTAATGTCTATGTCTGTCTATGTCCATGTTCATGTCTATGTCTATGTCTGTACATGTCCATGTCCATGTCCATGTCTATGTCTATGTCTGACTATGACTAATATCTATATCTATCTTAACATCTTTTTGGCCAATTAAACATATATACTTAGAAAGATAAATATCACATATTCTGTCATCTGCAGAATCGTGTGTGCATGTATACAAGTCTGCATGTGTGTGTGCATGTGTGTGTGCACGTGCCCATGTGCAAATGATAAAAGTAGAAGGAATACATGTGCAGCACCTTGGGGAGAGGAGGGATGAGAGTGGGGGGACCAAGAGTAGGGTACTATGCTATATATGTGTGAAAATGTCATAGTGAAATCCATTATGACTTCAAAATTAATTAAGATAATACTAGCCTATCAGATCACTGAGTGCTCTGGCACATGAAGGAAGATAACCCTAACAATGCCCTTCTGAGGAAAAAGCAAAGTTCTAAAGTATGGCCTATGGTAGCTGAGCGGCTACCAGAGGTGTCTGGTAGTTCTCAATCAAGAACACTTGACCATTTTCTGTCTGTTTAACCTGGACTTTAATTATAATATTCCCTGTTCTCTCTATATTCTCCTTAAAAATCATAAAATACCTCCATAAACATTTTAATATGTTTTGGGGTTTTTCTGTGTAATAACGATTATATAATTTTATAACTTCACCAATAAACAAATAAAAAACTTAAAGGGGAAGCTGTTGAATGTAAAAGCAGCTGGCAACACCAATTCAACCCTAACTTTTAAATGTAAAGAGCCTCTCTTCAAATCAAATGGAAGAGGATGGTTTTGTTTAAGTAAAATGAAAACATATAAAGCCAACCACAAACCCCTGACAAATGGATTCTTCTTGAGCACTTAATCTACCTGCCCAAAACTTTATCCAGTATTTGTATCAAAGAAGTGAAACATTTCGAATTTACGTTCTTCGATTCGCTTTTGGCAGTTAAATATGGCCAAGGATGTGTGTGAGGTCTAGGCTTGATAATCAAAATAACACACACACACACACACACCACCACCACCACCAGTGGTCATTGGTTCCAACATGGACATGTGACCTGAACCAGGAAAATCAGTCTTCTTTCTGTGTGGATTCTTATCTATATTTAGGCATGACAAGAGAGTTCTGTTGGTCCGGAATACCAAGTCACAGAGTTCATGCAACCCTTCTTCTACCACAAGTAATAAATCTTCTTGAAAGGGGAAAGCCAAGAGAAACTCCAGAGCTAAGATATGTGGCAGGAGGGAGGCCTGACAATGTCCATTGAGTATTAGTACACGATATCCCTCAACTTCTCTGTACCCTCACCGATGACTAATTCAGGGCTTGCCAGCCCTTTTCAGTGGTGACAGGCAGATCTCTAACACTGTATAAGATTCTTCTCATCCATAGAGGACTAAAACTATCAACGGTTTTTATATCTTGTTAGAAAAAGCACAGCTTCTACTCTGCTAAAGCCATTTGCCCTTCTCCAGAGCAAGGACAAGATATTGCATCTTCCTGTACAAACAATGACTTTTACATATCAAGTAAAATGTTAAAAGCCTGCAATTTCCCAAGTATCATTTGACCTTGAGTTCATGACAACGGAGAAAGATACAAGTCAAATCACTGGCCCACAGAAAACCAGTGGCACATGCTGTTAATGTTACAGCAAAAGGAACTCCCATAAAATCCTGACACTGTTATACAAATATAACATCCCTGGCATTGAAAGTGTGTGGGCCATAACATATTCACTTCATATGCTGGGAACGATTGGTATGCATGAAGGAATTCCTGACTCCTATGCAGCATTAAAAGAGGGTGAAGCGCTTGGTGGCTTTTTGCATTCAGCTGTCATTGAAAACTTACACTGTACAAGAATTGTCATGTAAGTCACTTTGTGATCCATGGGGTAGACTGAGAAGGGACACTGGGATTGTTCCTACTACTACAACAGCTACATGTCCAGCAAGGATATGCACCTGAATGCCAGTGCCTGCCTTCCTTTATCATCTGAGAGCTCCACAGCTTAAATTACCCAAAGCTAATGGGAACAAAGGTGTCAGGTCATGAGTGGTCACTGAACAACTAAAGCCACTTCATTTCAGTGGGTCAAAGAAACAACACATTCGATTTCCACATTTAGGTTCATGTGCTACAAAGCAAAGGACATGTCTGAGATGAGTTCTTTATTGTAATAGTAAGAAATGCATTAAGTGTTCCACGTTAACCATTGCTAACTGCAGTCCAGCAACGTTAAGTATGTTCTTGTTGTTGCAACAGTCTGTAGAACTTTCCTTAGAGTGCTGAAGCTCTACACCCAGAGAATATTAATCTCCAAACCTTCTTCCTACTTCCTGTGCCTATGATTTTGATTACTATAGCTAGTTTGCACGTGTGAAATTATACAATATGTATTCTTGTGTGTATTTGCTAAGTTGTGTACCCTCAGTATTCATCCATGTACACGTGGTCCTTTTTAAGGACTGTGTGATATGTAGATACAGAATAGACAGATCTCGTGGGTGGGCAAGGAACTCCTCAAGTACTGTTCTTAGCAGTCCTCACCTTCTTCATGTTTAGCAGCAGTGAACAGCCTTTATAGGCAGATGGGAGCAGGAGGTAGTGTTACCCCCTTGTGTTTTCAGGCCTGAGTAACAGGGCCTTTAGATACAATGGTGTAAAAGCTTCCATGTAGGTATAGGGAGTTGAGATTCTTTAGCCAGCATCACAGTATCCAAGTAGCTCTAGGTATCAGGACTCCTCTCTCCTTGGTGGTAGCCAATGTTTCAGGTCTTTTGTATGTCCAGAACACAGGGATTCCTTGGCCCTTTACACTGGTCAGTGTTATAGCTTTAGCCTAAAGTCTGAAACCCTTGGCCCTAAAGAATTGATGGCTTTGTAACACCTTCAAGTGGCCATGGCCTGCTGTTTTATCTCTCTGGCTACTTACAGCTTCTTACCACATCTTCAGTCTCAGCTTCAAAGCACTCTCTATGGCCCTTCTTCCTACTCTGACTACTCTTGGATGGCTCAACTGCTTCCTCTTCAGCTATCCAGCAGAGCTGACTGCCTTGTTCCACCCAGAAGTCTCTCTGCTAGCCTCTGGCACTCAGCTGTCTCTGTCACTTCTTCCTGTCCACACTCACACTACTGAAACTGAGCAAGGAAAGATCACTTGAGAAAACCATTTATTGAGCCTGATGCTTTACTAGCCGGGAAGGGCAACGCTGGAGAATGTCTCTCAACTGACTCCTTTAGAGCCCAGGCAGCCTGCTTATATCACGGCCCAAACCCAACCACTCGTATGAGACCAATCACAACCTTGTCTCTTAGAATCAGTCACAGTCATTGAGATTAATATTTCAACCAATCGCCACTTAGATCCACTCCCTTTTAGGCAACCAGGAAAAGTACTCCTCTCTAAGCTTGTTGGAAATGGCTATAAATCATCAAGAGTTCAAAGGTTAGTGATATTAAAAGCCTTACGTAAGTGGTTTCTAACATCCCTGACTGAGACCGTGCTTTCAGGAGCTGTAATTGTTGGGTAGCTTTCTCAAGGTGTCCTTAGTGTTCCAGGTATCTGGTGGTGTCGTGGTGGTAGTCCCACTATTTGACTGACAATTCATTTGCTCAAGGGACCAAAGACAAGATAGGAGAGTCTAATTGCCCGCTCTCCAATGTTCTTGTTATTACAGGAAAATGAACATTAATAGGACAGCTTGCAGTAGAACTTAAATAATTTACCACTAACACTAACAATACATTCAACTGCTTAACACCTGCCCAGTCAGTCCCAGGGAAAGCTCAGTTCCCCATATTCATTTCACAAGCACCTCTTTAAGATCTTGCATTGAATTCTTCTGAATAGAAATGTAGAGTAAGATTACTAGATCATAAATAAGTTTTACTTTTAAGTTTTCAAAGGATCTCCATTTTCCCTAATGTTTGCACCATTTTCCATTCCTACCAACAATGCAAAAGGACTCCAACATCACATCCTCACTACCATCTACTCTTTTCATAGTGACCATCTGGGTGGGTGAGAGAGGACATCTTATTGCGGTGCTGACATATGTTTCCCTGGTGATGGGTAACTTTAAGCATCTTTTCGTGTGTTTTTGGTCCATTTGTATGTCTCTTTTGGGGGAAAATCTATTCAATTCCTTTGGACACTTTTTAAACCAGTTGTTAGACGTTGTATCTAGAATATCCCCTAAAAGCTTGTTAAGTTCCGTCTTGAAAATGTAGTCCCCAGCCTTGGCACTCCTGGGAGGTGGTAGAACATCTTTCAAGAGTTGGGGCCTGGTAGGAAGAAATTGAGTGATGGGGAGTAATGCTCTGGAGGATCTTGGGATCCCTTTTGCTCTCTGCTTCCCAGCCCTGAGGAGGGTTGCAGCTTTCTCCACCACATGCCCTTCCTCCATTATGACTCCATCTCACACCAAGGGCCCAGAGAAAAATGGATCCAAGCAACTGTTGAATGAAACCTCTTGGGATCTCTATTCTGGCATCAAAGAAAACCAGAACAATCACTCTGTATTAGAAACTCCACAAGAGCAGACAGGCTTTGAATTCCTCACCATTCAAAAGCAAATGAATGTCAAATCTGTCAATGGGAGAGAATTTGGAGATGTCTGAGGTGATACAAGCAAGCATGCAATACCCAGTCCCAACTGATACATCTACAACTGAGCTCCTACGAAGACTCAGGGAACATAGTAGAGGCGGTGGGCAGAGAGGTTATAAGAGCCAGAGGACCAGGAAGTCTAGTAGGAAATTGTGTTTCCTAGAAATAACAGGGAAGCTGCACTCATGATACTTAAACAATACATCTGTCTAACAAAGACCCTAACAATGACAATAATAATTAATTAATAGGCCTGCTAATAGAAAAGGGGGCAGTTTCACAGGTAATTCCTGTAGAACCACCCTTAAAATAATTTTTCTTTAACTTTATTTATGAGTTCTAATCAGTATTTTTCAGAATGTTCAGGGTTTTCTTAATATAAACCAATGTCTTCTCTGACCAGAGGTAGTTCTGTTCTTTCCTCTTTTTGCCTCTTATCTTTCTTTCTCCTTTCTAATTTCTCTCACTAAAGCTTGTCACCTGATATAAGAGTGTTGATATAAAAGTGTCTGTAAAACTGGACAAGTTCTGTCCTGTTCCTGGATTTACAGCCTTACGCTTTGAGTTGTTCCCAACAGAGCCTGCTGTTTGCTGTGACATTTTTTACCCCTTTGAGGTAGCTTCCTGCTCTTCAGAACTGGAGTGTTTTTATTGCAAAGGGGTGCTGCCTTGTCAGATGCTTGCTTCCATCAGTTGAAATGCATCCTATCACTTCGTCCTCTATTCTGTTGCCATGGTGCCCCACTCCGACTGGCTTTTATATGGAGAGTCATCTTCCTCCCCAAGCATAATCCTCTCCCACTCATCTGCTTATGGTGTGTGGTCCTTCTTAATGTGTTGCTAAATCCAGTTTGCTAGGAAACACCTGGAGATATTTTAATATATGGTGGATCGGGGAAATGGCTGGAGTCCCTGTCTGGCATTGTATCTGGGTAAAGCTGACCTCCTGTGGTGAGTTTGGGGTTACTTCCTCCTCTTCCATAGAATTTGAGAAAGATCGATGTTCACTTTTTAGTGCTTGGTGGTGATTCCTGTGGAACCAGCTAGCCCTAACCCTTTGTTTATTGGAAAGTCTCCCTGTCCTACCGATTACAAATATCTATTGGATGTTTTTTTATTTCTTCATGATTTAACCTTAACAGGTTGTATATTTTCAGATGCTTCTCAACTTTTTTCAGTTATAGAATTTGCTAGTATGTAATTTATTTTAAATAATCATTTTTAAAAGACTATGTGTATGAGTGCTTGTATGTATGTATGTATGTATGTATGTTCATATTTCATGTATCCATGCACCATGGATGTGTCTGATGCCTACAGAGGCCAGAAAAGAGCTTCAGATCCCCTGAACTCACCATGTGAGTGCTTAAAATCAAACCTGGGTCCTCTGCGTGAGCAGCCAGTGCTCTTAACCATTCAGCCATCTCTCAGCCTCAGAGCATAACTGTTTGTGATCATCCTTCATGTCCTTATTTCTGTGACGTCACTTCTAATGTATTCTTTTCCACTACTAATTTTAGTGTTCTCTCTCTTCCTCTCTCCCTTCCTCTTCTCTCTCTCTCTCTCTCTCTCTCTCTCTCTCTCTCAAAATGTTTGTGTTTGTTTATTTGTTTTACATTTTCAACAAAAGAAACTTCATTTTTTGAGTTTTCTATTCAGTTTATTTCGTAGTCTATCTCACTGGTCTCTGTCCTAAACTATTTTCCCTTCCTTCTGCCGACTTGGGCTTAGTTTGCTCATGGCCTCACTCTCTGGGGTGTGGAGTCAGATGGGTGGCTGTCACATCTCCTGCTAGGAACCTCCCTTTCACAATCCCCTTTCATTCTGCTCCGTACGTACATCTTGACACGCTGTGGCTGCGTCTTCATCTTCCTCCCTCATGCCTTGTTTGTTTAAAATCTCACTGTTAAACTTCTGCATAGTCTAGGACGTGTTTTCCTTCTGCTATTGATTTCTAGTTTATTTCACTCCATCGTGCAGAACTGGGTTTGTGGAAAAGGCTTGATAATAACAGTTAAGAATATCCCTATGGATTCAAATGGCTCGTGCAAGTCATTATGTGTTAACAGCACAGTCGATATCTACTATAACCTAAAGCTTCAAGGGTAGAACACTAGGAGCTATTTAGATATCGGGATTTCTGTGAAAGGAATAAATAAGAAGTAAATTACTTAAACGTTAGGAGTATTCCACCAACATCTGATAGAATACTTTTTTATTCAGCATAAAAAAATTTAAACTATTAATACATTGATTGAATGATTAATTGATTGATTGATATAGGATTTCTTATAGCCTAAGCTGCCCTCAGACTTGCTTTGCAGCCAAGAACAACCTTAAACACCTGATCTTCCTGATCTTATCTCCTGAATGCTGGGATTATGTATGTGTGCCACCATGGCCAGTTTATATACTGATATTAATCCAGTACCTCATGCCTGCTGGTCAAGAAACGTCCCAATTGACGCATTTCCCCAGGCCACACTAGAGTTGTTTTTGAAAAACACCCAAATATTCCAACAAAACATGAAAAGCACTATCTAAAGAAAACTCCAAGCAAACAGTGCTGTGGTACAGACCCCTTACCATCTGTGCCTATCAATCCCTTGGAATGTCACTGAAGAAGAATTGACTTTTTAGTTACAACAATAACATGTGACTGTGTCTATCATGGGATACAGCACAACTCTAGAGAAAACGTAATAGCTATTCTGGGCTGACTTAAATTAGAGCATGCAGGTTGTTAAGGTGAGAGGTGGCATCTGTAGAAGATGTTGTGGGTGATTTAAGGAAGCACCAGTATATTTGAAGAAACAGTGTAAGGAGACTAGAAATCACAGCACACCAAAAGTCTGATGAAGGAACTTGAGGAGAGCTTTCCATGAAGATTAAAACTTATTAAACAGTCAGTGGTGCAGTGTTCAGAAGCCATGGAGTTTATACCAAAGCTTCCTATGGGGAGAATGAGAACCAATGAGGAGCTCAAACCAAGAGTTGATTTTGAGGACCTGGGGAGAGCCTTCATTAGTAAAGTGCTTGCTTTGCAAAGGAAGTTTTAGGCTCCCCAGAACCCTTTTGTCCTAATGGCATACTAGTGCATGCTTACAATGCAAGTAATGATGAGACGGTAAAGCAGAGATCAGAAGCCCAACCAAATAGCAAGCAAAAAAATGGAAGGTACCTGATGAATACCCAAGGTTGCCCTTAGACTTGTGTGTGTGTGTGTGTGTGTGTGTGTGTGTGTGTGCGCGCACGCGCGCATGCGCGTGCACACGCACACACATAGGAGGGGGAGAGGAGAGGAAAAGAGAGGGGAGAGGAGGGGAGGAGAGGGAAGGGGAGGGGAGGAGAGGGA
>NW_021605583.1:2260840-2273872 GCF_004785775.1 Grammomys surdaster | reverse complement strand
GAGGGGAGGGGAGGAGAGGAGAGGAGAGGAGAGGAAAGAAAAGGAAAGGAAAAGAACTGGACAGGGCAGGACCTGAAGGACCTGAGTCCTAGCAGCTCACACCTTCCTGCAATTCGAGCTCCAGGGGATCTAACTAACACCCTCTTCTGACTTCTTTGACCCTTGCATTCATATGTACACACCCACACCCACCCACCATCTCCCATGCACACCCAATTAAACATAAAATAAATCTGAAGGAAAGAAAATTTAATTTTTATATTTTTATTGTGGGTTGTTTAAGAGTCTACTCCAAAGCTGTATGGCCTGACCGTTGCGTTAATGTTATAACTTTATAGTCTTACTCGCTTTCACTCACAAACATAATCCAAACATGGGAATTATCCTTAGTAAAAATATATCAAATCTTGAGAAGTAGATAATTATATTTTCTATCAAGAGAAAGATTCTAGAAAGCTTATGAAGTTACCTGAGGTCACTGGAGAGACTCCTGTATCATACTTCTTGGGTCACCTAGAATCAGAATCTTAAAGTCTGTATAGTCCCATAATGTGAAGATGGTTTTATGCAGTGAGTTTGGAGGCTTTAGACTGTGGCTGCTGAATCACAGTAGAATCCAAGCAACAACTGGTTATCAAATCTTAAGGAATTTTTCTAAGCAAGAACACTGTCATTGTGGTCCTGTGAAGTTTTCTTCTAGGCACTATCTTTTCTCTGAGCAGATCATTAAATCTATGTGTTTCTGGACTGCACATGTCTTTAAAGTAAGGAGAGCAGTGACTGGAGGGATGACTGAATGGTTAAGAGCACTTGCCATACTCCCAGAGGACCAGAGTTCAGTTCCCAGCACCCACATCGGGCAGGCCACAACCACTCCAGCTCTAAAAGATCTGAAGCCCGCTTCTGGCCTCTGCAGACATCCTCAAACACACCTGACATTCAGTAACAGACACACTCACTCATACACATAAATAATCAAATAACATTTAAAAATAAGAAATAGTGATAATTTACTACTTAAACATCAAACTTAGAAGAGGAAACAAGGCTTTAAATGTGTAATCCTCTCCACAGCCCTGAGATATATAGTGCCTAAAAGGCAAAAATAAACTAAATGTTCATCAACAAATAAACCAAAAATCAAAGTATAGTACATACACAGAAAAAAAAATATTCACTCTTCAAAAAAGAAGACATTCTCATACATTTCACATGGTTGAACCTTAAAGACATTGTGCTAAGTGAAAGAAACCAGGTACGAGTTCAGTGACTCTTATTATCTCATGTATATGAGATGTTTAAAACAGTCAAATTTATAGAGGTCGGAAGTATAGCTGTAGATGCCAAGATCTGAGGCTCAGAGGAAGTGAAGAGTGGGTGTTTAATGGGTTTGATATTTCCATTTGGGATTAATAAAACTGTTCAAAACATGTATTATAATAACGGTGGTGTGACATAGGACTTTACTTAGCACCACTGAGTTGGAGGATTAAAAGTGATTTGAATGGCAAATTTTATGGTATGTACATTTAGCTACAACTCTCAATATTCGCTTCCTCATGTGTGTAGCAGGAGATATTAGAAAAGAGACGGGCGGCAAGCTTCCCAGCTCTGCCACCAAGTTCCCACACTATGCCCAGCACCAGCTGGCCATTTCAGTCCCACTGGCCTAGCTCCCCGGCCAACCTAGAAGTTAGATATCACAATACCCAGTAACCTGGGAAAATTTAAACTCTTAAAGCTTATAATTAAACAAACAAATTTATATATCAACAATTCTCAAAACACAAGATGCCCACACAATAATTTTAAGGCCAGTTGATAATGGTAAGATGCCAACACAGCTTAGACAAGTTATCCCAATCATGCTAGCTTTTTTGTATCATATCTACCTATGGCTAGTTAAAGCCATGCTGCTCCATGCCTGCCTCCATTTTCACCTCCCCTCTCACTCTCTCTGTCTGTCTCTCTCTCTCTCTCTCTCCACACTTCGTTCTGCCTCCCTTTTTCCTGTTCAATCACAGTTCTCCTGCTACACTAATATTTAAAACAGATTGGGCAGGGAAATTCCTGCCACACATGTGTCAGATTGTATTGTCTATGCAAGTACCTATGAGGTTAGAGAGAACAGAGGTAGGGGGGCTGGAGACATTTTCTCCACCTTATGACCCTCTAGCAAATGTAGTTTAAGAACATGCCAATCTGACTTTCAATCACGCTCTCAGGTGGATGGACATCCTCACTGCGATATGCAATTGTCATGTCCCAAGCATCAATGATACCCACATTGAGGTCCCTGAAAATGTCCCTTATAATAAGATTCTGAATGCTTCCATGGAAGTCACTGAATATCTCTGCATTTTCATTTATTTCTCTGATGTTTTCCATTTTAATTATCACCTTGGTCTCGGGGCTCCGTAAGAACAGTCTCTCTATGGCCTTTTTGATGTTGATGGCCCTACGGATGAAAACGTTGATGGGAAAGGGTCTGAAGTGCTGGCCAATACCAATGACAATTGCTGTTCCACTGTCTCCTGCCACCTGGTCAATTTCCCGAGGAATATAGTTGTCATCTTTCATGGAGAACTGCTTTTTAGTAACAAAAGGATGGCTGTGTTTTTTCCACTGAACCAAAATATGTCGCTCAGTATCCAGAAGGATGTGAGTTTTAAAGAGTCCGGCTCCGTGGTGATCAAAAAATTTTAAGGCTGATGGGAAACAAATCAATAAAACTTTTAACAAAAAGACATAGCATCATTTAAAAGTGCACACGATCTGTAAAACTCTGGCTGTGATGACTTCTAACTAAAGAAGTGGTACTTAGACAAGGCAGCAAATTTACATCAGCTGCCTTAGAACCTTTACAAACTTGTGAAGATGGTCTTAGAACACATGAATAGGAGAGACAGCGCTGGTGCCTATGATTAAACACCTAAAATACAGCTTGTATTCAAACTGAAAGCCTAGGACTAGAGAGGTGACCCAGCAGTTAAGAGCAGTGGCTGTTCTTCCAGAGGATCCAAGATAGATTCCCAGCACCCACATGGTTACTCAGAACTGTAACTCCAGTCCCAAGCGATCTGATGACCTCTTCTGGGTTCTATGGGCACTGCACGCGCATGGTACATACAGGCAAAACATCCATGCACATCAAGAAAAAAAATACATAATAAACCATCTGTAAAAATGAAAACAGCTTAAAGTCAAAAGTTTGGCATATTGAAAGTAGTAATAACATAAAGATCAGATGAGAGCAAATTATATTATTGTTATCATTACTGTTATTATTATTACTGTATTATTATTAAAAACTCCCCAACATGAGTATAATTTCAAACTAAAACTGAAACATACTTTTCACAACTTTGTTTAAGTAGTAAACCCATTGGCGCAGTGTTGAATCACCCATGAGGTAAATCAGTTTTCGTGCCAAGCAATTATTTATGTCTTGAGTCGCCCTGAACTCATTCTGTTCACAATGTGCTGTAATCCACCTTCCTCTCAAAGTATAGCCACTGGGGAAGGGAGTCTTCATTCCAATCTGGCATTTCTTTTTCTTGTTCTTGGTCGCTAGCAACAACAACAACAAAAAAGAAATAAATAAAACTTCCAGAATAAGTAATTTTTATTATCACAAAATATTTAAAATCTTAAACTAGTTTCTTTATTCTCTTCTTCTCCCTCTTTTTTTTCATCCTTGTTTTCTTCTTTATGTCTGCCTTCCTTACTTCTACAAATATTTATTTAATATTAATCATGTTCGAGGGATGAAGAAAATGTTCTTACCTGGTAGCTCTTCCTGGAGCAGGGATCTGTTCTCTCTTGAACCTTTGCAGTGTTTCCCTGGGATCTATCTTGTCCCCAGAGCCACCCAGGGGGGTAAGACAGCTAACACCCATGGAGAAGAAACTATAAACAGCGGGCGAGATGACTATTTCAGCAGTTACATTGGCCTTGGTGAAATATCAACTCTCCTCACTCTCAAGCTGTTAACTCACGGAAGAGCTTAAATGCTCTTGGGAGACGAGAGTCCTATGCTCTTTGTGCTAAAATTGTGTTCCCTGATTAATAATAATGACAACACTTTCAATATTTCATTGTGTCTAAGACCAAACATGATATTCTCACTGTGGTCTGCCTTCTGCAGAAAAACAATGAGATCATGACCTGCTGTTCTTAACACTCCACTGTTGATATAGCTCAAACTGTCTTCATCACCCCATACTGAATATTCCACTCAGGAAGGTGTCAACTTGACACAGAGTAAAATCACCTGAGAAAGGAAGTCTCAACTGAGGAGCACCAGAGTCATATTGGTCTGTGGGCATGCCTGTGTTGGATTCCCTTGATTACTAAGTGATGTAGGAGGAACCAGCCCACAGTGGGTGGCTCCATTCCCTTGAAATAGGGCCCTGGGTTATATAACAAAGCTAGCTGAGCAAGACCCTGTGAGCAAGCTAATAAGCAGATTTCTCCATAGCTCCTGCAATACCTCCTTGGCTGAGAAATGAGTTCTTTGGCCAGAGGTATTTCTTTGCAGAATATTAAGCAGGCCGCATTCCAGGTTCCTACTTAAATTTCTGCCCTGGCTTCCCTCCGTGATGGACTGGAACCTAGAAGCATAACCCAAATAAACCTTCCTCTCCTAAGTTTCTTTTGCTCATGGTGTTTGTCACAGCAACAGAGGAAACTTGGATAGGCAGTGTTATATTTGTTACTTCAAAAGCACATTTTCGTCTTTGGGATTGAGGGAATGCATTTAGGGACTTATGTCCATCCATATGGAATTACATATATCAGAAATGTTAGTGACTCAGATAATTATTACAGTGATGATGAGAATTACAACAATAGCCTGGCATTATCTTGTTAGAAACTTCCCGACTTTAATAGAAATCACTGTCTAGGCAGGAGACAGGATGTGATGACAGCTCGAGTTGCCTCAAGAGATGAAGAACCGTCTTTCTTATAAATATTGGTCATGGCTAGTGGTTTCCCAAGTGAAGAAGGGTCTGTCTTTCTCACAGACTGTGAGCTGCAGGAACCATGGCTTATTTATATCTATGCCCTCCACTGGGTTTAGCAGAATAATTTTTATACAATAATATTTAGTCTTCCCTTTCTGAATTTGCTGAATGCATGAAAAGAAAGGGTAGTGAGTCCATGTGTACCTGTTGACTGGCAGAGAAGTAATGAACTTTTCTGAAATTCACTCAGATTCCAGGGTGACAAGAAACACTTTACAAACATGCTAACATTGTCCTAGCCATTTCAGTCCATGTATTAAAAAGCTGAGCCACAGAATTGCCAGCTCGTAGAATCTTAAGGGGGCCATAGTTTAACTGAAAGGAAAATTATAGTACAATGGAGACATTGTTCAATTTTTTTTCTCAACCCTTTGGAGATATTCTAGCAAAGTACCAGGACCCAACTGTTGACTTTGAAGGATACCCCTTCAAGTGTAAATACATATAGCCTGAACATTTTGAATAGAGGTAGCTATAATTCCCTAGAATTTTGTTATCTTATTCACAATGAAAATTACTGTGAAAATACTTTCTGAGTGGTTAAGAGACTTTGCTTCTCCTGCAGAAGACACAGTTCAGTTCCAGCAACCACACAATAGCTCACAACCATCTTCTAGCTCCAAGAGCTCTGATGCCCTCTTCTGATTTCTCCCAGCATTGCACACACACGATACACATACATGTAGGCAGGCAAAACACACATAAAATAAATATATTTTTAAAAAATTTTTAAATATTTTCCAAGCAGAAAATTCCATCTTTAAAACCCAAGGTATCTCATTTGTCCCAGAAAATAAGAGCTCAAAATGGTTAAGGTAGAATATATATGTCTCAAAGTAAGATACTTATTTACATTAATAAGTTGGTAAGAACACATGGACTTACTGTTGTTACACAGTGAGGCCGTGATGGACAAATTCTTCACCACTTCAACTCCTATGTTGAGCCTTCAAGCAATGAGAAGATAAGTTATTCTAACATCTGTCCAGATCTTTAAGAATGAGTCTCTGGTTAAGGTGGATTGAAGCACTCTTAATTTTCTGTGAATGTTGTTGTTATTGCTATTTTTGACACACTTAAGGCAGTCTAATAAAATAAATGGGTCACTATTTTAGAAAATGGGTTCCCTCCTAATGTTAGGGAAATCTGGAAATCCAGGGTGTCACATACCCTCGGTATGCAATCAACCAAATCTATCTGTGTATCTATGTATCTGCTGGCTACCCATCCCTAATTTTAGCTCTCAGGCATATTCAACCTGACGCATCATGAATCCCAAGTGAGAGATGTGGCCCAGCATATTTGTAGAGCACAATGTCATGTCACAGTGCCCTAGGGTTGGACACTCCTGTGTGATTGTTGTATGGCAGCTATTGCCTTTATCTTTGCCACAATAGTAATTCGGGCCCTCATCAAGCTTTTTCTGGGAGAATGTTTCTCCAGTTGAAGAGCCTCATCTCAGAATTTCTAATTCAATTGTTCCACATCAAATTCAAGAACTTGTTTTTTTCACTTCTTTGGTGAAGCTGAAGCTAAAAGGACATTCATTACTCTGACAACACTAACCTAGGTTATTACATTTTATACCTTTTATACCTTTATACCTTATTATATTATATACCTTTATGGTCCTTTGCTTGAGCCCAATCTGTTTCATTATACTGTAAAAAAAAACCCTTATATGACTTTTCTTCAATGGCCTACAGAGTAAATACCAGGCCACATACCACCTCCTATGCATATCCATCTCTCATGCTTCATCCTCACCCGTATTTGCTTCCCCAAATTCTTTGGGAATCTGCTTTCCATAGTTGAATATCTCCTTGAGAGTAGGAATGAGATCTCTCTTGTATGCTAGAATATTCCAAACGTTTAGCCTCATAAGTACCACCTCTAGACATCAGTTCTAAAAACCCAACTGGTGACCTTATCGTATGAAATCAGACTTATTTGATTAAGAATGAATTGCTGCTGG
Organism: Grammomys surdaster; assembly: GCF_004785775.1. Lineage (NCBI taxonomy): Eukaryota > Metazoa > Chordata > Mammalia > Rodentia > Muridae > Grammomys > Grammomys surdaster. Next base: position 2,266,870 of record NW_021605583.1, on the reverse strand, counting down.
AGGAAGGTGGGACTCAGAGTTAGGGCTGACCGGAGACCGGAAGAACTGCAAAACCAGTTCTGCAGAAACCTCCAAGAAAGACAAAGGAGATATTTTCCAACACCAAAGGGGGATTGAGAATCCCAAGGAAGGGGCTTTCAGCATAAGTGAGAATAATGTGTATTACAGTCTAGGATTTATTCTCCTTCATCTAACCTAGGTAAGGCTGAATACTGTAAGCAATCAAGACCTGGCCATGTTGTCAATTTGGTTCCAAAAGCCAAATTTGAGACTGTCTTAGAATTAGGATTAAAGTATATGTTGGTTGTATAAGTATACTTATTTTAATGTGTCTTTTTTTATAATTATGTGTGCATGCTTTATTTTTTTTAATACTGTAATATTACATATAGATTTTCCGGCCGTTTGGGAACTTTGGATTTCCTGACACATAACCAGGAAACTATGTCAGGCTGGATCTTCCAATCCATGCTTGATGAAGTCTACCTTAAGAGAGGGTGAGATGTGTCCAGTAAAAAGGACAGAAATTCAATATAAATGACCCGTTCTCTGAGGATAAGAGATGGTTCTGAGATACTCAATGCAAAAATAAAAGATTTACTTCTATATCCCTTTGATCATCTTTTCTTTTTTTAGTTTTCTGTTTGTAACTTTAATTTCTTTTTATTTTATGTGTGTGGGTGTTTTGTCTACGTGTGTGTGTGTGTGTCCATTGTGGCCAGAAAAATAACATTGAATCCCCTGGATCTAGAGTTCTAGATTATTGTAAGCCACCATATGGGTTCTGAGAATTGAACCTGGGTCCTCTGAAGAGTACTAAGTGCTCTTAACCACTGAGCAACCTCTTCATCCCATTATCATTTTTCAAATTAAAAATAAATATTTGATCCATAGGACAAAGCTGTAGATCTCTTCATGCATTTTGGGGGGAAACCAAGAGAAGGAGGAAGAGAAGTGGAGTCTAGTAGAGAAGGAAGGTCAATTGTGGCCTACTTTCTTATGTCCCCATGTTTGAACTGCATTTGAACTTTAATTTCTAGGGTGCTGTTCTGTCCAGCTGCTTTCCTGGACACACCATAGAAACAAGTCCTTCTGACCGTAGTAGTTCTCGGGCTATGGGGCCAAAGGCTCTTCAAAGGAGTCATCAGGAGACAATAGCTGACCCAAGGGCTTGGAAAGGCAACTCGTGAAATAGATGTTCAGCTTGATTGACCCAGAGGAGAACAACATGAACGTGAAACAAGAAGCCAGTGAACAGGTGAGAGTCTGAGTTTCACCCTCAGAACTCTGCAGTCATAGGAATAGTTTTAAGCAAGGAAAAGTTGATATATATTAATGTATACACGTTTTGGAGACATCAACTTTGGTGTGGACCAAAGATCAAGAGAAACGTGGGTGAGGACAGAGAGCAGCACCTGAGATCACTGGTACCATCTAACTGAAGCCGGATCATAGCTCATCTATGAGAGACACCAGTGACAGACAAGAGTGAGTTCAAGAGACCATTCAGATGTACAACTTCTAAGGGTTTCTGATTGGTTGGATTAAAGCATAGAGTAAACTGAAGAATGATCCTACTCATTTAGTTAATAGTACATGGGACAGTATTTCATGAATACATTATAGGCAATACTGGCTCATAAAAAAAGAAGTATTGAATCTGGAATTACTATACACAGTGAAAAACAAGGCATATATACTGTGTAAGACACGTCACCGCTGCACGCCTCTCAGCCAGCAAGCAGTCCCAGTGGTAACCCTGAATGCCAGCTGAGCTACCTCTGGAAGATGGACCTAACTCTGACTCAATCAAAACTGACCTGACAGTTTGGTGAGTCAAAGTTAATGGATTCAACAGTTTGGTCAGATCCAAAGTCTACCATGTTTACCTCTGGAAAAGGAGCTTCTCCTTAAGACTGAGGTAGGATACATCACTATTCTTGCTTGTCATATGGGTCAAGGCCTCACAGGGAACACCCGGAAGCTTCAAGCAGTAGAAGGCTTCGTGATCTCGAGCATCCAGATACTGACACAGCTCCGCACTTGTGTTTAAGGTAAAGCCACATTCGGTGAGGACAGGGGAGGTGCCATTAAGAAACTGACCAGTGTAGATAATTCTGCCATAGCCTTGGTTCCTGGCTCTCCAGAGAGCTGACACTCCTTCACTGGGGTGCATTAGCAGGATAGACAGGGAGACAGGGCCCTCCCAGAACAGAGTGAAGCTGACGAGGTAGGTGCCATTGTTGAAGTCTGTCACCTTTCCAGAAGCACCTGCCTTCAGGGCTGGGGAGGACATCCTGGCTCTCAGGAAGTCCCCACCATACTCCTTCCTGTGACCAAAATAGTCCTTGGCCACCAACCAGACGTTCAGCTGGTCTCCCATACAGTATGTGCGCTGAGGGTTGAGGATGGTGGCCGTGCTCTGTTTGGCGCTGGTGGTGCTGCTTTGCTTGTGGAAAGGTCTGGGTGGGATCTGCTGGTTTAGCTTCTCCAGGATTGCCGTGACTCCCAGCTCTGCCTCTACTGAGGCTGGTGTGCTCTGAATCGCTTCCGAGTTCAAGAACTCCTTGAAGATGTGCCATCGGCTCAGAATGATGGGCTTGTTTAAGTGAAACATGAACTGAAGTATTGAAAAGGACAGGCTTACTAACAGCAGTTAAGAGAGTTTGCTTTCAATATAAACTAGTGTGACCCATTTTATGCCTTTTAGTGGGATGAAATTATGTTAGACACCAGATCAGTTGGTTTTCTGTTAGGGAATGAGAGGAATTGGTTTTCACATAGTGTGTCTACTGCTGCTAGCAGATACTTTCTTTTGGAATCATTGCCTTAAAAGTATGTGTGTGTGTGTGTGTGTGTGTGTGTAATATTATTTTATTATTGAATCTAAGTTTGTTCACCTTCCCATCCTTTCATCTATCATTTTTTAATGAAAATCATGTAAACATCTCATACAAAATCTGGGAAACAAAGCAAATATTTAAAATTATGATCTCGCTGGGCAGTGGTGGCGCACGCCTTTAATCCCAGCACTTGGGAGGCAGAGGCAGGCAGATTTCTGAGTTCAAGGCCAGCCTGGTCTACAGAGTGAGTTCCAGGACAGCTCGGGCTATACAGAGAAACCCTGTCTCGAAAAACCTAAAAAAAAATAAAAATAAAAAATAAATAAAATTATGATCTCACCTAAATTCCACTTTATAGTACTATATATTTTATGTTTCCTACATTGCCTCTAACTTATATTTTTTACTACATTGTAATTATAGCAAACATATAGTTTTAACATTTTTTGTAACTACACTATAAACTAAAATTACTTAAAGCTTGCTAAATAATTTTGTGATCTTTATTTTTATTGAGTTTGGCATATCCCATCAGGCAAACACCATGGACCATGAGGCCTATGATATTAAACAACCAGTTGTATCTACTAGTTACCATTTTACATAACATTAGGATATTTCTCAGTTTTTCATGTACAGAATTACCTCTTTAGGGTAGAGTCCTGGGGATGAAATTACCCAATCATACATTACAATAGTAAGTGCCAACCAGTCAAACAAGATGATATTTTCACTGCCAAGTATGTGTATTCATCATCCTTCCTTCTTTCCTTCTTTCTTTTCTTCTTTTATTTCTTCCTTCCTTCCTTTCTGTGAAAGGGTCCTCTAAATATCCCTGGATACACTGGAACTCCCTGAGAAGACCAAGTTGGCCTTAAACTCACAGAGATCTTCCTACCACTGCCTCCCAATTAAAAGCACTGCTGCAATTAAAGGCATGAGCCATCATGTCTAGCTGCCAAATATGTCCAAAGGTAAGAGTTTAAATGGTCACTAACAACATGTAAGACTAACCTTCATGCTCTGCCTGTCTCACTGGTCATTATAGCAAACAAATCAGAAGGGTTGTGACTAATGAATGACCTTTGTCTGAAATACCAAGAGAAAGAGTTAATTGAATGAACCACTTACTTACTGGTCAATAAACGCCATTGTAAGTATCTGAATTATGAATTATAAAGAAGTGTAACTCCCAGTTTCAGATCCTTTCAAGTCTCTGGAGCCTCCCCTACCTACAGAGGCCTTCATTTACCCAGCAAGTTAAAATGGCACAAAGGCACCAGGTTCAGAAATCTGTGTTTGTCCACTGGGTTTTGCTTTTTTAGTAGTCTCAATATTAATTGATGTCTGTCTGATGATTAGCTATGTTGAGGGTTTATATACCTATTGGTCACTCATATTTCTCCCTCTGAAAATTATCTATTCCAGCTCTCTATGCATTTTCTAGTAGTGTGGTTAATGAAATTGCCACTGAGTTTGGAGTTCCTTACCCATATGAACCCCTTTATCCAATATACAGCTTGCAAATGTCTCCCTGCATGGTGTACTGTTTTACTCTGTAGATTGCTTTCTTGGCCACATGGGTTTAGAATGCAGTCCCATTTGTCTTAGTTTTTCATATCCCTTTGGAGATCTATACAAAATTCTTTGCCAATAACAATGTCAAGAAACTACCCTTGTTTGCTTCTAGCATTCTGTAATTTCAAACCTAGCCTCTTTGCTTCCTCTTGCATGAATTTTATGCATGATATTGAAAAGGGCCACTTATATTATTATGCTTAGATTTCCAGTTCTCCCAATACAATTTCCTAGACTGTCCTTCTTCCACTGTATATTCTTGGCATTATTGTAGTAGACAACTGGCAATAAATGCATGGGTTTCTTTCTGGGCCCTCTATTCTGTTTTGATGACTATATTTTATAGTAGATCTAGAGAACAGACATGTAAATGCTTCCACCTTTGTTAGTTTGGAAGGTTCAGGGATTTTAATGATACTTTACAAATTTTATAGAACTTGGTCCATAGTCTTCATCACTAAAGGTTCTGATATTCTACAGGTAGACCATTAATATCCACAACTGTAGATCCATCAGTGCCTACATCCCTTTGTGTCTAACCCCTTTCAGACCTACAGCAATACTCCCACTGTAAATCCATTTCTATTCTCTAGCCTAAGTTGAAAACAACTGTACGTTTTCTTTACCGTTTTATAATTCTTTCTATTATATCATTTCCATCAGATTTTAAATCTACTTAAGTATCCCTATTACACTTGTTTGTTTTGGGGAAGCATGTGCCACAGCACATACTTAGAGGTCAAAGAACAATTTTGGGGAATCAGTTCTCTCCTTCTACCACGTGGGTCTTGTGAACAAACTTACATCATCAGTTTTGGACCTTTACTGACTAAGCCGTCCCACTGGCCCTCGAGTGTCTCCAATACTAAAGGAGGCAAGCCATTTCAACACCTTATTCTCCTTTAACTACGATCTTATTCTTTTATCCATTCCACACTCCCGCAAGTCAGGCATCTTGAGAGTTCTCTCCCATCCCTGTTGGCAGTCTCTCTGCCACCACTCAGGCATTATTTGACCTACCTAGTGTTTACTTTCCACCTCATTACTAATGATGCTTTCTTCTCTGTCTCCAGCTCACTCATGACAATGTGTCAGATTCCTACAAACTCAACTGTCTAGAACTTAAGAAATTTTTTAGTTTTAAAATCGAACATTTCTCAACAGCAGATTTGTATATTCATCATATGTCTAAGGAAGATCTCCACTCAGATGACTTTAACAGGCCCGAAAGGGAAACACTCATATCTAAATGTATCCTTTGTCCTCCAATATTATTCCTCCTACTTTACTTCAATAAGTGACATCACCATCCATGAAGTTGTACAAACCTCGTACATAGCGCCTGGTTAACTCCAAGTCCTTAGCTCCCACAGTCAATCAGACTTGCCTTCAATTCGTTAATTGCTAAATGAGCTGGCCCATTTGGAAGCTATACCCCATTAAAAGATAATAATGATTGTCTATCCCTTCGAAGCCGTTCTTCCTTTTCGTTTTTCCACTAAACCATATTGGGAAAACTTACAATGCACCAGCTAAAGTCACCAAGTCATTCTGATTCCTGGTGTGTGTGTGTGTGTGTGTGTGTGTGTGTGTGTGTGTGTGTGTGTGT
>NW_021605583.1:2255996-2260830 GCF_004785775.1 Grammomys surdaster | reverse complement strand
TGTGTGTGTGTGTGTGTGTGTGTGTGTGTGTGTGTGTGTGTGTGTGTATGTGTGCATAAATATCCTGTGAACATTCATGTATGCATACATATGTATGTTCAGGTACATATGAGTGCCAGAAGTTAGTGTCAATCGTCTTCTTCAATTGTTTTTCACTTTATTCTTTGAAACAGCACCCCCCCTCTCTCTCTTCTCTCTCTCTCTCTCTCTCTCTCTCTCTCTCTCTCTCTCTCTCTCTCTCTCTCTCTCTCTCTGTTTCTGAGAAACACAGATTAAGCTAGACTGGCTGACCAGCAAGCCCCAGGCTTCCATCTGTCCTCTCCAGTTCTGGGATTACAAACAGATGCTACTGTAACCCACACCCTGAATTGCTTTTTTTAAAAAAAAAAAAAAAACAAAAAAAAAAAAACAAAAAACAAATGTTGAGGAACCAAACTCAGGTCTTCATGTTTACATGGCAAACACTTTACCAGTTGAATCATCGTCCTGGCCCTCTGGCCTTTTGAGGAAGCCTTGAGCTAAGCATACCAATACATGTTCCTTTCTGGACTCGATCTATGCGTGTACCCTGAGCATACTCAGAAAATGTGTCCAGCCTTACCTGCCACTTTCCTGTAAGAATGTGTTTATGGTTCCCATATAAAATCCTCATGCTTACTTTATTTAGCTTACTGCTTTGCAAATAGCTTGGTACTTTCCTTATCTGCTGCAAATAACTCTTCGTTTACTCTCTTTCTTTATGGCTTTGTACTCCCAAACATGCAAATCCACTGCCTGTAACTACAAAATTGGTGGCCCAGCTAGGACAATTTGCTTGAAGGCCCCTGGGCTTTTACTAACAGTTCCTGTTAGGAGAGGCCAGTGAACAATGAATGACACTTTATCTAGGTAATCTTTCCTCCTTGCTAGAAGCAGATCCTAAGTCTATAAGGAAGGAAAAACCCCATCAGGAAGACTAATTCTCTATCTTAGCAACTGCTATCTTTCTGGAAAATTCTTTAACCACTCTGACACTTTTGTTCAGAAGTTTTCTTGAATCAGAAAGTAGTGTTGGGGCCATTAATGTACTCATGGAGAAGACCTGGGTGGGTTAAAGAATGTGTGACGGTTACTAGCAGATTTAGCAGAGTGTAGCCAACAACATTTAGCGATCTATGGGAACTGGGAGAAAACTGTCTTTACGGGTCTGCTCAGAGATGCCACAGGAAGCCTCAGAGCAGATGTGAAAAATCAAAAGGAATATGTCTTGGTTGCTGATGGTTTCAGTCTAGGGAGACTGAAAGGCATTTCCACCTTGAAGACCTAAACACAAGTCTAGGAAATTATGGTGGTTTTGTTCTGATTTTCTAGGCCTAAGACACAAGAGGCATAATACTGCAGTTTACATATTCTCAAATCCTTCGACAATGGATCAAATTCAAACTTCATACACAAGTAAAGAAGAGAGGTGAGTGAATCTCTTGGGGCAGCTTATTCTAGAATTCAAAACACACTAGGAATGGCTGCTTTGTGTGTAGCATTCTTCAGCCTCTCTCTTGACCTTGAGAGCTTTCTTTGAGTGCTTCTTGCTGGTCCTGTCCTGTCTTCTTCCTAGAGACCAGGTTTTCTCTCCACTTTTGATTGCACTATGGCCCCAAGTGAAAGGTCAATGCCCTTTTGTCAAGGCAGTTTCTACGTGTTTGTTTTAGATGCACTCAAATCCTTAACAAATAGGTCATCAAAATCTGTTCTCAAGAGAAAACAGAGCTTTCTTCAAACTAGTATAGTGTTTTACTAGCCCTTAGCTATTTAAGATACAAGGCTCGTGCCTTCTGCTTCAGCATTCTGTGTTCTTATCAGAATACAAAGTTATTTTATTAAAAAGTTTTCTCAGTTCTTGAAAAAAAAATAATGGTAAGAAAGACCAAAGGGAACCATAGAGCTTAAAAAGATACATAAAAAAGTTATGGGCATAAAACACATTTTTGTTTAAAAAATGCATTTAGATGAAAAAAGGGTTCAAGTGGTAGACTAGTTGTATCCTTAGTAAAGACTCATTTCAAAAGGAAACAGAAGAAATTAAGAACAAAACCACAAATTCCAAGCATACTTCAGAAGGTCCAAAAAAGTTAGAAAAAAAAAGAAAGAAAGCTAGAATGTAAAATACAATTATGTGTATGTGATTGAGTTGATGTCAAGAAATGTTGTTTAAAATTTGCCAAGCTGGGTTTTACCCATACTTCTTGTTACATTTCATCAGTCAGCCCACCCAGAATTGAGAAAAAGACACAAAAGCACACAGTGAGATGGGCCACCCTCCCAACTCCTCCCCTCCCCTCTCCCCAGCCCTGACACACACACACACACACACACACACACACACACACACACACACAGAGAGAGAGAGAGAGAGAGAGAGAGAGAGAGAGAGAGAGAGAGAGAGAAAATCAACTTTTTATTTTGTCTTTTGGCATTTTCAATGTGGAGATTAAAATAATGACAGTCCAAAACCTGCGGCAAATGATTACAAGCAAGAAAAGAATCCCAGTTCTAGCCCTGGGGAAGAGCTAAGGCCAGTAAGAACTTGTCTGTACGAAGAAAGCCCACAGAAGCAGAAAAGGATTTTAAAGGGACTGATGTTTGCCACAGCTATGGGGAAACCAGAGATCTAGAAAGTAACTGTCCTCGGCCCACTGTGGAGGGTAGGAGCACCTTGACTCCTCAGTAGGGTGGGGGTGGGAGCACCTTGATCCCCTCAGTAGAGTGGGGTTGGATGTGGGGACACCTTGACTGTTCAGTGGGGTGTGGGTGGGAGCACCTTGACTCCCTCAGTGGGGTGGGGGTACAGGGAGTCTTGACCTCTCTGAAGGTGCAATGAGGGAAACCAGTGTGAGGGAGGATGTCTAGCCTTCAAAACGCCAGCTCCCATCAAAGCCCAAAGTTTCCCAAGCTCTCCTAGAAAAGCTTATTCAAGCAACTGGAGACCACCACAGAGGTTCCTCCGGTAACTCTTGATCTGGCAGGTGAAAATGCTAATTTTCTTCTCACTAATGGAGCTTACAAAATGAATCTTTAGGATGATAAATATAGCTGTCTATACTTCGAAGCCAAAGGGAGTTATTATTGTCAGGCCCAGGACTCGCCCCAGGATTGCTTTGCATGGGATGGAAATCCCAGATGGATTCTAAAGCTAAGATGCTGATGGTGAGATGGTAGCAGCTACAGGAGCGCTCTGTGGCTTCTGAAACAATTCCAATAACACTTCCCCCAAATTCACTATAAGCTCATCTTGCACATAAACAGAAGGAACAGATGACCCAGGAAGGATGTATACTGACAAAAAATGCCTGGTAGACTCATTGTCAACACAAGTTGTTTAGACCTTATGATTCATGGTACCCAAAAACACAGCCATTAGCTGCTCTAGTCACTTGCATTTTAGGGAATTAAAATGAGTACAAAGTCCACAGTCTAAAGACTCATAAGGACTTGTCTATTCTGTCCTTCTAATAAGCCAGGAGGAAGAGCCAAACCACTGCCTTTCCTTAACCTAGGACACCATGGGACAGATTCATCCTGAGTAACAGAGAGACAATTAGAATTTACACAAACAATCACCACGAAATATATAAATACCGTCTGATGTTTGCTGATACTGTCTTGGGATGGATGGGAAAACTTGACAAGGCCATATTTTTTTATCTTCCTGAACTTGGGTTTGTTTTGCTTTTGTTTTTAGTTTGCTTGTTTTTTTTTTAATTTCACTTTTTGTTTTAGAGATTTTTGTTTTGTTTTAACATAAAGGATCTCATTCTTAAATTTAAAAACCCGATGGCCACTCATATTCTGACAGTCTCACAAGGTAAATCTGAGTCATAATGAAGGTAGAAATGCTATGTATATAGACCTGACCCTAAATGTGACTATTGTACACTACGCAGTGTGTCATACGGAAAGAGGAAGATGTGCTAATAGCAGGACAAACCAGAAAGCCTCCTTCTGGCCTGACTCTCCTGCTTCTCTGGATCCCCTTTCCCCACTCTCCACCCCCTGCAGCTCTGTTCTGCTGGGAGCAAACAGATAAGAGAAGCTTGAGTGTCCCCTGGCTGAGGAAGAAGATTGACAGACAAACAGGTAAAAGTTCACTTTGCTAAAAGGTGTTCCTGGGCAATTACTAAATTGTCTCATAGTGCAATTCATTAGGAAAAAAAAGATATTCTATACAAGAGTTTAAAGAAGACCACACAGCTAGCCTAATTGAGCATACTGCTGATGGTAGAACATCCTGATGGGACCAACGGTACTACCCTTCAAAGAGCATTCATTACACAGAAGCTTGCTGCCTAGGGACATGGACTTCATAGTCATGCCACCAGCTTAAGCTCTATGAACAATCCTTACATTCTGAGGTAAAGGTTGAGCTCACAATAAAACACATAAACAATCAAGAGCAAGTTACGTCTTCTCAAAATAGTCTCGTACAGAGAGACAAGTCACTACCACATGAGCTAAGAGGTTGGGTGTATGTTAAAATTTGAAGGGAGAAGGGTCCCTTTTGCCTCAGATTAACACAATTTGATAGTACTCTATTTGATCTTACTAATCACTTAATCCCAGAGTCAAGATGGAACAAGAACAAAAGGATTCAAGTGAACCCACAAATGTCTGCTTCTTCAGACTGGGGTCATGGCTCACATAGACGCCTTTAAGAACTCATGTGGGTACAGCAGAGAAGATTTCTTCTGCCCACTCGTTGTTCTGTTCCCCCTCGCTCTGTGTGTGTGTGTGTGTGTGTTTGTGTGTGTGTATAAGTCTGTATATAAGGGTGTGTAAGTGTGTGTGTGTGTGTAAGTCT
>NW_021605583.1:2250756-2255986 GCF_004785775.1 Grammomys surdaster | reverse complement strand
TAAGTGTGTGTGTGTGTAAGTCTGTATATAAGGGTGTGTAAGTGTGTAAGTGTGTGTGTGTACACACACATGCACATGTGACACATGTGGACATCACATACAGCATGTATACAGAGATAAAAGATCAATCTTGTCTGTCAGTTCTCCCTCAGCCTTGTTTTGAGACAAGGTCTCTCTCGTTGTTAACTGCTCCATACACTAGACTACCTGGCCCATGGGCTGCTAGGGTTCTCCTGTCTCTGCCTCCCATCTCTATGTAGGAGTGCTGGGATGACAGGCATGCAGTGCTACAATGCCAGCTTTATGTGGGTCCTGAAGATTGGAACTCAGGTTCTCATGCTTACAGAACAAGCATTTTACCCACTGAGCTGTCTCCCCAGACCCCTGTTAATATAGTTTTAATCTCCTATCTGTTTATGCTCTTTCATGTCTTACTAGAACCATAACATGTTCAGTACAGTTGTGCTCTAACTAGTAAGATTAACATGCTACTGTAAAGAAGATAAAATAACAAACCACTCTGCTTGTCTTGCTCCTTTCGTGGCAGTCAGTCGTCTTCCATCCCACATACGATGGTTATTCTTGGCTATCAACTCAACTACATCTGGAATTAACTAAAACCCAATGGCTAGGTACACCTGTGAGGGATTTTTTTTTCCTTAATTAAATCATTTGAAGTAGGAAGACCCATTTCTAATCTTTCCTACCTTTGAGGTGGGAAGATATATTTTTAATCTGGATCTTTTGATCTGAGCCATACCTTCTGGTGGCAGCTTACATAAAAGAAGTGGGAGAAGGATGCTTGTTCTCTCCCTGCTTGCTCTTGCTCTGGATAACAAATCTGTTCTTTCACTGGCATTAGAGCCTGTTTCTTTGTGATTCCAGCATATACTGAAGACCAGCTAAGACATCCAGCCTCATAGACTGAACAACTACTGGATTCTTGAACCTTCCATTGGTAGATAGTCATTGTTGGGCTGGCTGGACCACAGCCTATAAGCCATTATAGTAAATCCCCTAGATAGATAGATAGATAGATAGATAGATAGATAGATAGATAGATAGATAGATGGATGGATTCATACATACATACATACATACATACATACATACATACATACATGATAAATTGATTCTACGAGTTCTGTTTCTCTAGAGAACCCTAATATACCAGGGTACTTTTTTTTTTCTTTCGTTTTGACATAGGTTTGTTATGTACCCCAATCTAGTATGAAATTCACTATGTAGCCAAGGCTGGTCTCAGATTTATTAAGTAGCCCAGACCTAGTCTCAAGTGCATGATCTTCTTGCCTCAGCCTCCAGAGTGCTGGAATTACGGGTGTTTTCCACATCACTCAGTTACTACAAGGAAACACTAGAGACCAACTCCCCTGCTTACAGAGGAGAGAGCTTCCGTCTGCTCTAAAAGACTATGGGTATCTTCAGAGTTGTTTGTTTCCTTAAAGAAGCTTCTGAGAAATCAGCCGGGGTAACCAAGTCACTCTAACTCTTTCCTAAAGGTAGTGTAGAGTAGATGTGGCCTATCATGATGTTAAACTGCGCAAGCCCAGAGGTGATCATGTCCGCCATCTTTTCTTTGTGGGCACCTGACCTAGGACCTACATCGAGCATGCTCAGAAATGTTCATCTTAAACTGGGGAAATCCAAGCCTGTGCCTGCGTCTGCATGGAGTTTTCTGTCTAAATAAGGATAGGCTCCTCAAATAAGATCCTCGCGTGCCCATCTTTCTAAGAGAACAGTGCCTTGCAAACAATGCCAGCTTCTCCTTACTTGCAATGGGTATTTCTTTCTGCACTCTTTTATGGCTGGGTGGTACTTTTTGTCTCTGTAATTGCAAATGTGTTGTGAGCCTGTGACATTTGGTTACAAATCCTGCCTTAAATTAGTTGACTTTTCTCCCTCCTGGTGCCTTATCTCAGGTCATTGTTACTTCTTACCTGGGTCAGATCACAAAAACAAACAAACAAAAAAAAACTTTCTTTACTTGGTTACTAAGAAGCTATTTGTCTAGCATCTGTTATGGGTCTGACCTAGGCTTATCGCACTAAGAACACAGCAAAATCCTTGTTGTTCTAGAGGTTACCATATGTTAGCAGAGATAAGCCAGCAATCAATGGTTATAATGAGTTGTTAGATCTTACAGTACAGTAGTAGCACGCAAAAAGTATTGTGAAAAAGAAGTCAAGTCGAGAAAGAGAATCCAGAGGCAGAGAGGGAGCTGCATCGTCGGTCAAGAAGATAACATCTGAGCAATCAGATGACTGGGGAGAGGAGGAATGGGGAGTCCAGTCAAATAAGGCTGCAGAAAGGGAAAAGCCAAGCAACACTAAGTTAACTATACAAAGAATAACAAACCCTCCGTGATGGAGGAAGAGGACAGAAACAGATATGGTTGCTTTATAGCCTCTGAGGCTATAGGAGGAGATACTGTTGAGGTAGGTGGCAATGCCAAGCAGTAAGGAGAGGCACAAATCCACCTGCCACTAAAGAAACAAGAACTGCATATGTACCTATACTGTGCAAGGGAGTGGCATCAAATAGAGACCCTTCTTTATGGTGCCTTGCTAAGATGAGAGCACTGTTAACATTTACTTTTTGCCTTTACAAAGAGTAGCACTCAAGTGAAGTTGCTCTGACCCTCCCCGGGAAATTATGAAATAGGAAACAATTCTTACCTCTGTGCTGTCTTTTGAAGCCATGAAGACAACCAAGAAAACAAAGATAATTAACACCATCAGGAACAGTTTCCGAGCTGAGGCATTTGGAAGCGAACAGAGCAGTATCCTAGGGGTGAGGATAGGAGAAGTCATCGACGGGTAAAGAAAAATGACCCGGCTCCTCTGAGAGCCTCGCTTGCTCCTTTGTTGTCTCAGAGTGGGATCTCCTGGGATTTTGCCAAGTTGTTATTGAAAATCAGATAGAGAGATTTCCTTGAGGCAGGGAGCAAAGCAAGTTGAGAGACTGCAGGTTTCTGACTCAGGAGAGATTTCCGGGGCTGTGCCAGAACAGACCTGGAAGCTTGTCTCGTATTCAGGGCTTTGGGTGGACAGTCAGGTCAAGTCATTTGCAAAGAGAATCTCCTCCCCTGAATTTCTCCCAAGGTCCTGCTCATCTGATGAGTGTCTCCCTGGTACAGTAATCAATCTCTCATTTTTTTATTCCATTTATAAAGCAGCTTCCTTCCACCTCAGGTTATATCTTTTTATGTCACAATAGTTGATCAACAATTTCTCCCAAAGAGCAGTAGTTTCAGAAAAAGCCGACTGTTGAGTGGCCAAAGTTTGCATCTTACTTTTTTTTTTTAATTCAGAATCTCAAAAAAAGCAAAGAACTAAATTCCAACAGTGTTCCTCAAAAGTGTTTTACAAGAGTCACAGGCTCAACATGTCTCCACATACATACACATATTACTCATATAGTCGGCATAAGTCAACACTTATCCTTACTACATATGAAGCAATAATTTTTCCTGCCTATTCTACATGGTCCCATCCCATTCTTTCCAACTTTAGGGTATTTTCAAACCCATATCACATAACTTTGCAATCCCCTGAAGCAAAGCCCCAGCAAGTCTGTAGTCTTTCCACTGGCCCCCATAGTGAAGCCAATCGGGAAGAGCAGAAAGTACATACCTGTGGCTAAGCATCCTTCTCATGGTCTCATGCTCTCCTACAGCACTTAGAGCTACCTAGAGAGGCTCCTCGGTGCCCGGGCCCTTTACATTTCTTTCAGTGTTGGAGTTTCTATATAAAGCTTCAAAGATCAAAAGCTGACCTTCGATTTGTAGGCACGGTGCCATCACAGAGATCGCCAACCTCAGTAACCTATTCCTGTTCACCACGAGTTGGGAGGAAGCTCTGGAGTTTGCTTTTACAGAGGTCGTGATGGGCAGGGCAGGGCAGGGCAGGGACTAGCTTTTCTTCACTTCCAGCCAGACTTTCTATGCTTATAATTGATAGTGCTCCCTCCCATGCCACCCCACCCCACCTGTTGCTTATGATAGTGCTCCCCACTCCACCCTCTCCTCAGGTTTTGTCCAACCATCCAGTCAGTCTGTAGTCCCTACCTCTAAGACAGTTTTGCTGTATCTGAAGCATTTGGACAAAGACAAAGTAAGTCCCGGACCACAGGACTGCCTCAGAGTAATGAGCCTCACCTTCTATAGATGCTTCAAACATCCCAACAATTCCAATAAAATCTGAGGCCGCAAGCAGAGCATCCACAGATCCCAATCCCACCATAACCTGTATGATGTAAGTGAGGACTGCAGAGGGCAGAGGTGACAGGACCCCAAGGACGCTTAGCAGCCACAAAGAGCTACCTGTCAAGGACATTCTACCACCACAGGACATGGGACCAAATGTGGACACAGCTTTTGCTCCTCAAGAGGGTAATCCATATCTAAATCTCTTTGTATAAAGATAGATCTAGATACAGTTATGTACACACATGCATGTATTGAACATATATGTATAGATATAAATGTATATAGCACTTCTTCATGCCAGTTCTTCTAGGCATGTATTCATCAGTGGCTATGGTCACAGCACACTGAAAACATGCATAGAGGTTCAGATGATAATTTGGGGAAATGAAGAAAAGCTATCAAGCCTGTCAATCTTCCCCACCCACGTTCTCATCCATCATCGTGTGTTGTATGAAGTATGAGAACTACAGCCATACACCACATTACACCATTCTAGTCAACTTTCAATGGTGGTATCATAAGACTGTATCATCTGGTGAGGCTGTGCCTGTCTTACTGTGTATAAGTACATACTATGATGTTCACACAAGCACCTATGTGATTTTCATAGCTTAGCTTTCTTGACTGCGGTGAACATGAGAAGAGAAATATCTCCTAGGTGTAATGCCTGTAATACCTTTGCATGCTGAATCGCTGGGTCGTAAGGTAGTTGCTCTTTGTTTTTTGAGGAACTGCTTTCCTACCAGCACGTGAATAGAAGTTTCCTCCTTCCTGTCCTTCTTACAAAAGCCTTTGTAACACAGGGCCATATCTCTTCATCAGTTGTTTGACATTATTTCTTTCCTAATCTTTGGCACAATTCATCGATGAAGTCATTTAGTTCTAGACTTTTCTTGGCTGACATTTTTTTTTTTAGATGTTTTCCCTGGGCATGAGCATTTTGCATGCATGTCTATGCTCCATATGTATACAGTGCCCACAGATGTCCGTGCTCCATATGTA
>NW_021605583.1:2250484-2250746 GCF_004785775.1 Grammomys surdaster | reverse complement strand
CACAGATGTCCGTGCTCCATATGTATACAGTGCCCACAGATGTCCGTCTCCATATGTATACAGTGCCCACAGATGTCCGTGCTCCATATGTATACAGTGCCCACAGATGTCTGTGTTCCATATGTATACAGTGCCCACAGATGTCCGTGCTCCATATGTATACAGTGCCCACAGATGTCCATGCTCCATATGTATACAGTGCCCACAGATGTCCATGCTCCATATGTATACAGTGCCCACAGATGTCTGTGCTCCATATGTA
>NW_021605583.1:2234728-2250474 GCF_004785775.1 Grammomys surdaster | reverse complement strand
TCCATATGTATACAGTGCCCACAGATGTCCGTGCTCCATATGTATACAGTGCCCACAGATGTCTGTGTTCCATATGTATACAGTGCCCACAGATGTCCATGCTCCATATGTATACAGTGCCCACAGAGGCCAGAAGGGATCTGGTCCCTGGAACCAGAGTTACAAATGGATGAGTCACTGTTTGGGCACTGGGAATCAATCCAGTCTCTGGAGGAGCAGCAAGTCCTGTTGACCCCTGAGCCATCTCTCCAGCCCTGGTGGGAGGTGTTCATTGCTTGTAAGCCCCTCACCTAGTGCAGCTCTATTCAGATGTTCTGCTTCCTGATTTGGTCTGGGTAGTTTGTGTGTTTCTAGAATTTTGTCCCTTTCTTATACAATATCAAATGTGCTGATGTATAACTATTCACAATAATCTCTCCTACGGTGTTTCATTTTATCTGTTGAAATGTCTTTTTCTTTTATGATTAATTAGTTAAATTAAATTGTTGAATACACCCCCTTTTCTCTGTATCTCACTATCACCTCTCTCTGTGATCGGTCTGTTGGGGATGGGTGGCCAAGCTTAAGCTGTTAAAACAACCCAGGCTTGGACCCTGAGGTCCTCAGTGTCATTGGTACGTTGGCTCTCATAAGCAGCAACAGGAAACAGACTGACAAGAGAAAGCCATTCCTCCCCTTCAGCCTGAAGTCTCACTCTAATGCTCTTAGGAGACAGATCCTAAAAAAACAAAACAAAACAAAAACAAAAACAAAAACAAAAACAAAAAAAAAACAAACAGAGAAAGTCCACACAGTCCCTGCTCCAGAATCACAAAAGCCGATGGTAGCTTGGTGTGAAAGGGCAGCAGCTTAATAACAGGCATGCCATCTACCTTGTTAGATTTACTCAGACCTTATTCTCTTATTTATTATATGTGAAGTTCTGTGGGTGGAACTAAGAGTCTTTCATGTGCTAGAAAAGAGTTTTATCACTCCCCCCACCACCGCCATATTCTCATTTCTTTGAGGAAGAGGGTTACATATGTAGGTAATGCATCTGCATATGTATATGCATGTTTGAATGTATATATGCATATGAGTGTTTGTATCTGTGTGTGCGTGTGCGTGTGCATGTGTGTGTGTTTGTCTGTGTTTGCATGTGAAGGCCTGAGGTGGACACTGGGTGTGTTTCTTGGTTGTTCTCTACTTTATTTATTGAGGTAGAATCTCTCAGTATAACTAGGAGCTTACCAATTTGTCTAGTCTAGCTACCCAGCCTGTCCCCTGAGTCCCAGGATTACAGGCAGTGGCCAAACCTACCAGCTCTACATAGGTTCTGGGGATCAAATTTCAGTCCTTATGCTGTGTGGCAAGTGCTTTACCCTTCAGACTCTCTCCCCAACCCTCATCGGCTATTTCTAAGAAAATTTCCAAAGCCAGGCAGTGGTGGTGCACACATTTAATCTCAGCACTGAGGAGGCAGAGGCAGGTGGATCTTTGTGAGTTCCAGGCCAGCCCGGTCTACAGAGCGAGTTCCAGGACACCCAGAGCTGATACACAGAGAAACCCTGTGTCAAAAAACAAACCACAAACCACAACCAAAAACCAAACCAAAACAAAATAAAACAAAAAACAAACAAACAAACAAACAAACAAACAAAGGGAAAAAAAAACACGTTGTTCCGAATCCCCTGCTGTCGGGTTCAGTCTGGGGCTCTTTCTTTGCTTGCTGAGAGACTCTTTCTTATTTTCATCACATCTCCACAGGTTTTGTGTTCGTCAATTCATGTTTATGTATCTCTAAGGCAAGATCTGTATCTATATCGATTAATATTATATATTATATTGGTTGAGAATTAAGGATTGGCTTAGCTGAACACCCACCTATGCCTCCATATCTTTCGTGAGGTTCCAGCCAAGATGGCGGTTGCAAGTGGCCCCTCCCCTCAGCCTTTGCCCAGTGCCGGAGACCTGTTTTCAAGATGATACTCTCCTATGGCTGTCACAAGTTGTGGTTCTTGGCTGCATGTTAGTAAAAGGTGTCAGTCCCTCTTGATGATATGGACATCTACACAGGCGCATGAACATCTTCACAAGGGCACAACAGGCTTCTTCCAAAGCGAGCAATCGAGGACAAAGCCAGGGATGGGTGGGGGGAACTGCAGTTCTCTTTAAGACTGACCTGCACCCTTTAGCCCCTTCAAACTACCCTGGTTAGAAGCCCTACTCAAAAGAAGAGAGATTCAACTATAGAGAACTTCAAAGAATTTATGAACAGCTCTTTGCAGTATATTTTAATTAAGAATGGCTTCTAACTGAACTGCTTCCAATATAGTATATTGAAGTATACTATATCAGAACTAAGCCTTAAATCATTGTTTTAGGAGAAATGTGTCCAGTTATTAAGTATGACTATATTATAAAACTTAGTGTTATATGTATGATATTATTCTTGTTTGTTTTTTAACTTGTAAACTAATGATATATTAGAAAAGTTCATAAAGACTTCTTTAGGTTCAAAAAAAACAAACAAGAAAAAACAAAACTACCAGCCCCAGAACTTTCTGTCAGTTATGATCTAGCATCATGAACATAGTCTCTGGTATTTAAATACTTCACTGGACCATATGGCCATCAGTGCACATGTAGAGTAGAGCAATATGAGGCACATAATAAATGCTCAATAAAGTTTTATTGAATAAATGAAAGAATAAAGAGGGAACACAGGGCTCAGCTGTTCCTTAGCACTCTTTCTAAGTGCTGTGTGTATGAGTGTGAATGTGTAGGGATGCGTCTTAAGTACGTGTACTTCATATAGAGTCATGGTGTGCCAATTATGATTTAAATTAGAATTTAGTTCCATCGAAGGCTTAAATACAAGAAAATATAAATACCATGAGGATATTTCAAGACAAGTTGATGCTATTCTAAGTGTATATGGATTTCTTGGATGCATATACCAGCAATGTTAGTCTTTAAGACTGCTCACTCGAGAAAGTAACTGTTCACACTGTGGCTGAGGTTCTCTTGTCACAGAACCAAAGACCAAAGCAATGGGGTGGTTCAAGGGCCTTGGTTTCAGCTGAACACCGAAACAGGCTTCTGCTTGTTTTGTTTTCTTAATGGATTACAATCTTAGCCGATGACTGACGGTCTTTTAGAAATAATTGGGTCATAAGGACTCTTATCATTGGGTTGGACTGTGAATTAATTCATTATTTGGTGGCATTATTGAGAAAAGGTGCCTAATGGGAAGAGAAGTAGGTCACAGAGAACTTGCCTAGAACGATTTAAGGCTTAGTTCTGATATAGTATACTTCAAGATTCATACTCGCTCCTGCTTATTCTCTCTCTCTCTCTCTCTCTCTCTCTCTCTCTCTCTCTCTGTGTGTGTGTGTGTGTGTGTGTGTGTGTGTGTGTGTGTGTGTTTCTTTCTGTCTCCCTGCCTCCCCCTCCCTCCTCCCTCTGCACACACAGCCCTGTTGAGGTGATCCACTTGTGGTGCCCAATTATGAAGTTCTTCCTTCCTTACCATAATATAAAGCAACAGAGCCAGACAAACACGGACTGAAACCATGGACCAAAATAAACCCTTCTTAGAAGTTGATTTCCATCCTCAGGCTTTCAGTCACAAAGATGGAAAGTCGATCGACACAGCCATATAAATGTTTTTTTTTAAAGATGTGCAGTCTGGTGGACTTCAGTTGTAAGGTTCTAACTCTATGGGAGGGCGGGGGCTTTTGATTTAAACTTCACAGATGATAGCATTTTAAAAATGAGTCAGCCTAGTCTGCAGAGCCGTGTTTGGGTAATGATTAAATGACCTTGATGAGGAAAAAAAATCATCCCTACTTCAAATATAAGAGCAATTACAGAGACATGAGAACTCTCACTCTTGAAAGAAAAAAAAAACAGCTCAATTTAGTGAGAACCACTGAACCAAAGAGGGTGCTACTATGTCCAGAAAAAATGATATCGTGTGAAGGAATGAGTCTGTTGCAAAGGAGTACGGTATGGGACTGGCAAGGTGGCTCAGAGGATAACCATGCTTTCTATCAAAACTTAAGGCCTGATTATTTTGTCCCTGGGATCCACATGTTGAAAGGGAGAATCTCCTTCCAGTTGTCCTCTGATCTACATACACTCCTGTGACATGTAAACACTCACACATATACACACACACATATACATACACATATGTATGTATATATGTGTGTGTGCATGCATGCATGTATTTAGGGGAAAATGGAGAAATTCATCAAGATCCAGTGAGGGAGAAGGGTCCCATGAAAAAAATGAAAAAGCTATCTGAAGAGGTGGAAGAGAATTTAGAAGTCTGGAAAGTGTACTCAAGAGCCAAAGACTCAAAAGGCTGAGTGGGTCTTCCTAAGATGCAGGATAGTATGTCTAAGGAAAAGGCATCAGGATGAGGATGTGAGTTTCTCTCCTGACCCTGCTACTTGCTCAGTCTCCTTGCTCATAAAATAAGAGTTAGAATGTGGGCGTGCAGGTGTGTCACATACAAGCCAAGGTCAAATTGCATAGCAAGGGTTCCATAAATGGTAGTTTGGACCAGTTTTGGCTCTGTGTTATACAAGGACACCTTTCCAGGAAGGAACTTCTATCCTCCACAGTCCAACTCTTAGTCTGAGTTCCTGGAATCTGGCCTTCACTTTATCTCTGGACATTTGCCACCTACACACTGTGTTTAAGTGACTGCAATTATAAATTCTTCTAATCTACTACCCTGTCTCCCACCTACGCTGACTGGCTCTTCATGTCCTGTCCTCCCGATACTTGATACTTGATGTCACTTACATGGGCTTCAGAGAAGCTGTAGAAATCATTCTGAAGGTGCATGTTCTTCTTGTGCTTTCAGATCGTCAGATTTTCTGAGTATTTTGAATTTTAATAGATTTTTTAACTTTTATTTGTTTGTGTGTCTATCTTATATATGTGGATGTTTTGCTTGAATTTGTGTCTGTGTGCCAGTATGTGCCCGGTGCCTTTAGAGGCCAAGAGAGGACATTGGATACCCTGGGACTGGAATCACAGGCGATTGTGAGCCACCATGTGGGTACTGGGAATTAAACCCAAATCCTCTGGGGGAGCAATCAGTGTTCTTAGCCAGCAAGCCATCTCTCCAGCCCTTTTTTTTATTCTTAACACCAATACATTAAGTACTACCTTTGATGAGGTATGTCTGCGAGGGAGATAGAAACCACAAGCGTTTAAACTTTGGGCAGTTTCTGGGTATACATCATTGTTAACTGACTCTGGATAGACAATTAGAGACA
Source organism: Grammomys surdaster (assembly GCF_004785775.1). Classification (NCBI taxonomy): domain Eukaryota; kingdom Metazoa; phylum Chordata; class Mammalia; order Rodentia; family Muridae; genus Grammomys; species Grammomys surdaster. The sequence continues at coordinate 2,245,198 of NW_021605583.1, read as the reverse complement.
CTGTCAGGGGAAACTAGAATTTTATTTTGTGTCTGTGTGTGTGTGTGTGTGTGTGTGTGTGTGTGTGTGTGTGGTTTTTAATTTTTAGCAGCATGTATTTATTGTGTGTGCATTTGGAAGTGAGGGGACAACTTGTGGGAGTCAGTCCTATGTGGGTCCCGGGGATCAAACTCAGGCTGTCATGCTTGACAGCAAGCATCTTTACCACTGAGCCATTTCCCTGGCCCTGTTTTGTTTTGTCATCTGGCATCTCACATAGCCCAGTGTATTCGTCAGGGTTCTCCAGAGTCACAAAACTTATGGAATGTCTCTATGTATGAAGGGAATTTGTTGTGATGACTTACAGCCTGTAGTCCAATTAACCCAACAATGGTCAGCTGTGAATGGGGAGTTCAGGGATCTGGTAGTTGCTCAGTCCCACGAGGCTGGTTGTTTCAGCTGGTCTTCTGTGGAAGTAGATTCTAACAGATGGCAAGTAAACACCAAGAGGCAAAGAAGAACAACAAACCTTCCTTTTTCTAATGTCCTTAGGTAGGTCTCCAGCAGAAGATGTGACCCAGATTAAAGGTGTGTGCCACCACACCTGGATCTGGGACTTGTTTTGTCCAAGGCTGACCTTGATCTTGGAGATTTCCTTGCCTTAGTCTCCTGAGATTAAAGTCCTGTACTACCTTGCCTGGGTCTAAGCTTTTCATGGCCACTATGCCTCAAGATCTTCATGCCAAGATCCAGGTCAGAAACTTGTGTCTTCCAGCCTCAAGATCTGGATCACAGGTGAGCCCTGCAATTCTGGATTGTAGTTCATTCCAGATATAGTCCAGGAATAGCCATTACACCCAGTCTGATCAAACTTGCTATGTGCTGGAGGCTAGTCTCTGATCTTCCTGCCTCTACTTCCTCAGTGCTGGGATTACAACTATGCACAGCCATGCTTGGTCCAAACTGTTCATCATAAAACTGAATGAGAGAACATTTTAGAGACGTGCAAAATAATATTTAAATTTTATCCCAAATAGACATTTTCTATATCTTCCAAGATGAGGTCATGACCATACAAAGTGAGAAATAGTAGCAGAGCTGTTCTGTAGATCTACAAAGAAGCCCTTGTTCAAGCTTTGTGTGGTGGGCGGGAATGGAAGCTGAGAGATGCTGTCATCAGCTAACGTGCACACAAGGTGTGTGGATGTTACTTCGGGAACGGGTGCTTCCAGGGTCCCTTTCCTCAGTGTTTTCAGAATAGACTCACAGGAAACATGTGTGGAAAATGACTCTGTGAAGTTTCCTTCAGTCAATTTACCGAAGTGCAATTTATACGACATAAACTTTGACATTTTATTATAGTTTCGTGATGGTTGAAAAGAATGTAGCCAGCGCCAGAGCAAAGCTATTGAGTAATCAGTCTTCTAAAATATCTGTTTGTTTGTGACAACCCCGTCCCCACTCGCAGCTCCTGGCAACCCCCCTCATTGATTTTTCTATTTTCTATTTTACTTTATGTTCTTTTTCTTAGCATCTATGATTGAGATCCTTACTATTTAATTCGTGTATATCTTTTTACTGCTTAGTATTTTTTCCTATGGGTGTGTCCTGATTGTTTACTCAGAGTAATTTGGAATTGTATGCTGTTTGAGGCAATTGGGGATATAACTGCTGTAGCGCTCATGGACAGGGTTTTAGCTGAAGCAAAATTTGTATTCTTCTGACTTTGACTACTTGAGACAAGTCTATTTTAACACTATTTACACTACAAGAAACTCAAAGTGTCTCTCAAAGTCTCTGTACCTGTTTTCCTGTCTGTGTCCTGCATTTTTTTTTTTTTTTGGACAGGAACTCTAGCACAGCACTTCCCCAGCTCTTGGTTATCTGAGACAGTCTCTCCATAAGCACCCCAGGCTGGCTTCACACTCACAGTCTACTTCCTTTTTGCCTTTCTACACGAATCACGGATTCAGGATATTTATTTCTATAACAAAGCACCCTGCTGGGTTTCAAATTGGATTTTACTGAGTCTGTAGGTTAATCTGGGCAGAACTGATGTCATACTAACATCCAACCTCCCCACTCATGAGCATGTCACAATTATTCATGCCCCTGTGACATCTTTAGCCAGAGTTTGTGCATTAGTGTGTGACACACAGAGCTGGTGTGTTTTATTGGTTTTACTGTTTCATGCTTTTGCTGCTACTCTGAATCATTCTCTGCTTTTAATTTCAATTTTAAACTGATGATTGGTAAAGTAAATAAAACTTCATCCTAACTTTGACTCCTATAGTCTTGTTGAGATTAAAAAGCTCTGGTAGTTTCTGGTTTTGCTTTGTTTGTTTGTTGTTTGTTTGTTAATGAATTCTTTGGATTTTTTTAATGAAAACAATGATGTTGTTATCTATGAAGCAAAACAGTTGTGTTTCTCTCCTCCCCTTAGTTTGCCTTTTATTTCATTTCTTGATGAGATTCTGCATAAGATACTGGATAAAAGAAGCCAAAGCAACGTTGTTGACTTTGTCTTAGTGGGATAGGTAGGTTCAATCTTCTTGCCCGGTAGGAGGACATTTAAAATAGGCTCTCCTAATTTAGTACTCTTTTCTATTCCTAGTATATCTCAAGGTTTTAACATTTGAAATACTAAATTCCATCTTTTTTTTTAATTTCTACTGAGCTTGTTATATAGGGTGTGGAGATTGCACTAATTCATTTTCTAAAGCTGAACCAGACTTGATACCAGGACAAGCCACACTCCAGCTGCTTCCTGTGTTACTATAACAAAACGCCTGACAAAGAGCCATTTGTGGAAGGAGGTTTGCTTGGCTCATAGTCTAGAAGGAACCATCCATCCATCGTGGTACGGAAGACATGGTGACATGGTGGCAGGAGCACAAAGCAGCTGGCCTTATCACACGCACAGTCAGAAAGTACAGAGCAATGAACGCTCACTCTATGAACGCTCGCTCTACTCACTTCCTCTCCTTACTTAGTCCAGGGCTCCCGCCGTGACACGGAGCCCCTCACATTAGAGAAAATCCTCCCTCTTTGCTTTAACCTTTCTGCAAACAGTGCCATTGAGGTGCATTTCTGTGGTGACTCTCAACATAGTCAAGTTGGCAGTGAAAGGTCAACCATAGTGATTATCCGTTCCATGTTCTGAATCTCATTCACTAATCTTTCCTTGAGGGTTGTGTTTTTTTCATTGATATGACTAAAGTTATGGTAGGAGTAACCTAAGGGGATTCAGATTTATTTTAACCTGTTTCATGCAGTTTTGTCTACAATCTCTTGGCTCCGTGCAATTGGCCTATGGTGAGACGGACTATCAAAGAAACAGGAGCATGTGTGGATGAGGTAACTTACATCGTAAGAGATAAGAATGGAAGAGAGGGAAATCCAAAAAGAGGTTAGGGCAAGACACAGCTAATCATAGTGACCTACCTCCCTCTGATTGGTTCCCTCTCTTGTCTCTCACTACCTCTCAGTAGTCTGTTATATTATCTATTTTATTAATCCACCAAAGGATTACCCCATTGATTAGGTCAGAGTCCTTAGAATCCAGTAAGTTTCCCTCCTTGTCTTACTTCTCCAAATCAGGAGGGGAAGGAACACTTCCTCTCCAGATACTCTCCTGGGTCCTGAAAACTCATTGCCAACCATAGAAACCTCAAGTTTGTGAAGTTCCCTAAAACCCCCTCAAATGACCTGTATATGGTCTTCACTGCTCGAGTACCCTCAGCTTCAGAATCCTCAAGACAGTGTCCAGGAAGCAACCAGGAATCAGAAGATTGGCATCTGAAATGGGCCATCAATGGTGAAGCCTCACAGCCTCCCATTATCCACACACACACACACACACACACTTCTACCACAGATGTAAGGGGAAACAGGCGACATCAGATCAACAAGGCAACCGCACCCGAGGCGTGGTCACATACTCATTATAGAGATTATTACCATAATGGGTGCAACTTGTCATGTGTTTCCCACTAAACACGGCTCTTGAGATTCCCAGTGCACTATTATTCTAAGCAGATTTGTTTTAACTCCTAAAGGCAGGTTTGCTTTGCTGGCCTTCTACAGCAGTCTATACACAAGCCTTTGATCTTTCTACTGTCCCCTCCAAAAGAAACTCAGGAAAAAAAAGCTGTGCTGCCTTATTAGCATAATACCAAAGCACTTGCTGCCCTCCCCCTCCCCCCACCCCATCCTCTCAGCTCTTCTCACCCTTTTTCCTCCCTCTCCTTCTTCTCCCTCTCCCCTTCTTCTTCCCTCTCCCCCTCCCTCTCCCTCCAAGCCATGATCAGTCCACTACTTTCTTTTCCTGCTCTGGACTCTTACAGAGGCCCCAGGCAGTATACTCTCTTATCTACAATAAAAACACTTCCCCTGAACCATACCTTGAAATAGTCATATCCTCAGACCTCCAGCATGTCACCAAGTATGTGGTTTGCATCTGTTTTCTTATGGACATTTGCAGGGAGAAAGATCTTTCTGGATAAACATAATGTCACCTCCCCCCAAACTTCAGCATTAGATCTTTTCCATGTCTCAACTCAAGCCAGTTTCCTGCCTCTCCCCAGCCTGGTTTCCTGCCAGTCCTGACAGCTAGCCAAAGCCCTTTGGGTCTCATTTCGAAATGTGTTTTGAAACAAAATGTGTTAGGAAGACAGGATCCTCAGGAACAAAATAAGCTTTTATTTTTAACTGATTAATTAATTTTAAAAATTCTCTCAGACACCATATCCTCAGGGCTCATTTCAAAGGAAACAGCTCTTTTCCTGCTCTGTTTCCGCAGTCAGGGAGGATATTTGTAAGTGCTCAGGAATCACAATGCTTGCTGCCCTACCTCCTACTTACTGCCCCTAGTATGGGCCAAAGGGTACTGGGAGGGTCTGGCTCCTTCCCTCAGGAAGCCCAGGAGGCTTTCTGGACTCTAGTGCAATCATGGGCTCTCCTGATGGCTCAGAGAAGATGACACAGAAAAGGCTACAGGTAGGAATAGTATCTTTATGGGCAAAGTAAGTCTCTAAAGTTCCCATACTCTCAATGAATCCCACGTAGCCTTTAAGGATTCCTTTGAAAATTAAGTTCTGCCAATAAGGATGCATGACGTGAAAGACATCAAGTAACCTTTATCAGGGTAACAGTCTTCTGATTTGTAGATGCGATCTGGAGGGCCATGGTGAGAACTCTGAGGGTACTTATCTCTCGGCTCAGATCACCTGATCTGCAACATATGTTATAAAACATAAGCCATAATAAATGCAAGAAGTGTAGCCCGATTATTGTTACCACTGCACAGCCACTTCATGCACTTCCTCTCCCTTCAGCCCTGAGTCTGCTGTGTTCCAGCTGTCCTTACTGCTCAGGGTTTTGAGTTACATAGTCTGCCTATACCCTTGGTTTCTGAGAGGTCAGACAAAACTACCAGCTTATCCCGAGGGTTCACACTACTACTACGGGAACAGTGGTGCGTGGGACAGCTATCTGTAGCTCTTCGGGGCTCATTTCAAATGAAACAAAATGTGTTAGGAAGACAGGGTCCCTGGGAAGAAAATAAAGCTCTTATTTTTAATTAATTTTTTTAAATTCTCTCATACACTACATCTTGAGAGCAGTTTCCTCTCTCTCCACTTAGCTCCTCACTCATCTCTCTCCCCAAGATCCACTCATGAGAGAGAGAGAGAGAGAGAGAGAGAGAGAGAGAGAGACAGAGACAGAGACAGAGAGAGACAGAGAGAGAGAAAGAGAGAGAGAGAAGGCCTCCCAGGCATAAAAAGTTACAGTAAGACTAGGCCCAGATCCTCATATCAAGGCTGGATGTGGCAATCCAGTAGGAGGAAAAGGATTCCAGAGATAGCCTTCACCCCCACTATTAAAATTCCCACAAGAAGACCAAGCTACATTACCATAACATATATGCACAGGACCCTAGTTCAGTCCCATACAGGCTCTGTGAGTGTCCTTTCAGTCTCTGTGAGTCCCTGAGTTCTGCTAGTTGACTCTGTGGAGCCTTGATCTGACTGTCCTACAATCCTTCCTCCTCCTGCTCTGCAGGGTTCCCCGGCTCCACCTAGTGTTTGGCTGTGATCTCTGTTTCTGCTCCCACCTGTTGCCGGATGAAGCCTCTCTGATGACAATTGGGTTAAGTCCAATTGGTAAGTCTACGAGTATAGCAGAATATCATTAGAAGTCACTTCATTTCCTTTTTTTTTTTTTTTGGCCAGTCTTGTTTGATTCTTTTGTGGGTCTCTGGACTGTCCAGCCTCCGGTTCCTGTCCATCCAGGCCATGTCAGGCATGGACTGACTCTCTCTCTCTCTCTCTCTCTCTCTCTCTCTCTCTCTCTCTGTATGGGCCTCAAGTTGGACCAGTCATCTGTTGGCTACCCCCCCCTGCAAATTCTGTGCCACCATTAACCCCCCACACACACATCTCGCAGGCAGGACAGAATGTAGGTCAAAGGTTTTGTGACTGAGTTAATGTCAGCCCTACTGCTGGGAGTTATGGAAGATGGACAGTTTGGGGTTTGTATTCCCACATTACAAGGAGACTTTGCTAGGGTCACTCTTGTAGATTCCAGGAATTGTCCACTATATACTAGTTTTCTGTATCATCCTCCAAACGTTCCCCAATCACAGTTGTCTCTCCCTCCACGCCACTCCCCTCCCACCTGATCTCTCCGGTTCCATCCCCACCAGCCCCCAGGAATCTCAAATATCTAAAAAAACATTTGAAGCAATGTTCATCATCCTTAGCCATCAGGGAAATGTGAGTCAAAACAACTTTGATGTTCCATCTTACACCTGTCAGAATGGCTAAGATCAAAAACACAAGTGACAGCTTATGCTGGCGAAGATGTGGAGCAAGAGGAACACTCCTCCATTGCTGGTGGGAGTGCAAATTTGTACAGCAACTATGGAAATCAATATGACGATTTCTCAGAAAAATGAGAATCTATCTCAAGACCCAGCTATAGCACTTCTGGGTATATTTACCCAAAGAGTGTTCCATTCTACCACCAGGACACTTGCTCAACTATGTTCATAGTAGCTTTCTTCATAATAGCCAGAAACTAGGAAAAAAAAAAAACCTAGATGTCTCTCAACCAGAGAATGGATACAGAAAAGATGGTGCATTTGCACAATGGAGTATTACTCAGCTGTTAAAAAAAATGACATCGTGAAATTTGCAGGCAAATGGATGAAACAAAAAAAAAAATCATCCTGAGTAAGGTAACACAGACTCAGAAAGACAAACACGATATATATTCAATATTATCTGTTAAGTAAAGGGTAATCATTCTATAATCCACAGACCCACAGAGGCTAAGAAACAAGGAAGGCTCAAGGTGGGACACATGGATCTCCCTGGAAAGGGGAAATAGAATAGATTTTGCAGAAAATTAAGCTTTAAAGGATGCACATGGAAGGGCTGGAGAGATGACTCCGAGGTGTAAAGAATTTGCTGTTCTTGCAGAGAACACACATGACACACACATAGCTGCTTACAACTGTTTGTAACTCCAGTTCAAGAGGAAACAACCCTCTCCACTGTCCTCTGTGGGCAGCAGGTACACACATGGTATACATGTATACCTGTAGGCAAACACTCGTATACTTAAAAAAAATTTAAAAGGAGGAGCAAGCATGTACTCTTGAAGCTAACCCATTCTGTAGAATAGTCTACAGTGAAGACTGTCCTTAGGAGCTGCTCTACTGCTGTCTGAGAACAAGATCTAAATGAGAAGGATTTATTCTGGCTGTGAATTTGGGGACAGGCGTTGACTTGTAAATGGGTATCATATGCTTATTAAAGTTAGCAGAACAATATTATGGTAGATACAAAGACGAAGTCTTGAATGTTCTGTTGATTTGATACACAGAACTCTTCCGTGACCTGTGGATTCCACCCCTACACGTAGTGTTCTTAGAAGTTTGAATTAAAATATGTAGTATTACAAAATGACATTGAAAAAGAATTTTCAAACTATTTTGCGTATGGGCATAGAACTACATTAGTGGTTCATCAAATTATTGTTATTTCAAAGTGGGGGTGAGAGTAAATGGCTGTGGTAGGGGGAGATCAAGACAAAGTCTCACTCTGAAGCCCATGCCAGTCTTGAACTCATGGAATCTCCCTCTACTCAGCCTCCCGAGTGTTAGGGTTACAAGCATTTACTATCATACCCATATGTAATACCATCTGTGAAACCTGGAACAGTTGCAACATGCCATAAAGTACTGTGGTTTCTTTTGACTGGGTGGGGGTACCCCAGATATCTAGTGAATGCCTGAAACCATGGAAAGTACTTTATATACAGGCAGCTCATGATTCATGGTTCATCCTTCTAGTTTTAGATTTTTTTTGATGATGGGAAGCAATACACAGCCAGAGTAAAGCATACTTTGAATTTTAATTATTTCCTGGGCCACATGAAGTACGTTACTCTCTTGTGAGGCTACACATTCACAGTTATTACTGTAACCACAAGAGAAACTGGACCAGTAAGATAGCTCTGTGGGTAAGAGCGTTTGATAAACAACCCTGGTGATCTCAGTTTCATCTGTGAAACCTTCAGCACAAGAGAGTGAAGAGGCCCCGGAAAATTGTCTCTGACCATCACACACATGCCATGGCACAGATGCACGTGCACACACACAAAGTAATAATAAATAAAATTGATTTTTAAAAAGAGACCCAGTACTTGGAAAGCACAGGCAAGTTGATCTCGGTATGTTCAAGGCCAACCTCCTCTATAATGTAAGTTCTGGGCCAGCCAGGGCTACACAGGGAGAACCCATCTCAAACAAACAAAAAAAAAACAAACAAGAAAGGAGAAAGGGGATAGAAAAGTGCTTAGGAGTTAAAAGCATATACTGCTCTTACAGAAGAGCAGAGTTTGAATCTCGGCACCTACCTCAGGCATTTTACAGTGCAACTCCTGTAACTCCTGTAACTCCAGATCCAGGGGAATTTCATGTCTCTGGAATTTCATATCCACAGACATGCGTATATCACTCATAAACATACACATACACAAACATAAGCCCTTTTTTTAGGAGAAAAAGGGAGAAGCAGAGCCAATGCTCCAACATGCACTGTGCTGCTAAGGCTGACCACTTGGTAACTTAGCTGTAATCAGTATATGTATGACTTCTGCTATTATCAGTTTACAGTGTGGATTTATTGAGACTTAGACCCACTGTAAGTTAGAGAACATCTACTATTTGTTTTCATATGCATGCATTCATACCCGTATTGAAGTTTGTTTTATCAACCAGACACAATAAGATACCAACCAAAACAGCTAATGATAAATTAGTGTGATCAAAGTTATGTCAGTGTGACATCTCTCTCTCTCACTAGCTCGGTGTGTCTTACTGTATTGTCCTTGTAATGATGTGGAAGGTGTAATTCCGCAGTTGGCTGTAGGACGGGCAGCAGATCCATGGATTGGGTGGGGGCCTTCTATGGCAGAACAAGTGTTTCGACTCAGATATGTCTCACCAAAGCTGGTGACCAGTGTGGGACTGTGTCTTTATCTGTGTTGGAGGCAGGCACCTCAGTCTGGAAGTGCCTAAGATAAAAAGCAAAGGAGAGTGACTTTATACTGACAGCCAGTGCAGGTCGTCTGTCCAGCTTCAAATGCTGCCTCGGTGAACACACACACCAGTGCCACCTTCGCCAAGCCTAGCTTGGCCTTGGCAGCCTTTGCTTTTTAGTCTTGCCCTATCAAGGATGCTCATCCCCTCCCTTCTCCTGGAGCACATCCTTCAAGACTTACAGAAATTGCCTCTCTAACTCACAAATGCGTGAGCTATTCCTTGTTTAGGAAAGCTGGAGCCCTGAACTTTCCAGAAGCAGGTAAAAAGAACAGGCAAGAGTGCTGCCAACTACGGGGCATGGACTTGGACTATGAACAGTAAAGATTTTAAAAATCTTTTTAAAGCTGCCTTGTGAGGGGCACATAGAACCCCAAGAAGAGGAAATACAAGTTTCTTATTGCCACTAAAGCAAGACCGTTGAGTTTACTTGGAAAATAAAAGTGTCATGTGTAGACACTGTCACCTCCAGGACAGTTCTTCCTAGGGGTTTGGCCCAGTAAATATGTTTATAATATTTACTTTGGAGCCTTTCTCATCTCTAATCTTAAATTGTTAAATCAAGAATGAGAGACATTTTACGTTTTAAAAATCTCTTTCTCCAAACACTTTTATACATTTGAAAGTTGTAACTCCAGCCAGTGTGTGAATCTGTGAGCCTTAGAAACTCATTTCTCGAGAACTCATGTTTCCAACCAGTAAACCAATGCAGAATACTAGGTGTGGTGCTTTGAATACAAATGCCTCCACAGACTAATATAGGTTTGGCCTTGTCGGAGTAGTTATGGCCTTGCTGGAGAAAGTGCATTACCAGGAATGGGCTTTTTGTGCTTGCTCTCTCTCTCTCTCTCTCTCTCTCTCTCTCTCTCTCTCTCTCTCTC
>NW_021605583.1:2163284-2234718 GCF_004785775.1 Grammomys surdaster | reverse complement strand
CTCTCTCTCTCTCTCTCTCTCTCTCTCTCTCTCTCTCTCTCTCTCTCTCTCTCTGCCAGCACATGTGTGCCACTATGCTCCCCACAATGATAATAATGGACTAAACATCTGGAACTCTAAGCAAACCCCCAATTAAGTTCTTTCTTCTGCAAGACTCATGGTGTCTCTTTGAAGCAATACAACAGAGACTGGGGCACTAGGAGGCATCCAATCAGGAGGGCCACAGCAGCATATGCTCCTCCCTGTCATCTTTGTTTGCTCAAGACGTTCAAGAGCATTGAAAATTCAGAACCAAAAAATTGCTGGGTCAAAGCTATAATCTCACCACTAGTAGGCTGAGGCAGGGAGAATCTTCATGTGTTAGAGTCAAGCCTAGGCTACATAACAAGTTCCAGAACAACAAGAAGTAAACAACTTCTGGACTACAAAAGTAAAATTCTGTCTTTAAAAAAAAATAAATAAATAAAAATCAAGTTTTACATAACCATCTGGATTTCAGGCTTCTGCTGAAAAGTGGCTGGTGATTGGCACCGTCACAGAATGAGATAAGCTAAAGGGACGCTCTTTACTGTCCAAGCACAGGCATTCCAGAGCACAAAGGTGTGACGGCACTGGCCCACGTACAGTCACAAATGTGGAGTGATTCTTCCCTGCATTCATTTCCATCCTTCTGGGCAGCCAGCGAGTTAACTCTTTTGCCACATACCATCTGCTCCCTCTCCCCAGGGTGAAGCTAACTTCCAGAATGACTCCCCTCAAAACTACGACCACCTAAATAAGACCAGTTCCCTGCCAGTGCAGATGGGGGGAATGTTACAAGGCCCTCCCTGCAGATGAGTAGCTGCAGGTGATTAATTAATAGTTGCATTAGAAGGAATTGGTCTTCTCTAGGGAAGAGCCCTGGATAGGTTTTCCAGTTCCAAGTGGTCAATACAGACACATAGGAGCAACCCTAAACAGTCTCAGAAAGCTGTAAGGCGGGCGTGTGTGCGTGTGTGTGTTAGTGTGTGTGTATGTGTGTGAGAGAGAGTGTAAGTGAGAGAGTGTGTGTGTGAGAGAGTGAGTGTGTGAGTGTAAATGTGTGTGCAAGTGAGAGTGTGTGAGTGCGTATTTGTGTGTATGTGTGTATGTGTATAGATGTTCGTGAGTGTGTATGAGTATTTGTGTGTGTGTGTATTTGTGTTTGTGTGAAAGTGTGTGTGAGTGTGTGTGTGTGTGTACATGTCTGAGAGAGTGTGTGTGTAGGTATGTGTGTAGGAGAGTGTGTGTCTTGTGTGTTCAAGTGTGTAGGTATGTGTGAGTATATAGGAGTGTGTATGTGCAGGTATGTGTGTGAGAATGTGTGTCTTGTGTGTAGGTATGTGTGAGTGTGTGTATTTGTGAGTGTGTATGTGTGCGAGTGTATGTGTATGTTTGAGTGTGTGAGTGTGTGTATATCTGTGAGTGTATATGTGTGCGTGTGTATGTGTGTGTAAAAAACAATAATTAAATGAGCAGTCATGAGTAGGAGAGGGAATCAGGAGACATGGGAGGAGTTGGAAGAGAAAGAAAAGGTGAAAATAATGCAAATATCATACTCATGTATGAAATTCTCAAGGAAGTCTTTGTAAAAATGAAATAGATTCCAGGGAGCTGGCTCCGTGTTGAAGAGCACTGGCTGCTCTTCCAGAAGACACGGGTTTGATTCCAGCTCCGACAGGGCAGCTCACGGTCAGTTACCTCTATTCTCAGAGGTCCTGACACCCTCTTCTGGCTGCCACAGGGACTGCATGCACATGGCGCACTGCCGTACATGCAAACACCCACACATGAGACGCTATGTCAAAAAATGAAAGAAAAGAGACGGAGTGGTAGGGGAGAAAGGTTCCATGTCATATGGTGGCCAACACTTGTCACCACAGTTGCAAATGCACACAGCCATCCCATGTGGATTAAGTGTTGAACACTGAGCTGCCCAAACTCCCTCTCTTCATCTTTGTGTCAACTAAAGTTTCTGGGGGTGGGGGTGGAGGTGGGGGTGGGGGTGGGGGTGGGGGGGCGGGGTAAGTCATATCTACATGTAAAGATCTGCTGGGCCGAGTGACTGATTAGAACTCCATTTTGATTACAAGTTGGAATGTTGTAAATCCAGAGCCAAAATTATCTTAGAGCAGCTTGTCCGTTTGCCCTGATCTGATTATCAGGTAAAAAACGTCTCTGGGATGTATTAACTAAGCAGAACACAGGCTTCCATCAGAAACTGAAAACTTCTTATCAGATAGCATCTGAAAATGCAAAAGGAGTGTCCTGCGGTCTGCTGTTTCCTTCCTACCCAGCATTGCTACTGAGATATCTAAAGAATTTTCATTTGTGACTTGCTCTTACTCTGAAACTATTAAAGACTTTATACAAACCTTTCCCACATTGGAACACATTATTCAGGACAGCTTGACTCTGCCTCCCTGGATCACCATCATTCATAATTGGCTCAAGCACAACCGGCCTCGGGTTCCCTTTGAAATGAAAGTTGTGCTTTGTACTGAACGTGGTGATTTCACTGGACAACTTGCAGCACTCGGGTAAGCATCTAAGTTACTATTACTGGTTTATTATAAATGATGCAAAGACAAATAGGCAAATGCAGTCACACTCGGGGGGAGGGATTAGGAGGAGGGTCACCCATGCCTCCTGAGACACTTCTAGAAGTGATATCTTTCCAGAACACAGGGCCCTTAGCCAACCCATTTGCTCCTGTATTTCAATGTTAGAGGGTTTCTATCCTTTACTCTTTGTTACACCGACCCTCTACAGAATGTGATAGAATGTTGTTATTTTCTAATCATGTTTTTGGCACTGTTGAGGCCCCATACTAGGTCAGTCTCTCAGTGTGAGCTTAAATGTGACCAAACAGTTTCGTATGAGTAACAGATAGCACTCATGTCTTACCCTTAGGAACAATGTGTCTGGAGTCAGGGGACAAAGACCAGATGTGTTTTGTACATGGAGCAGGTGGTTGACAACGCTTAAATTAGGTCCACTGTAAAACTCTTAAAGGCTAGTTGGGAAAAAGAAAGATGTGGGGATGGAAGAAGGCACAGACAGAGGGTGTGTGGAAGAGAGAGGGGACCAGGACATTATGAACTTATTAACCAGCAAAGTTTAAACAGGTAGACAAAACAACTTTTCTGAAAAATAACAGATAGTGCCACAATTCAGTTAAGGAGAAATAAACAGCCTTAAATAGAGCAGTGAACACGAAAGAAATAGAAATGGTTAAAAGAAAAGCAAAAGAAAGAAGGGAGAAAAGAAAGCACAAAGCCCGGGTTCCTTTAAGTGGGTGGGAACTTTAGGTAGCTTGGCCAGTGGTCAGGGAACAGGAATGTGGCTGCACAGTGCCGCAAACTGAGGATCTTCCCTAGATTTTCAGGGCCCTCAACTCAGGCCAAACTAGCATTCACATCTTAGACATTGAAAAAGAATCTTGGGACAAAAGGAATAAAGTGAAGCAGAGTTGGAAATGTTATTGAGGGGATTTTAATATAGGCTTCAGCGCTGAGAGAAAGACCCATCCAAGTGGCAGTATGTGTTTCCCGGAGGAGAGTTGGGGAAAATAAGACTGCACCCAGGCTCTTCTTCTGAAAGGCTATTAGCCACAGAAGCCATTCTGGTGACTCGTCTCAAGAGGTTGCTAGGAAACCCTCTCTCCACCTGTCTCTATAAGAGAGATACATAAGGTGGTTCAGAGATGTCTTGAGTAGGGTTAGTCTGACAAGGTGGAACAGGGAACCACTAGGTTTGTACAAGGAGTTGCAGTAGCAGAAGTCCTTTCCCTGCAGACAGGACTTCCGGGGAGAGTCCTAGAAAATTGCAGTTTTATGGTTGCAACCAAGAAAAGGTTTCAAGCAGTTGGTGGTGGCACTGGGATTTACACCACTCACTAGAGGTATCAACCAGGTAAATGTTTAACTTCAGTACCATGAATAAGCATGGGCATAAAACAGTGGAGGGCATCTCTTGGAAATGTGTTTCCAATCACTATGACAAGATGGCTGACAGACAGACATACTCCTTAAGGGAGATGGGGTCTGTGTCTGCTCATAGCTCAGAGATTTGAATCCATCATGGCAGAGAGAGTGTGGCAAAGAAGAACGGTTCACATATGACAGCCAGGAAGCAGAGAGAGGGAAGAGCCATCAGGTGAGTTTACTCCTCAGTGGCTACTTTTGAAAAGCATTGGTCATGTATTTTACTCAGACCATTCGTTCCTCTGAGGGATTTGTCTGGTGCTTCTCCCTTCATTACCCTGGCTTTGTAGGCTCAAAGGAAGAATACCAGAGAAGTAAAAAGCCATTTTCCTTACATTGTATTGGGAGGCAAACAGCTGTGATTTAATCCTCTGGTGCTTGTCAGAGGCCCCAGGAGCAATAGCTGGAGACACAGCCAAACATAGGAAGTCTCTCCAGAGACCTCCTCTCAGTAACTACGGGATTCTTGAGTCTTGAGTATACTGCAGAAAAGAACTCCAGGACCAGTCAGTATGACCCAGAGTTGGACTTCCAGGGGCTGGAGAGATGGCTCTGTGGTAGAGAGCATACATGGTTCTCACAGAGGAACCTTCGTTTCTTTACTAGCATCCAGGACAGGTGAGACACAACCACCCCATAACTCCAGCTCCACGGGGATCCAAACCCCTGTCCTCAGAGGGCATCAGCACGTGGTGCACATAACTAAAAATAAAATATCTCTTTCGGAAGAGCTTGACACAGACCTCAGCATGATTGTTAACAGATGTATTTAGGTTAGCACCTGAGTATGAGTGTGGACTTCACAAGGCAACAACTGCTTAAACGTCTTAACAAGAGCCATATGTATGATTTCAGTGGCTGCTGAAGTCACCACTCCTTGAAGAACTTTAAGGATGACCCCAACACGCACACACACACACACACACACACACACACACATTTCTCTTTTGCTCAGTGAGATCATAGGGCGGCTCCTTGGATATGGTTATGGCCACAGGAAGTAATAAGAGCTGCACAAGAGGGCAAGGACGCTTTCCGCTATAGTCCTAAAAAAATTCTAAGGGATAATAGTATAATATAACGTAATATAATACAATATAATAAGATGGTATAATAAAAACTAGCACACTGTAACAGGACAAAGCAAGCAAACAGAAGGAAAGAGACCAAGAGAAGGCCTAAGAAACAGATATAGACAGAGACCCATTCATTTACACACTCAGGAATTCCATAAAAACACTTAACTGGGATCTGTAATACATATGCAGGGGATCTGAAGGGAAAATAGAAAGAAACATAATAACGTATGTGTAAATAAAGTAAAAATTAAAAATAAGTTATAAAAATTTTAAAGCCTTGACATATTCTGAAAGGAGACTTAATAGTTCCAGGAAGAGAGGCTCCTTCCCTCCCCATGCTCAGTCAGTCCCCCAGGGAGAGAGGCCCCTCCCCCTCCAGTTCCCCTTCAGTCCCCATCTTTCTGCCCTCCCTGCCCAATCAGGGTTGATCACCTGGCTGTAGTGGAGCCCAGGCTTCTATACTGTAGGAGTTCCTCATGCTCCCTTCATGGCTGCACTCTGGAGGGAGCTCCCCAGGCACAGAATAACTACTGTTGTTGCTGTTGTTTTAATTTGGTCCTTTTTATTTCTCCTCCAATCAATTTTGTAAGGCTATGCCTCAAAAGCTATATCCAAACCGTCAAACTATGCAAATTGCTGACATAAAGTTATTCCAATTTTCCCTCATGATTTAAAAAACAAACAAACAAACAAAAAAACTTCCTACATTATGTGTGATAGGCACTTTTTTACACCCCCAAATTAATTGCATAATTATTTAATTCTCAACTTTACTTGAAAATTGCTCACTTCCTCCCCCCTACTTTTCTCTAAGAATCAGCTTGTGTTGTGTTGACCAGTCTCCCTGTTTCTTACTGTTGTAACTGGTATTGATATCTTGATAGTTTCATGACCTCCTTTCCTTTTTCCTCAGGCTCACTGTGCCTCATGCTGCCCTTGACTTGAGTAACTAGTTTATTTGATCTTCTTCCTGGCACTGAGGCCATGCAAATCTTCCATCTCCTGCCCGTTTTAGTGCATGTGCTGCGAGAGTCAGAATCATTTAGTTACATTGCTACTTAGTAACTGCATTTACATATACGTATTTCCTTAGCGACATGATCTAGTGGCATGTTCAAGGCTCAGTATAACGTGCTTTCATCATTATTCACTGCCAAATACTTTACATTTTCATTCTTATTTACATTTAGATGAGGAATTTGCAAGTTGGGACTAGATTTCCTTTGTGACTCTGTATGGTATTTGGGCGACTTTTCGTCTTCGTGTGTACTTGAAGATAATGAATTGCTCTTTGTTTCTTTGAGAGTTTTTTTTCTCCCTCTTACTTTGCTGGGATTTCTATTTGCTATAGATACTGAGGGCTGGAGAGATGGTTCAACTATTAAAAGCTCTTGTAGAGGACTTGGGTTCAATTCCCAGCATTTTCACGGTGATTCACTATAGTCAGTAAGTCAGTAATCTGGTTCAGTTTCAGGAGGTCCAATGCCCTCTTCTGGCCTCCACAGGTACTGCACTCACAGGGTACATACACATTGCAGGCAAGCAGCCATACACATAAAATTTAAATAAATAAATACTTTTAAAGTATAGATTAGGTAAATGCTGATGTTTTTATTCCTCCGTTCCATACCTTATGGCTGACCATTCATAGTCTCTCAACTCTACTTCCCTTGGGTTCTTCCCGAGCTCTTTAATCTAACTTTCTAGCTCACTAATTGACTTTCAGATTTAGATAACTCCATTAGCTTTTTCCTCTGAACACCTGCTCCCCCTTACATTTTCTGCTTCTGCTGTAGCACCCTGCAATGATGCTCAGACTTGATGCTGCTCTGTATGGCCTGTCACCTTTCCCCTTTCTTACACAGTGATTCTCAGAGGTTGTATCACACACACACACACATCACACACAGCTTTAGATTATTTTTGTGGTAATGTCTCTGAAAGGGAATAGTACAAATCCCAAGCTTTAGCCTCTGCCATTTGTAGTGAGTTTATGGCTCTGAAGATTCTTCAGTGCTCAGAACACCCGTTTTGACCTGCATCTCCCCACTCTCATCCCCTTATATGCATAATTACCTCAAGCGACTCTTCCACGCCTCCACAGAAACAGTTTTATGAAAGGCCGTTTCCTCTTGCAGTCTCATCATCTAGACTAGGTGAGATCTGGAAACCTTAGAGATTGCTGTAAAGACTATGGCTTCCTATGGGAGTTCTTTGCAAGAGGCAAAGAACAGTGAACATCCCAGAATGCACCAGACTGTCCCATACAATGAAGTGCCATCGGAAAAAAAAAATGGCAATAGTGTCCTCGTGGGTAGTGATAACAGAATAAAGTTGAGATTTGCCTCATTCGTTTGTATTGGTTGGGTTTCTTTTTTACCTTTGGGGGCTCTGATGGTGGCTCGTGCCACCAAACTCTCTCTTGTTAGTAATGAACGATGACGTAAATTTTGTCCACTTTTTTATGGCAAGGTAGCAATTGATGCTCTAATGATGTCACTATTAGGGATTTCTCTCTATCTCTTTCTCTGTCTGTCTGTCTCTGTCTATCTGTCTCTGTCTGTGTCTGTGTGTGCATGTGTGTGTGTGTCTCTATCTGTGTGTGTGTGCATGTGTTTCCATCTCTGTCTCTCTCTCTTTCTCTCTGTGAGTATGTGTATGTGTGTGTGTGTGTGTGTGTGCATGTGTGTGTCTCCCTATCTCTGTGTGTGGTCATGTGTGTCTGTCTACCTCTGTCTTTGTGTGTGTGAGAGTGTGTCTGTGTGTACTTGTGTGTGTGTGTCCCTATCTGTGTGTGTGTGTGTGTGCATGTGTGTGTCTATCCATCTCTGTCTCTGTCTCTCACTGTGAGTATGTCTTTCTTCATGTGTGTGTGGACATGTGTCTTGTCTGTGTGTACATGTATATCTATTCATGTGTGTCAGTCTCTCTGTGTGTCTCTCTCTGTGGGTGTGTCTGTGTGTGTGTGTGTGTGTGTGTGTGTGTGTGTGTATTCAGGTGCCTGCACTTGTGCATGGTGTTTGCAGGACACGAGTTCCCATTAGCTGTCTCCCTCTATCACTTTCCATACCTCACTTTCTTTTGAGACACAGTTTCTCACTGAACATAAAGTTTGCTGTTTCAGCTCTACTGGATGGCTGGCAAACTCCCAGAATCCTCTTGTCATCCACCCCCAACTGCCAGTACTGACACCGTTGCAGACACACATGAATTTAAAAAATAAAAATACATCTCTTTTTATAAAAAGTTCTTTGCCTTAGAAGATAAGATATCCAGAGGCAGGTGTGATGGTGCATGCCTGCAATTCCAGCATTTGGGAGGCGAAGGCAAGTAGATCAGTGTAGTACGTTGGCCTGATGTTTTATTTTAATGATAATTTGCATCCCCCAGAATTGTTTGCCACAAAGACAAGAGAGTCCACATGTTAGACACTGAGAGACTTTATCACCAGTTAATTCTGACTGGTAAATAAAGATGCCAGCAGCCAAAAGGTGGGGAGAAAAGACATAGGCAGGGTTTAAGTTTCCCAGGCTTGAGGACACGAGGCAGAAGGGGAAAAACAAAAGTGGCCGTGGGATAGAAAAGAACACACAAGAGAGAAGCAAGAAGAGCTGCCATGTGGAAAGGGCCAAGAGAACGTGGCCCAGAAGGCTGCTCAGTTGGGTCAAGAGGAAACATAGAAATTAGTAGGTA
Source organism: Grammomys surdaster (assembly GCF_004785775.1). Classification (NCBI taxonomy): domain Eukaryota; kingdom Metazoa; phylum Chordata; class Mammalia; order Rodentia; family Muridae; genus Grammomys; species Grammomys surdaster. The sequence goes on along the minus strand of NW_021605583.1, from coordinate 2,225,942 downwards.
GTAACTTGGAGTTATCAGTAGGAAAGTGGATATATATATATATATATATCTGAAAGCCAGCCTCCTTGGTAATATTATGAGTTTGAAGCCAGTCTGGGCTACACTTTTTTTTTTTAAATAAGGCTGAAGATATATCTTCTTGATTGAAGGCTTGCCTAGCATTTATGAGGGTCTATGTTTGACTCACAGTACTGAAAAGAAAGTGCCATGCTTTAAAATAATGAAATTAAACCAACTTTTATGAGACTTATTGGTAGAAAACAGAATATAGATGGAACAGAATGAAAAGCTTAGACAATAGGATAATATCCACATATAGACTCATGGGATCATATCCGTGTATGGATAGCAACTCGAGTTGATACATATGGCACCACCAGTATGCGTGGAAATGACATAATTTCTGTAAGCTATTTGGTAGATGACGTGAAGTCTTTGCATAGAGCTGTTATTTTTTTCCATTTGATAAAGATTTTTTAAAACGCATTCTAACATTCAAATGACTGTGTTAACCAGCTTCCTATCACTATTACAAAATATCTGCCATTATTAGCTTATAAAAAGAAAAGGATCATTTGGGCTAATGGTTAGGAGATTCTAGCTGATGATCAGGAAAATCTAGTGCTTTTGGCAGGTGGGGATACAGATAGCGTTGGCAGAGAGGGTGTGACACCTCAGGTCATCAAAGAAGTAACAAGAAGAAACTGAGCTCTCTCAGTTTCCTTAAAGGATGTTCCTCCCATGATCTACAGACCTACAAGGCCTCTTAGGATTTGATTACAAAACTCAAATATTAAATGCTTGCTGCTAAGCTGGGTGGCAGTGGTGCATGCCTTTAATCTCTGATTTCCAGCCAGCCTAGTCTATAGAGTGAATTCTACGGCAGCCAGGTCTACATAGAAAAACCCTGTCTCTAAATTCAAGAGAGAGAGAGGGAGAGAGAGAGAGAGAGAGAGAGAGAGAGAGAGAGAGAGAGAGAGAGAGAGCAAGCGATTGAGTTGGAGCTTTGGGGAGGTGATTGGATCATAAGGGTCCTACCTCCACTTGTGTCTTGATCCACTGTAGGGCCCTGAAAGGACAGCCTGGTTTCTGGTCGAGCACTGGCTAGAAATCAGCAGAGACCCTGCTGGGTTCTCTGCAGAGTTCCCTGCAAGGGAAGTCAGGCATTTCACCATGCTGCAGCCCTCCATAAATCCGTGCCTTTCAATCAAGTAGCAACTTCTCCACTGGTAGAGGATGTGACTACAGGCTACGGAGCCTCAAGGCAGATCTCCATATTCATGAGGTACCTAAAGATCAGAGGGCATAGCCAGTTAAACATTCCTTTCCAGACCCTCCTCCTTGCAAAAGGTATTTAGCCTCAGGCCTGCCCTGAAAATGCCGGGGGTGTAGTTTCATCCATTTTCCGCCATTGACAATAAGACCATAGCCTATTTCTCTTCTTTGGGACTCACTGTGGGGAACAGTGGAGAAGGTTTTCAACTACCTACCCAAGGTCTAATCTCCAGCTGACAACCTCTCAGCCACAGAGTCCCAGCAACCCAAGCAAGCATGCCTAGCCAGCCGTGACCAAGAACTCTCATTCCCTCCAGATGCAGCAGGCATCCCAGTGGCCCCAGAGAGCCCAAGAGCCTGAAAACCAACCAGTTCCCAGCCACCTTTTGGCCCAGGAACCTCCAACCCAAGAGCTCTAGCCCCTATGGGACCTTAGACTGTGTTCTCTCACCCATGAGCGGAGTCCTGCGGCTTCACACAGCCTGATGTCCACTCAGCGTGGAGCGAACACAGTCAACTTCCTGGGCTCTGCCTCTCTGAGCCACGGCCCTAGCCACTTGGGGTGACAGACATGGGACCCACAATTCAACCCAACAGGACCCATGTGCACACTACAATCCAACAATTCACTAATAGATGACCTTATCAGGAAGTGGGGGATGAGGAAGCAGGACCTAGTTAGCAAGGAGGTGAGACATGGTTTTAAAGGGATAGCTTTCCCCTGCTCTCTTCTCTCTTTGTCTTTCTCTCTGTTTCCTGGCCATTGTGAGATAAGCAGCTTCCCCTATTGTGCCATCTTGCCTCTGTGATGCCCAGCCTCATCCATACTCCCAAGTCAATGGGGCCAGCTGTGATGGTTTGTATACGATCAGCTCAGGGAGTGGCACTATTAGAAAGTGTGGCTCTGTTGGAGTAGGTGTGGTCCTGTTGGAGTAGGTGTATCACTGTGGGTGTGGGCTTTGAGACCCTCATCCTAGCTTCCTGGAAGCCAGTATTCTGCTAGCAGCCTTCAGATAAAGATGTAGAACTCTCAGCTCAGCCTACACCATGCCTGCCTGGACGCTGTCATGCTTCCACCTTGGTGATATGGACTGAACCTCTGACCCTGTGAGCCAGCCCCAATTAAATGTTGCTTTTATAAGAGTTGCCTTGGTCAAGATGTCTGTTCACCACAGTAAAATCCTAAGACACCAACCAACCCCTTGGACTGAAACCATGAGCCCAAGTAAATAATTTTGTTTTTAATCCTTCCTTTTTTAATACATGCATGTAAGTGCATTTATGTGTGGGCATACATCTGAGGACCAATGCTGATGTCTCCACTATTCTATTGCTCTTCCAACTTACTCATTGAGACAAGGTCTCTCTATCAAACCCAGAGCTCACTGAGATGGCTAGTTTGGTGGCCAGCCTGCTCTAGCCATTCCTAGTAGCTGCTCTTTGAGCCCAAAAATTTACAGATGTGCCACCAACACCCACCCAGCATTGACATGGGGGTCTGAGGTTTTCAACTCTGGCTTTCACACTTTCATGACAAACGCTTTGACCCTCAACCATTTCCCAGACCCAAAATATTCTTTTAAAGTTAGATTTCTTGTCATGACAATAATAATCCAAGACTCCAACTCTCACCAAGGCTTCAAGAATTACCAGTCAAACCATCTTGGGGACCAAACTTTTAACGAATGTGCCTTAGGGACAGTCACCATCCAAACAATTTTGGAATTACAGAGAAGTTGTAGAGTTAGTGTACAGGGTGCTCACCCATCCCTCATACAGTTTCAGACAGCAGTAACACCTGTTCAAACAGCAATGTTCAAATCATAAGTATAATACTGATGTGTCAGCAGCTATCAACCAAACTACAAACTTAATTCTGATTTCATACACTTTTCCACGAATGTCCCTTTTCTATCCCCACATCCAGTCCGATTTATGCTGCGTTTGTCAAGTTTCCTTCCCCTCCTTCACTCTGACAGCCATTTGTCATGATCATTTTCATGATCGTTTATTTTGGAAAATCACCCATAAGATGAGTCAGTGGGTCAAAAGGTGCTCGCCTGATGACCTGAGTTTGATACCCAGGTCGCACATGGTGGCAGTAGAGAACCAAGTCCTGGAGGTTGTCCTCTGACCAACATAGGCACACCATAGTGATTTCCCCTCCCCCACCAATTAAATGTAGTACAAAACTTTAAGAGTGAAGCATATTCGTGATAGTTCATACATTTTGGAAGACGGTGCCAGATGTTTTGTAGAATGTCTGTCAAACTTCTACCTTAGGTCTCCCTGAGTACACTGACGTGGTTATTTTTCTCATGAATATCCCAGAAGCGGCATGCCCTTCCCAGGTCAGCAGGCTGGAAAAAGGACATAGCCTGATGTTCTGATAAAGTTAATCGTGATTCATGAGGCATGGTGAGATCTCACCCATTGGAAAATAACATTTTTCCATTTTGAAAGTTGAAAATATACTGGTAGAATGACGTCCTTGTTTCTTCTTGAACCTGGACCCACTGTTCTTAGAATTCATCACAATCACTTTTTTAAAAAAGGTTTATTATTTCCAAGCATACACAGTTATGAGTGCCTGAGTGTGGGTACATGCACTGGAGGGCAAATGCTCATGGAAACCAGGCAAGGAATTGAATCTCCCTGCAGCTGGAGTTGCAGGCAGTTGGGAAGCACCCAATATGGTTCTGGGAACCAAACCCAGGACCTCTTCCATGGTACATGATCTTGACTGCTGAACCAGCCTCAGACTCAACAGATCTTAGTTACGGTGATTACTATTACCCAGCCATTCTGCATCCTCTTTACTCTGACTATTTCTTAGAGTCCTCCTGCGGTAGTCAACTGCTCCTCCTCTGTCATGCTACGATGTATTTGTTTATTTTCATCAGAACAGACTGACAGGTTTTAAAGCTTATTTTGGCTGTATCCGACCACCAATGCTCCCCCACTTCGTGTCTTGCACTGTTTCAACTTTAATAACTTAGAATTTTCACAGGTTAGGTTTCTGTGCCATTTTTTACCTGACCCCTGGTTCTTTTCTTTTTTTTAAGTAATTCCTAAGTCCTGTAAGGTGCTCCAGGCTTCTCATGTCCCAAGTTCCAGAGTGAACCAAATGCTTCTCCAAGGAATCTTGATTCTCTTTATTGGAGAGTTTTGAAATCAAGACCTGGACACTGGATACTGTTATCATAGAGACACTCAAAGATGAGAACTTGGGAACACATTTGTGTGCAAACCCTTGCATAGGTACAAGCCTAAGTCTGTCGGTCTATTTGGAAGATACGTGCCTATATTGACAGCTCTAATTCAAACCAAATCCCACAAGGCTCTTTGAATAGAAGCATTCATTTTCTTTCTTTTAACTCATTCCTCCTAAAATATGTTCCATCTGGCTCTTTAAAGGACACGATTGTCTTTCTCTGGATTAAATCATTCAGAACTCAGGTTGCTGTTTCTATTTTTGGAATAAAGTTGGAGATCTTGAAAGTCGCTTTCCCAGTTCCATCTCCTTCCCTTGGCTGCATTTTTTTGGGGGGGCCTTCTACTGAGACAATTGGACATTTCTATTTTATTATTTCACTGTGCTTACTCCCCATACCACCTTGTTAACAATTCCTCTTTTAGAAACTAATGTTCAGTGGTCCCACTAAGGACCAACTAAGTAAATTAAATGCTGTAGTGGTTTGAATGAGAATGTCCCTATGGCTAAAACATTTGAACACTTATCTCTGGTGGATGGCACTGACTGGGGAGGTTGAGAAGTACAGCCCTCTTAGAGGAAGTAAGTCACTGGGGGCTGGCGACATGCTTGGCACTGAGGATCTCTCCTCTTGGCGCTCTGCTGCTGCCTGTGGTACACTGCTATTCCTCCCTCCTCAGATGACCTCTTAGCCCTCTGACTTAACCCCTGACTGAACTACACATTCTTCTGTCAGTTGCTTTTAGTCATGGTGCTCTATCACAGCAACAGGAAACTAACACAGCCAACCTACTGTATTATTTAGAGTACACAATGTCTTCACACGCAAACATATGGCACAGATAAAATTTTTGTCTCAAAGGTTAATTGAACACACTGTGAGAGGGCCAATGGATGTGGAGGGTTGGCTGTACTCACATTAGCCCAGTCTCTTCTTTAGTTTACTTTTTTTTTTTTTTTTTTTTTTTAAAGATTTATTTATTTATTATATATGAATACACTGTAGCTGTCTTCAGACACACCAGAAGAGGGCATCAGATCTCATTACAGATGGTTGTGAACCACCATGTGGTTGCTGGGATTTGAACTCAGGACCTCTGGAAGTGCAGTCAGTGCTCTTAACCACTGAGCCATCTCTCCAGCCCTCTTTAGTTTACTTTATCTGGTTTATTTTTCCAAATTATTTGACATCTTTCCTTCCTTCTTTCCTTCCTTCCTTTCTTCCTTCCTTCCTTCCATCCATCCTTTCTTCCTTCCTCCCTTCCCCTTTCTCCCTTCCTCTTTCTTCCCTTCCTCCCTCCTTCCTTTCCTTCCTTTCTTTCTTTCTTTTTTTAACATTTTAATTTTATATATATGGGAATTTTGCATGTATGTCTGTATTCTATATGAGTGCAGTGTCCATGAAGATCAATAGAGGGCATCAGATCCCCCAGGGCAAGAGTTATAGATGGCTGTGAGCTACCTTGTGGTGCTGGGAATTGAACCTGGATCCTCAGGAAATATAGCCAGTGCTCTTAACCACTGAACTATCTCTCCAGTCCCTGAATTTGTTTTCTTATCCTCATGTTTGTAATAATCTTGGAGTGTAATATTTTAGAAATATTTCTTGCCAAGCGAAACTTTCTATTTAGGGCCCACAATTATATATAACATCTTGGTACAAGTTTATAAGCTGGATAACTCTCTTGAATTTGATCTGCAGAAACCACACTACATAATCCCTCTGTGGACATGGCACTAATGCAAGTTAGAATTCATACCTCCAAGAACAGGCTTCAGGTTTCCTTGGGTGGAGGTAATTACCACTTGGACTGCAAAAGCCAAGTACTTTGCTGTTCACGGATGGCCGATTGCAGATAAGAATTTGTAGGGGAAGTTACATTCCTGAACACATAAACAACTCACACCACTTTTTTAAAAGCACAAGTCTCTGCTCAGCTACAGTTAAAGACTGAAGCTTCTGAATTCTACCATATTTCAACATTTCAAGAGAGTTCATGGTGTAGGTCTATAACCCCAACTACTTGGGAGACTGAGGCAGAGAGGTATGGGGGGCAGGGAGGGCAGACATGGCGAGGAGGAGGCAGACCAAAAAGGCAGGGGAGAAGGGACACCAAGAAGAGCGTCATTGAGGAGGAGGCAGACCAGGAGAGAAGGCAGGGAAGGGAGGTAGTGAGGAGGAGGCTGTCAGGGAGGGATGAATTCTGTCTCCTGAACAATCTTGATCTGTCCGAGGTGGCTGCAAATCGAATCATTGCACAGACTTCCATCAATTAGGAAGAGTTCGTTCTTGTATATCCAAGCCCAGGAGTATTGCTGATGTAACTGGTTCCAAACTCAAGAGTTCAGCTAGATACCAGCTGCCTTCGAGCTTGGAAAGGCATCCTAAAGTCTATTAGAAGAGAACAGAGAACTGCTAAGGTCATCCATCTTTCCAGCCTCAACCTCCTTTGATATGAAGAGCATAAAGAAACATAGCAGATGAACACGGGCATGGTGAGCAATGGAGACACCTCAATCTTGGCTGCTAACCAAGGGAGAAAGTCCTGCGGAGTTAGCGCATGTGTATCAACAGTCATGCATGCCCTGGTCTTGGTAACACCAGGTGCCTTCAGGCATAAAGAACACAGCATGCTTTACACACAGAAGCTGCAGCAGCTGGTAGACATTGGTGGTAGCTTCTTTCAGATCAGTTCTATTCTTGTTCCTACGAAAGATGCCATTTCCTCTGAAGAACCTGCCACCTCCAAACCGTGACCTAGGGAAAGTGTGGAAACTGTTTCAGGGTAACTGGTCAAAATCTGTGTGTTTTATCTTTGTTTCTGTTTTGAATGGCCATGTGACTCACAGCTAACCCTTTAATATTTTGACAGATAAGAAAGCCTGACACTTGACAATCAATCAGGTGAGGATCGAACGAAAATCCACAGCACCGGGAGCTTCTATGGCACTGTCCTGAAGTGGGTGTCCTAACAAAGTATCCTTGGTTTGAACGTCATATGACTCACTGGAGTGTGTTAAGTGGGATCTGACCAGGAACTCTGACTTTTCTGAGGAATCCTGCTATGGTATGACTTTGTTGAATGACTCACAGAACTATCATGGGTAACTCCAGGGAAGATCTTGACTCCAGAGGATACATCTGGTGAGGACTTTCTTGTCAGGGTTTCAGTGTACCACTGAACATTATATGACAAAAACCAGGTACAGTGTTTTGTTTAATTGATCAACAATTATGTACTACTTCCTACACAACATAGGCTTTCAAGATTGCTTTCCTGACTTCCCCCATTGCATTCTTCTGGCCTTTCCTGTGCCTTTGACTTTAGCATGAACTAGTCACACTGGGCAGCACCTGTACTATTTTGTATAAATAGTATCATTGTAAACCCCAAAATGAAACAATGTAGAAAGACAGTGGAGAAAATGACACATTCCTATGGCATGGAGCAAATAACAGGTCCAGGTATATAGAGCCTTAGCAATATGACTTTTAAAAATGGAGTAGAATATTTTTTTAGATAAGCAAGGGCATAATTCTCTACCAGACATTCTTTATCCTGAAGGATTAGGAAGGCAGCAGTCAAGCTAGTTATATACAAAGAAATATATTGTGAAACTTAATGAAAGTGAAGTAGAATTGATTCCTGTACTCTCAACTCTTCTTAAAAAAAATAAACAGTTTTATAAAGTGGTTTTTAATTTTCTGCTAGAAAAGCCCCGTCTCCACAATGTAGCTGGGCCTGGACCTGTTATTTGTTTGCCCCATGCCATAGGAATGTGTGATTTTTCTCCTCTACCTTTCTACATGTTTCATTTTGGGGTTGAAATTGGTACATTTTGTACAAAGTAGTGCAGATTTGAGTAACTTATTATTATAAGTTAATAGATCATAGAACATTCCCCCTCTTTTTTATCTCTCCTCTTCCCTGCCCTCACCACACTGTCCTGTAGTGTCTCTTCTCCTGTTTTTTTTTTTCATCTACCTCTCTTCACAAAGCTCTTCTCCAGGTTTTATATTTATTTGTTGTTACATTTAGTGTGTGTATGTGTCTGTGTATGTGCGTGCACGCACATGTGCACACCCATGTGTACATATGTGCTACAGTGCATGTGTAGAGGTCAGAGGTCAACCTTAAGGAGTTGTTTTTCTTCTTCCATCACTATGGGTCCTGGGGAACTGAACTAGGGTGGCAGCCTTGGTGACAGACACCCTTACCTCTGAACCACAGTCACACCAATCGTCCTCTGGAAGTTGAAGAGAAGTCTCTGTCTCCCTCTGGGACCCTGTCATCCAACAGGATGTTCTTTCCTTTGTAATTGCTTTCCCACCTCAAGGCTCCATGGTTACAAGTCCCTCTCTCCTAGGAAGCTCTTTCCCAAACCAAACAATTATGCTTTAAATGTGCATGTGCTTCCTAGTGTTAGGTTGTTAGTGTGGGGAGCTGTGTTACTTTATCCAGGAACTGGGCTGGACTTAAAATTGCAATTACGGTGCTTGCCCTCGATGTACGAAAGTCTTTGGCTCCTTGTCTATATCCAATGTTTGGGATGGAGGCTACTTTGACATGGAGGTTTTCTCTGTTCACTCATACCTTTAGATCATTCTAATGCATTTTCTAAAAGGTAGTGCTATATCATAGAAGAGGCTCGTTGATTTTCAATGCTAGAAAATCTCTGGGCACACAGATAGCACAAAGGTCATCAGGCTGGAAAATATGTCCTCCGCAGCCTTCTGTCCGTTCCACCCCTGTGAGCACTCAGACCTCTGTGCCTCCTACTGAGATGTATCAGCCAAACGCTGCCATTGAAGCATGTGCCATCATGCCCAGCTTTTGGCTTGACTGCCTTATTTTTTATTTAGGGTTATAATTGTTAATAGGAGTCTGCAACTATCAGTCCAATGTTGTCAAAAAGATACTATAAAGCAAAAAAAAAAAATCATTCCATAGTTCAAGTAACCATTACACTTGAAGACTCAGAGCCCAAACTGGGTTTTTACTGCATCTCCCTGGACAGAGCTTGCCCTTTAGCAGGAAGAGAACTTAAGAATCTTCCTCATCTTGTACTCCAGTCCAAAGTGGTACCCAGGATCCTACCTCTAAAACCTAGGACCTTCTGTCCTACTTAACTTTGTCAACTGGACACAGTCTAGAGTTATTTTAAAGAAAAGCCCCCAATGAGGGATTGACCAGATCAGATTATAGGTGTGCTTATATGGGAATTGTGTTATTTATTGATGTTGGAGGGCCCTACTGTGGGGACCACCATCCCTAGGCAGGTGGTCCTTGGAACATAAGAAAGCTAAGAAGAGAAGGAAGGAACCAGAGAGTGATCCAGAAAGCAGTAGTTCCTGCCTCCAGGCTCCTGCCTTTAGTTCCTGTGTTAACTTCCCTCAGTGATGGACTTAGACTACAAACGTGAGAGGAAACAGTACCCTCCCAATCTGACCGTGCTTTTGGTCAGAACATTTATCATAACAACATTAGGAAACTGGAATTCCTCCAAGCTCTTAGTTCTTGCCTAGGATGGAGGTCTTTCTGAATAAATGGCAGTAGACACTGTTTCCTTGAGGTCAAGTCTATACCTCTTAAGTAGGGAGCTGGCTGCCCCAGGGCTTCTAAGAGGCAGTCACACAATAATCCATCTCCAGTACTTTCCAAGATAGTGTCTGTTCATACAAAACCCAGACTTCAAAAGCCTAGGCCCAGACCAGGCAGAAGAAACCTAATCCATTGGTCTCTATAGTCTGCACCAGCCAGAGCTGCCTGGGCAATCAGGCCTGTATTTCTTCTTCCTGCAGGTCCAAATCTTCATTCTAAGTAACCATGAGCAGCCAGCTGAACAAGGACAGACACTCCTTCAGGGTTCTTTGAAGGACAGAAGCAGTAACTTTCACAAGAGGAGAGATCAAGTCCACATTAAGAACCAGACATAGTCGTCCTGAGAGAAGTAATAAGTCCTGTCGAGAAGCACTGCACTTTAAACTATGTATCTTTTTATATTCCAAAATGGGAGACATATCATTAACATCTGCATCCAAGCGATTCCACATTAGCCCATATTTTCTTCAAGAAAAGAGGCATGTACTTATTTTATAATTTCATAACTAAAACATCCCTTAGTGGCAGAGCAGTTCCAGGCAGTCCCCAAGGACAAGCAAGGCTTCTTAGAAATTTAAACTTAAACCCCTCCTCTTCTATCTTGAGGATAAATGTCACAAGCCAGGCAAACCTACATATAAAATTTGATCCAAAATTGAACAGATGTCTAGGTGTTCATACCTGCCTCCTGAGGTGACAGGATCCTTGAGAGTTGTTCAGGAAACCAACCACACCACGGTCTGAACAAGCAGATCTATCCACATGCTTAGAAGGGTAAGACACCTTTCCAGAACAAAAGAAAACACAAGACGCATGCTGTTAATTTTGAGATTTTCTAAGTTCACTGAGTTGAAATAAAAGGCATATAGACTTCTTTCTTCATCTCCCAGCTTCCTGGGAGACAAGCTATCATCACAAACAACATGGTGACCTGTGTGTAGAATATATAGGGCTAGCTTTGTGCAATTTTGAGCTTCACATGTTTGAGAATTTGAGAGCTAACATTCTTCTCCCTGGAATTTCTATATTAGTTCTTTTGGGGTGTTGATTCTGTGACAAAATCCTTGACACAAAGAACTTGAAGGAAGAGATGTTTCTTTTAGCACATTGGTTCATGCTCACCTGGACCCACTGGGTCCATGCTCACTGGGTCTGGCATGAAGCAGACCATGAAGGCAGAGGAGCTTCTTCATGGCCTCTAGAAATCAGAGAAGAGGGGGGTGAATACAGGAGATGCCAGGGCAAGATAGAGCCATACGGATGCAGAGATAGAGACCTTTTAAATGTAATGGCAGTAAGTAAGCAGTCCCAGGGAGCTACGTGAACTTGTCCATATCATGTATGTTTGAGTGTAGAAAATTCTCTGAGCGACAGAGAACATGAAAACAGGAACCTGGGATTCGTCCTGTTTTGGACCTCACTGGATGACCTTGGTAAATGATTAAAACTCTCTCTTTACTCTTGGTTCATGGAGCCACGAAGACCTATGCCTGTCTCATAAAACTGATGTCAATTCACATTGCCAATGTCTATATGACTAAAGCCCATTAAATCTGTAATGACTCAAGAGGCCTGGGATCTTGGGAAGTTGTTGCCACCTGCCTTCCTAGGAGCAGCTAAGCGAAAACCATTGCACATGCTTGCCCTTCTTATAGACTTCTTTAGAGCCCAACTGAGGGATCCAGACCCAGCTACGTAAGGTTAAAAGGGTTTGTTCAGAAGTCATCCTACGGAAACAAAGTATCGCTATAGGTCATCTGCTAGAACATGACTAACATGCTGAAAAGTCTTCATTTTCTTTCTAAAAGAGTCTAGCTTGTTGGGTTTTATGTTGTTGTGGTGTTATTGTTGTTGTTGTTGTTACGATTAGGTGGGTAAAGTGACAAGATCTAGGGTCTGAGGCTACATGAGACTCATCAGGGCTACATGAGACTCTGTTTAAAAGAAAAAAACAACAGCAAAAAGATGGGAAGGTTGGTGACCTGTTCAAATGCACATAAACTCTTATAAGGGGCCGTGTAAACAAGACTCATGAAGGGGGCTGTTAGAATCCAGGAAGAGCCACACGAAGCACTCAAACACCAATCTCTGTCCAGTATCAGGATTCAGGATCCAAAAACTGCCACCCAAGGCAGTCCTCCGAACCAGTTTTTACATGGGGGAAACAACAAAAAAGTGCATTTGCAACATTTGCGGCACATAGGCTATCTAGACGAAGCATCACTGTCTGACCTTTAAGCTGATAGCCTGGGTCGAGAGGCAAGGAGGCTAGGAGATCTCCAAAGTCCATGAGGCTCTGTGACAAAGCACAAGATGTTTTTGTCAGGGCAAGGAACAATAAATTAAGTTAAGGTTATAAGCTACAGAATAAAGGTTGAGGGAATATGGCAGAGCTATTGTCAAGTTTTAATATTTAACAGGCCCCACAAGACCAACTGCTATTTCCTGTGGGCCCTATGCATGTGTCAGAGATACCTGCTCTTCCTGGGACTCCATCAGAACAAGAGCACAAATTCAACTGGATTGGACCATGTGACTGCGTCCTCCTCTTGGTCTGAGGTATGATCACTATCACTGTTTTCTCTTTATTGTATTTGAGGCAGTTCCCCTTCAGTTCCTGTTTTTGCACAGCATGTACTATTCACAGAATACTGTGGATTTTAATCTTGGTAACTGAGTCTTCACAGGGATGCTCAGGTAGGAAGAGGTTCAACTTCCCATGGGAGTATTTACAGTCTGCTTGTCAGACTTAAAGCCCCTGATGTTTCAGTCCGTTGCAACCATTCCACGTGCTGTGCAGCGTATACTGTCCCTCCTTTCAGCTTCTACTTGACTTGGTCACTGCAGTTTGTCAACCAGATTCCTGCTTAGAGTGAAGGGCATGAATCCCACTGGAAAGTAGCTGGTTCCCTATGCCCTGCGGCTTGTACCGGTGATATGTTTTGGTGAAGGAAGGCTGGACATTGGTAGCACTCCCCTGGCCACAGAAGCAGGCTCTCCACCAGGCTCACCCAGTTTCTTGAAATGAGACCAAAACAAGCCTTTCTATTAAAGGTATGAAAATCACTGGTGTTGGGAGGGGCCAGTATTCGTTCCTGGGTGCTAAATCCTTTGGGATCTAAGGCAGAGGGTGCTTCGAAGAAGAAATTTTTGAGAAGTAGGAAGTTTTGTAAGGATGGTATTCAAGCAAAATTATATGTTTTTTTTTTCTTACAACCCTAGGCTGACATTAGACATCTATGTATGCTGACCAGTAACCCCCACCAGGGGTTATCTAACCTAAAGAAACAAACTCAGAGTTTCAGATCAAAGACAAATGTCCATATAAACTGAGGGGGTGGGTCACGATGGAAGGAGGACTGCCTAAAGCTTCAAAATTTTTAAGAAGAGAAAGTAATACCTAGGAGTTTTAAAGTAATTCTTTTTTAAGGTTGAGAGGTGCCAGAAAAACTGGCAATATGGGAAACGGACCATCTGAAGGCTGGCGGGCTAGCTTCTACTAGAAGTTCACGTGGTTCTTAGAGTCAATATTTGTAAAGAATTGAGACTCCATAAAATTGCAGAGCCTGGAAGACCCACCTAGATAACAGTGTCCTGCCTACTCCCTGTTCTTAGTGTCTTGGCTGACAGTGGGCTCCAAGCTGATAGGTAATCCAGTAATTGCAGCAGGGGGTTACGGGGGAGCCCAGAGGGCCAAGATGTCACCTTTGGAATAATTTAAGTGAGGAAATAACCAGGCGTGGTGAGTAGGTTACACTTTTGCGTGATCTACTTCCGGTTTCATTTAGTGGTAAGCTCCTATAATTGTCTCACAGGATTTGAACTATGAAAACGATGACCAATCGTAAGTCTCTGTGGGCGCTGCTGTTTATAGTGATCTTCTTGGTGTCCTTTACAGTTTTCAGAAACCCCGTGAAGGTAGGAGTTGATCTATTTTTCTGTTTTGCTTGATATTTTGTGCCCAGGAACCGATGTAGCTCACAGTGGTTAACACGGCAATGTTTGACAATGGCAATGACCCTACAAACTTTCGTGTGTAAGCTGGGACCCAGGGTAGAGGGTACTTCTCACAGATAGGAAATTATGAGGGCTGAAAAGCTTTATAAGACAGTCATTCGTGTGTGTGTGTGTGTGTGTGTGTGTGTGTGTGTGTCTTTGTATCTGTGTTGTGTCTGTATATGTCTGTGTCTGTGTTGTCTGTGTATGTGTCTGTGTAGGTGTCTGTGTGTGTGTGCCTGTGTCTGTGTAGGTGTCTGTGTGTGTGTGCCTGTGTCTGTGTAGGTGTCTGTGTGTGTGTCTGTATGTGTCTGTGTGTGTCTGTGTGTGTGTCTGTATGTGTCTGTGTGTGTCTGTGTGTGTGTCTGTGTGTGTGTCTGTATGTGTCTGTGTGTGTCTGTATGTGTGTCTGTATGTGTCTGTGTGTGTCTGTGTGTGTCTATGTGTGTCTGTGTGTGCCTGTGTCTGTGTATGTGTGTCTGTATGTGTCTATATGTGTCTGTGTGTGTCTATGTGTGTCTGTGTGTGTCTGTGTGTGTCTGTGTGTGTCTATGTGAGTCTGTGTCTGTGTCTGTACCTGTGTCTGTGTATGTGTATGTGTGTGTCTGTGTATGTGTCTCTGTGTGTCTGTGTACGTATCTCTGTGTACGTGTTTGCATGTGTGTCTGTGTGTGTGCTGGCACAGACCTATGCTGCTTGCATGTGAATGTGTCACTGTCACACATCATCTCCATCCTTTGTTAGCACCTACTTTAAGGAAGTATCTGAAGAATAGAGTATATGTTCATTTCTATGTGCAGAAATGGACCTGACTTTTAAACACCGTGGATAATTGCGAATGGCAAACGTTTCTCCCCCTCCAGTACCAGGCTATCTAAATATTCAAACATTTATGTGCTGTTTCCAACTGCGTGCTGTTTCCAACCTCGCAGCTGTTTTGTGAAAGGCTTATGTTTCAGTGTGCTGCTGTCGGCTTTGTTGCTGCTGCTGTTTGATTTCCCTCTTCCATTGGTTGCTTCTTGGCTTTGGAGTTGAGGTTTTGGTGGTGGTGGCTGATTGCTTTTAGGTATTTGTTTGTTTGCGGGATTTTGTTTTGCTTTTTTTGACACATGGTTTCACCCTGTAGCACAGGTTAGCTCTTCTCTTGCTACAGCTCAAGCTGAGCTCACACCTGCAGTTGTCTAACCTCAGCTCTCAGTGCTCTTAGGGAATTGTCTTATTACAAACATTTTTGTTCATAGTTTATCATTATTATCGACACAAGAATTGGGCTCATGCAAACTACTTTGGCTTTACCGAAGATTATAATTAGTGACTGATGACAATGACCCATTGTCATTACTTCATTTGACACGTTTGAGTATTTTTAAATATCTTTTCAAACAATAGAGACAGTCACAATAAGTATCTACCATGTGCCCAATGCTTTTCTAATGCCCCCGTATGTCCTAGTTAGGGTTTATATTGCTGTGAAGAAACACCATGGCCAAAAGCAAGCTGGGGAAGAAAGGGCTTATTGGGCTTACTCTTCCACATCACAGTTCATCACTGAAGGGAGTCGAGACGGAAACTCACACAAGGCAGGAACCTGGAGGCAGGAGAGGATGCAGAGGCCGTGGAGGGATGCTGCTTACTGGCTTGCTCCACATGGCTTGCTTAGCTTCCTTTCTTATAGAACTCAGGACCACCAGCCCAGGGATGGCCCCATCCACCATGGGCTGAGCCTCCCTCCATTAATCCCTAATTAAGAAAATGCTCTACAGGCTTCGGTACAGCCTGTTCCTATGGAGGCATTTTCTCAACTTAGGTCCCTTCCTCTCCGATAACTACAGCATGTGTCAAGTGGACATAAAATTATCCAGCACACTGTGTTATTCTATACTCCTAACAACAACCATTCAAGGCACCAGACATTCAGTTGGTAAAACAGATTTACAGTTATGTAAGTGCAGGGCCCATAAAGACTGGAGATGATGGCAGATCTCCTAGAGCTGGGGTTAGAGCTGGGTGTTAGCCATGGGGAGTTGAACTCAGGGTCTCTTTAGGAGCAGCAAGAACTCTTGACTGCAAGGAAGTTTTGGCAGCCTCATATCACCATCATTTTGAAGATGATCTTAGCTATTTGGGGTTGAATGGGTTTTCCAAATTAAGTCATTAGAAAGCAGAGTAATACTGACAGTTTTTAGAGAATGCTGCCTATGCGTGAAATATATATAAAACCACAAAATATCAGGTATATGATTTATATACCTTTCAGTGGTCTATAAAAGACAAAAGTTAGCCAGGCAGTGGTGGTACATGCCTTTAATCCCAGCACTTGGAAGGCAGAGACAGGCAGATTTCTGAGTTCGAGGCCAGCCTGGTCTACAGAGTGAGTTCCAGGACAGCCAGGGCTATACAGAGAAACCCTGTCTCGAAAAACAAAACAACAACAACAACAACAAAAGACAAAAGTTAATCTACCAAAACTTGTTGCATTAAATAGCAACTTTTTTCTTTGGTTTCTATTCTATTTCTTGTCCTTTCAGTTATGGACCACGTTCAAGTTACCTGTGTCCTTCAATCACTGGAACTTGGTCATGAAGTCCTCATGCTCTGCAGTGCCTCTGAACCCACCAGTTTCACCAAAAGAGACAGAATTACTAATCAGGGAGGTCCTAGAGAAACTAGACAAACAGATCCCTCCCAGACCATTCACCCACCTCCACAGCACTACAAGCGCTACACACAGTACGGCCACCATCCTCAACTCTCAAGATACATACTGTGTAGGGGACAAGTTGGACATCCTGGTAGAGGCTAGAGACCACCTAAGAAACAGGAAGGAGTATGGTGGGGACTTCCTGAGAGCCAGGATGTCCTCCCCAGCCCTGAAGGCAGGCGCTTCTGGAAAGGTGACAGACTTCAACAATGGCACCTATCTCGTCAGCTTCACTCTGTTCTGGGAGGGCCCTGTCTCCCTGTCTATCCTGCTCATGCACCCTAGTGAAGGGGTGTCAGCTCTCTGGAGAGCCAGGAAACAGGGCTACGACAGAATAATCTTCTCAGGCCAGTTTGTCAATGGTGCTTCTCATGTCCAAACCGAATGTGCCCTGGTTCTAAATTCAAGTGTCGAGCTGTGCCAGTATCTGGATGCCCAGGATCAAGAAGCTTTCTACTGTGTAAAGCCTCCAAATGTGCCCTGTGCAGCCCTCACTCACATGCGTTCGAAGAACACGGAAGTTTCCTATCTTAGCCAACAAGAAAGGAGCCTATTTGAAAGGTAAATAAGTATCATTTCACATTACCAATGGAGAAGCGGTAATATAGCCTGCAGGGAGTGTATTCCAAGCTTGTTAACTTAGGACTCTATAAGAAGACCCCTTTAAAAAGGGACCAAGGAATTCATTTGGAGTTAGCATTCATTCTCCAGGAGTCCTCAGACTTTTAGGATAGGTAATCCTTATTGATGAACCCCAAAACATGGGCTGAGTGAAAGAATGAGGTGTGTGTGTGTGTGTGTGTGTGTGTATGTGTGTGTGTGTTCTAATACATTCTGTGTCTCCATACACTGCCTTGCACACATATTAAGGGCCCCTGTCTCCTATGGACTAAGAAATGAATGAATGGAAACTTCCTAAGTGGCCTGAAATTCTAGATGGGAAAATTGGATTATCACTGAGAACTCACAGAAGGACTAGCCAATCTGGCATCTGGAACTTTGCCTAAGTTGAAGCCACTGTAGATTAATTTCTGTATTTGTCTCTTTAAGGTCAAATATAGGTGTGGAGATTATGGGAAAATCCAATGTGATTAGTGTCTCCAAATGCAACAGTAAGTAGTTCTGTGCTGGCGGGGGATGATTAACACTGAACCCATTTAAAGGCCCTTCTCTTTCTCTTGGACTTGGTCACTGTCTCAGTTCCTGTAAGGCAGGCCAAAATACAAAGTCCATAAGTGAACGAATGGGTGTGATCACTAGAACCTTACGTAGGTGCTTTAGCTGCCATAGTTGTCAGCAATCTACTCATCGGGTCAAAGGTCACCTGCTCATCTAACACTGGAACCTCCAGAGGGTGAAACTCGCTCCTAAGCCTTTACCTAGTTCCTTAATCCTCCCCTACCCTCTTCACATCCTCCCTAGGGATGTCACTTAAGATGTCTCCGATGTGACATCTACCGCCATCCTAACACCAATTTACACCATTCTTCTCTCCGTTTTTGAAGACTTTTTTTTTCCCCAAAGAAGAACTTTCACATGTGTATCCATCCACTCCTCCTCCTTGCATTGTGTTTTTTTCTCTGAGCAGCTCACCCATCCCACCTAACCTGACTTCAGGCAGCAGCATCTTTGTCCCTCTAGGTTCACCAAGGAAAGCTTGCTAATCGCTAGGACAGTTTTCCATTGAAGGAAAGTGTGTTTCTGATTGCAGAAGTGAAATGTAGTGCTTACTCAGGAGGCACAAAGCCCAAGGCTGGACCCCAGGAAGATGAAACATTCAAGATCATCCTCGGCTACATAGCAAGTTGAAGGCAAGCCTAGGCTACATGAGACCCTGTCACAAAAACACACAGAGACGGACTTACAGGGGAAAAGAGACAGAAGTTATTAAGATACTAATTTAGCCTTTTGGAGTGATGAATAATTGTAACCCCAAACCTGCCGCCTCACCATCCTAGCCCCCAGTCTCTTCATTACCCAGTGACTATAGTTGAAGATATGGTCTTTCTTGTACAACCAGGCTACTCTCCAGGACACAGCTACTATCAATGCACAGGGACAATTCCTAAGCCAAGTTCATCCCTGCCTTTATCTCAATGAGTACATACTTTAACGATGACATTTTAGACACTGAGAGCATGTGACAATCTCTGATGCAAGTGGGATAAAATGATAGTAGGATAATCTTTATGCTTCTCCACCTATACAAGAATTGATGAAGTCAGTCTCATGACAAGGCTAACAAACACTTAAATTTTACTTTATAAGACCTTTTGTATTCTGAGAGGAAAAACCCATGTAGTTTCATAATAAACACTAATAGGTATCCATTAGGGGGCACACATCAGAGGAAAGTTCTACTGAGAATAAATACTCCATTATAAAAATATTTTGATAAGCTTTTTTATTGCCACCACCAACTACACACCTATCCAAGGGGGTCTTTGAAAAGGAAGGCAGCCGGGCGGTGGTGGCGCATGCCTTTAATCCCAGCACTTGGGAGGCAGAGACAGGTGGATTTCTGAGTTCGAGGCCAGCCTTGTCTACAGAGTGAGTTCCAGGACAGCCAGGGCTACACAGAGAAACCCTGTCTCGAAAAAATCAAAAAAAAAAAAGAAAGAAAGAAAGAAAAGAAAGGCAATTAATAAACAGAGATGAATAGACCTGGTGTTTTAGAAGACCCTATCTTCCTGATTCCTTGGCAGAAAGAGTTCCAGTGAAGGAGAAATGCAAACTCAGGATGGTCTCTGCAATCCCTAGTGGGCATGTCTGGAAAAACTCATGGACTCCGGTCTCCTGTAGTCTGGCTCCAATCAAAATGAAAGATTGCCTAAGAGGAAAATTCATCTATCTAATGGGTGATTCTACAATCCGCCAGTGGATGGAGTACTTCAAAAGCAAAATCAACAGTATGTCTCAGAATAAGCTATTCTCGGCTCTTTGAGAAACTATGTTTCCATTTTAAGAGAAAAAAAATACAGGAAGTGCCTCTTCTTTACCATAGTTGTTAACCACAAACCACCAGCATTATTCACAAAATGTTACTATCATTTCCTAGAACAATGTTCATTACCCCTAGTGTTTGTTTTGAATGAAATAAAATAATGAATAGAGAGCATTTAAGACACCACTAGGCACACTAACTAACACATAAAAAGTAGCCAGAAGGCAGAACAATTGAAACTCTGATCACGTTAGTATAGAATTGTGGCTACACTCTTTCTCTAAGAACCCTAGTTTGAGTGTTGTGTACACTAAGGCAAGACTTACCAGAATGCCATATCCCACCTTCACTTTCCACCCATCTATGTCTTCGGGCCCTGGCTCTTGTCACTGAATGCAAGGTTGAGCCGATATCTTCTTCCTGGCCTTGATATTAGGCCCATCTTGTAGTCTCCAATACTTAAAAAATGAGTCCTATTAATGGAAAGGTGACCTTGGTAGGATTTGGGCTCTAAGTTACAAAAGTTTTCCCAGCAGAGGGGACATGTTAAACCATGACCTCCGGTCAACAATCAGCTCCTCGCTACTTTGTTTCTCTCAGCGACAAATGCTTTGTAAGGGCATCACAAGTGAGGGATTGCATCACTGTCACTGGTGTAAATGAGATACTTGGTGCTATTCCATTCATAGTTGCCACAGAAGAACATAGAATACAGTCTTAGATTCCTACAGTCATTACAGATCTCTGCTTAGATTCTTTTTGCACACAACATCAATAGCCTTCCCTGTCTACCCTCAGATAAGGTCAGCACAGAGTTAGCAAGTCCTACACAACACAACATGTGCACAACTGTTCATATCCAGGAAAGCTGATTTAAATGCCAAAGCCATTCCCCACATAATTCAATCTGCATCACTGAAGAAGAGCAAAGTACCTCATCATAAGGCACTTTCAATCCTTATAGTAATTCTCAAAACCACTCCATAATCAGATATGATACGTTTGTAGGACTCTAAACACCAGCTCTTTTCTCCTGTGTTTGTGGCTAATTGATCTTCGTAACTGTATTCTCCTTTTGTTTTGGGATTGCCTGTTTGCTATCAGCGCTGAGGTCCGTGGACCTGCACGAGACTGGGAAACTGCAACACCAACTTGCCGTGGACTTGGATGAGAAAATCAGCATCCAGTGGCAAAAACATGGTTACCCTCTTATCGGCTCATTGGTCTACTCCGTCAAAGAAATAGAGAACATTGCACGGATAATAGACAGAACTGGAGGAGAGAAAAACACGGTCATCGTTATTTCTCTTGGCCAGCATTTCAGACCTTTTCCCATTGATGTTTTTATCCGAAGGGCCCTCAATGTTCACAAAGCTCTTCAGCGTCTTCTCCTGAGAAGCCCGGACACTGTGGTGGTTCTCAAAACAGAAAACACCAGGGAGGTGAACAGCGATGTGGAGAGGTTTAGTGACTTTCACGGTTACACCCAATATCTTGCCTTAAAGGATATTTTTCAGGATCTCAATGTGGGTGTCATTGATGCCTGGGATATGACAATTGCATATGGCATAAACAATGTCCATCCACCAGAGGATGTAGTTAGAAGTCAAATTAATATATTCTTAAACTATATTTGCTAGCAGACACATAACTTTGAAAGTCACTCAGTGAATTTAAATGATACGGTGAATCCTGCTGCCAGGATATCCCAGTTAATCCAAGGACATAATCTGTATTATGGTCCATATGGTCCACCCAGTTCAGCCTAACAAGGCATTCATACACTGGCCTTCTGCTCATAATTGAAGCTCAAAAGAATTAATGAAAGGTCCACATTTTTTTTTACTAGAGCCACGTTGCTCTTTGTCGGTTGAAGTTAGGATTCCTGTGAGTAAGGCCTTCTTGTTGCTGTGAGTTCAGAACAATGAAGTAATTTTGATAAAAATTCTTAAAATGTCTTTGATTCAATTTGTAAATATTTTTCTGATAATTTTTACATCCGTGTTCATCAGGAAAATTGATCTGTATCTTTCAATCTTGGACAGGTCTCAGAGTTTGACATTAGGCTAATACAGCCTCCAAAAAAAAAAAAAATGACTTGAGTAGTGTTCCTCCTGGCTGTAGTTTGTGAAAGATTTTGAGAAGTGTTTTGATTAGATTTTCTTTAAAAGTTTCATGGTATTCAGCACTTAATCTGTCCAGGTCTGGGCTTTTATTTGAAGAGAGACTTTTAATAACTGTTTCAATCTCATTGCTTGTTACCGATCTGTTTAAACTGTTTCTATTTTCTAGATTTAACTTTGATAGGCCAAATGCACTTAGAAATTTATCTTTCTTCTAGGTTTTCCAGCTTTTTTAGATATAAGATTTTGTATAAACAAAAACAAAATATGTCCCAAAACACCATCATGAAACCTGATATTTTGTACACTAATTTTAGAGCAAATAAAAATAAAATTTCTAAATGAAACACCTATTAAAATAAGAATTAATAATGCAAAATATTTTAGTGATTTTACTTTTATATATTAAATACAAAAGTAAAGCTTGTTTTTCATAAATATATTATAAATTATATTCTTTATATTTCCTTTTTGTGTTTGTTGTTTGTTTTTCAAAACAGGATTTCTCTGTGTAGCCCTGACTGTCCCAGAACTCACTCTGTAGAAGCAGGATGGCCTTGAACACAAAGATCTGCCTGTCCCTGGCTCCCAAGTGCTGGGATTAAAGGCATGCACCTCCACTGCCTGGCTATATCTTTTATATTTTTCTATGTTATCTTTATTTGTTTGGAGAGGAGATATATGCCACAGTGTACCTGTGAGGTCAGAAAACAGTACTTAGGAGTCAGTTCTCTCCTTCCGCCATGTTGGTCCCAATAATTGAACTCAGGATATCAGGCTGCTCACTGATCTTAAATGAAGAGAAATGATTAAAGAGATGGCTCAGAGGTCACTTGCTCTCTCAGATGGCTCAGAGGTCACTTGTTGCTCTCTCAGATGGCTCAGAGGTCACTTGTTGCTCTCTCGGAGGACCCAGGATTGATTTCCAGCACACACACACATAGTGGCTCAATTTCTAGAGGTGTTGCAAGATACTTGATCACACTGTGGATGGCAAGTGTGTGTTAGTTACTGGGGGAAAAAAACTGTTTCTAGTGTGGTGTGGCTCAGACCTTATTACACACCTTTAATCCCTCTGATTGGAATACAGATACGCCCTTAGTACACACCTTTAATCCCGAACAAGGAAGCTAAAGTTAGTTTGTAGAAGGAAACAGCCATGTTTGAAAATGATGTCCAATTGAGAGGCAGACAAAGTGATGAATCAGAACGATTTGACAGAATAGGATGTGTCCAACCACACAGGGAAAGAGAGGAAATGGTAGCTACTTAAGAGAGCAGTGCAGAGGCAGAGAGAGAAGAAGATAGTTTTACGAGGACAGTTGTGCAGAGACAAGTTACAGAGAGACAACGAGCTAGAGACAGGTGAAAAATAGAATGATCCAGAAAATTAGAAGGAACCAGAAGATTAGAACACATTGCCAAAGTTAGTATGAGGCCAAGCAGTGCAGTTCAGGAGAGGCTGAGAGAGGAGCCAGATTGAATCAGTTATGGAGAGGAGCTTGAACCAGAACAACTGAGTTGGCCAGTCAGCAAGAGCTCAGAAAGAGCTAGGAAGGGGTGAGCTTATTCAGCCGGAAGTCTATAGGGTGAAATCATTCTAGACCTAGATAAGATTGCATGAAGGCTAGACGCTTCCAGAGTCAGGCCAAGGTTAACAGATGGAGGCAGTAAGCCTCTGAGGCAATTACCTTAGGAGAATAAAAGTTTCTGTTACACAGGGAACCTGATACTCTCTTCTGGCTTCCAGAAGCACCAGGCATGCACACAATACACAGACGTAATTGCAGGCAAAACCCCGATACATATAAAAATTTAAATTAAATCACTTTTTTTGCAATCAACAGTTATATTAAGATGTCATATCACCTTGGTGAAGGCTTATAGATTGTTGTTAGGGATTATCCTTGTTTCATAAAGTAGTGGTTGTAGGCTCTCCTCCAAGATCCATGACTTCACCAGCATTGAGTCATTTGCTTGGTTTCTGGTATCAGGCATGATTTCCCTCTTGTTGAGAGAGCTGTTGGTTACTGCCAAGGCATGTGTACACTACTGTACCGTTAGGATTATTGTACCATGCTGAGTTGTGGCTCATAGACACCAACGAGTAGGACTGTTGATTGCTTCCCTCCTTTGGAAGCTTGCAGAATCTTCTGGTACTATAAAAAGCTAGACCTCCTCAAGAAGGAAACATTCAGGTCAGTTCCAGCTCTGCGGTCTCTGGGATCAGTGTCTGAAGTGCATGGTGCCTTCAGCCATAGGGATTTACCTTCCACCTCTACGGAGTAACCAGGGACAGTAGCAATAGGCTTTCTGTTTTGGGAGCCTCTTGGACAGCCCTGACCAACAATTCAAAACTGAGCTTCTCGTGTCTGGTATTGCGGTTTTTATTAGGTGGTCTTCAGTTCTTGGAGGGAGCATTATTAGTCCAAGTGAGAATACTTAAACTACATATGTATATTTATATATGCAATTTCACATATTATATGGTTTTTTAGATAATAGTTAATGGTCTGATTTCTTACAGTTTCCTCAGATATCTTTTTTGTTATTTTACTGTCCTTTTTTGTGTCTACTTTTTTGGAGGTGGTCTGCAGTCCCTCACTCAAGCACAAACTCTGACTCAGATGTGGTTCTATGACTGCTCGGTGACTACAAAAGACTGTTAGAACTAGATAAAATCTAGGACAAATGCCCTTGGGACAAAACAAAGCCACATAGTCAACAAAGTGCAGAAGAAAGAACTCGGAAAGTTGGGTAAAAGGTTCCCTTAGCTCTGCTTGCAATGATCTCTCTAAGAGCTAGCAAAGCAATATATAAACAGCAACAGGAAAAAGAAAAGTTATTCACTCTTGAAGTGAGCCCAGAGTCTTGTGTCTCTGTCTACATTACCTTGCTTCCTGGGTCCCTGTGATACTCAAGGCTGCACTAGCCTTGGCATTTTTCCTTCTGACCCATTCCCTAAAGACCAACCCCCTCCCTTTCCTACTTTCTGGATTTCTCCCAGAAGTCTTTTGAAGGACTTACAGGGCTGACACTAGCTCTATCCTTTTTGTTGAAATTCTCCTTCAACCCAGACTACGACTGTATCCCTGTGGAGACTGAGACCAAGTTAGGCCCTCACCAGGCTGTCAGGAGAACCATATAGACTTCACTGCTGAGATGGCAGCTTGCTGCTTCGTAATACTAGCTAGCAGGTGGCTTCTTTTTGTCTGTAGATGGAAGCATTAAAAGAGCTCAGAGCAAACAAAAGTAAAGTCCATGGGCTATTACGGGTGTGAGCTTTTATTTTATTTTGGTACCCACCCCCCTTTTTGGTAACTTTTTCTACTGTCATGCTAGATCTAAGACATTCATGGGTCCCTTTTGGTATAGATAGTAGGTCCCTTGCTAACTAGTAGCACGGACACAGCTACTAGTTGTTGGAATCTGCCACCAATCAGAGTTGGTCTCTTGCCCTCTCCCCCATTTTGGGTGTTGCAATAACCTGAGAGAAAAAAACCTCAATAGGAAAGGAAAACTGAATGCCGAGAAAACAAAGTAGTAACTCGTCTCCTTCCTGCCTCTCCCTCTGCATGTCTGCTTCCGTGCTCTAGTCTTCTTGTTCTGTGCTCTTGTCTTGCTCTGTGCCTGCTCTCTCCCTCCCTCCTCTTCTCTCTCCCTCCCCTCTCCCCCTCCTCTTCTTCTTTCCCTCACCCACCCTTGTTTTCTACTCCCTGTTGTTCAATAAACTTTTTCCACATTGCCAAGTACCAAGCTCTGGTTAACTACATTAATTTTGAAAGCTGAAATAGGGCGAGGAAGGAAGATGTATCACACATGTCTCTCAGCCGGTAGAGCACCAAGTTGGAAAAAAGACAAAAAGGAAGAAGGTGAATTTGATAGACCTATATTTACTGTTCCAACCCAAGATTGCAAGACTCCTCCCAAAGGTTATAAAAACAGTTATATAACAGTTGTCAGTCCAGTGGAACTGCAGGCAGGTTGAGCCAGAGAGCTCCCGGGCCAGCCTCAGCTTCTGTGAGTCAAGACTCATGGTCCTCACTGCCTCGGGCTTCATTGACGTGGCTACCTTTGAATCAGGAGTGTTTCTTCCTGTAAGTAACCCCAAGTGGGCTCAGTTCACTTAGGCTTGGGATTGGTCTCCAGTCTGGGGGGAAACAGACCTTTGTCACATCTGCCTGGGGAAGTCCTTACAACAAATATCAGCAGTGTTTCTTTGTAGCTGATCACACTGCTTGGTGTGGCTTTTCATATGTGGTATTATCCTGATGGGGATATACGAATACGCTGTGGAACCTTGAACGGTGACAAAGATCAGTGTGCCCTAGACTTATTCTGGAAAGCTCTCTAAAGGGAACGAGTCCTCCTGCTTTGAGGACTGGGTGATTATCAAGTTTGGTTGGACCGGTGTCATTCTTTAGAAGGTTGTTTTCTTCAGTCAGAAAAGCAAAGTCGTCTTTCTAAAATGTGTCTTTGGATGTGTGCTTTGTGAGTGTGTCTAATATACGTGAAGATCTGTATAGACGACATTCATTCTAGCGCTGCTTTTCAGAGTGCTTCCCCTTGACATGATCCTAGGGTGTTGCTTCTGAATGCTAGGTTTGTCTTTCAGGAGATTTTCTTAACTATTTTTTATAATACATAGTAAAGTCCATGTTATTCATATGCAGAATTACATAGTCTACTGAAATAAAATTTCATTGTGGATTTTTTTGTGTGTGAACACGAGTGATAGATTTTTTTACGATCTACACACAGTGTAAAACTAAAGTTTAGGTAAACAGCAGGCAAGCAAGACAGTGCCATAAATTAACTGCATTAATTTGTACTCTCACCAAAAATAGGGTCATACTGAAATTGAGATTTATGCTATAACCTGGCTGAGTTTGAGCCAGCAATGGTCATATGCTTTGACTTAGAACATATATTAGTGTGATCTGTCACAATTGAAAATGCATTTTAAAAAATTATGCAACTACCCTGATAAATCAGAAAAAAAGCCTTTCAAGGTAGCTCAGTTTCAAGCAATGTTAAAAACAAGAAACTTTTGGGTTTTTTAGATAAGAACTTCCTCAAATAGAATTCACTGAAAGAGAGGAAATACTGTATGCTAGGCACCAGTTACAATTGTCTCTGATCTGAATGCATGCTGCTGTAAAATCCTCTAAAAAGCAAATCACTAGAATTTCTATATATTAGCCACAAGAATTTATTTTTTAAAAGATATATATATATATATATACATACATACATACATACATACATACATACGTAATTATGTAGCCAGCCAACATCAACAGGCAACAAGAAAGTCTCACCAGCTCATACCACTAATTAAAAACTGTTTTTTTTTTTTTGGAAAGTAATCTGATCCATGGGTTCCACACCAAAGAGTGTGTTATCTTTACCAGTTTGACTCAGCAGGTCATTTTTAAAAAAAGAAAAATTAAAATTAAAAACAGGAAATGAAGTTGAAAGAGGAATAGGGAGGGGGCACTGGAATGGGGGAGCTGGACTGAGGAAGGGGGGCTACACTGGGGAGGGGGCAGTATACTGGGGAGGGGGCCTAGTCCAGGGAGGAGGGAACTGGACTGGGGAGGCGGGCCGGAAGGAGTTAGAAGTTGTGGGAGTGACTATGATAAAAATAAATTATATGAGCTATGAAATTCTCAAAGAATTAATTTAAATTATTTATGTATGGGGTGGGCTGAGAAGTGGCTCTCTGATTAAGGGTACTTGTTACTCTTCCAAAGTCCTAGGGTTCAATTCCCAGCACCTGTTGGGAGCCAACTCCGAGCAGAAAGGAGCTATCGTCTTTGCAGCCATCTCGAGCCATACATTATTAGTACCAGCACTCGGGAGAAGAGGCAGATGGCTCTCTGTGGATCTGAAGCCAGCCTGGTCTACATAGCAAGTTCCATGCTAACCAGGACTGTTTTGAGACTGTTTGTATCAAAATACAGACAAAAAGGGATCGGAGAGATGGATTAGCAGTTAAGAGCACTGGCAGGTCTTCCAGAACACACACAATGGCTATCTGTAACTCCAATTCCAGAGGATCCAATGCCCTTCCCCTATGGGCTCTCTGGGCACAGCAAACACATGGTAAACAGACCTACATGCAGGGACCCACATACATAAAATAAAAATAAATAAATCTCAAAAAAACACACAAATGAATATATAATGTACATTATTGTAAATATACATATAATTCCATTTATATGAAACCCAAGAAAAGTCAAATCTATGTTTAAAGCTAGAAAACTGAGATCCATGTTTTTCTGGGACCAGACACACAGTAGGCAGAAGGGAGGGCCTTAGTTGCCTGGGAAACGGTGTAAGTTTATGCGTAATAATAAAGACTTTCTATCATTCATTAGGGGTAATGAAAACATGTTCAATATTGAGTGCAGTTGCTACACAGAGGAAAGCATTTCTCAATATCCTTAGAACTGTGTGTTTAAATGCACGTATGCTTAGGATATGTAAATTACACCTTACTAAAATGTTACAAAAAAATTTAAACCAAGGCAATTTGTAAGTGATAAGTTAAAAATACCTCTTTCAGATCAGCAGTAGTAATGACAGGAAAAGGAACGTAAATGACAAAGACGCTGACTTCCCTTAGGGACAAACAGCCTGGTGTGGCACAAGGAAACAGGTAACTAACGAGCAACAGCTGAAGCAAGACAATCCAATGAGACTCTGTTTCTCTCTCTTGTTCCTATCGACTTCCTATCAACTTATGTTCCCCCCTCAAGAGTTTGTGGAGTGATGGACCTCCCCCTGAAATGGGCTGATAGAGAGAAGCTCTCCTTTCACTCCCCTCCTAAGTGAACTCCAGCAATGTCTCCAGTTGTGAATGTCAGGAACAACCCTATTGTGGGGTATCTGCCAAAGAAGACTGCTCAGACACTGGCTTAAGCCAATAGAATGTCTTTATTAGCAGATCAACAGCTACACTGGGTGTTTCAGAACCCAGTGTTGCACTAAGCCTTTCTCTGGGTGAGATTTTAAGCACAAAAACCATGTTCTGGGTTGACATACTTCAGTCAACGAGAACAAGCAGCCAAACGCAGAACTATAGAAGCTGTAAAACAAGATTAATCATTAAGAGAGTTTCCCATAACTAAGAGCTTTGATGGGTTGGGTTTTTGTTTTCGTTCTGGCAGGTGGTGCGGTCTAAGTACTGAGTTCTGTGGCCTGAGTGGCACTTCCATCACTGAGTCAGTTGTGCCAAGGTCTGGGGCCCCTTTCCATTCTTCACTGGTCTTAGTGAATTAGTCAAATCATGGACTCATCCTGTTTCAGTTTAAGATGCGGGGCCCCATTTCTTAATCCAATCAGAATGAGAATCACAGGCCCAGACAGTATTGCTAACAAACTAGTTAGCAAGGGAGACTAAGAGAACAGACTGGTATCAATTATCTGATTTATGTCTTTGTCTCTTTCTTTTTGAGGGTTTTTTCCCCAACTGCATTAGTTAGGGGTTTACTGCTGTGAACAGACACCATGATCAAGGCAAGTCTTATAAAGAACAACATATATTTGGATCTGGCTTACAGAGATTCAGTCCATTATCATCAAGATGGGAGCATGGCATTATCCAGGCAGGCATGGCGCAGGAGGAGCTGAGAGTTCTACATCTTCATCTGAAGGCTGCTAGGAGAAGACTGACTTCCAGGCAGCTAGGATCAGGGTCTTATAGCCCATAACCACAGTGACACACCTACTCAAACAGGACCACACCCCCAAATAGTGCCACTCCTTGGGTCACACCAACCATTGCAGAAATTTTCTTTTTATTATTCCTGATCAACTCAGGTCTTCATCTACTTAGTTTGGAAAGCATCCAAAGGGCACATTTAGTCAAACCACTGGTACACGCCCACCAAGTAGTCTCAGGGGCTCAGAAACACTGCTGGAATCCAGATTAATTGACCCATTAGGCAGGATAGCAGGCATCAGAATACAGAGAACAGGGAACGGCCAAGGTCAAGTCCTACAATACTAACTTGGGCTTCCCCCAGTCACAGTGAGTTGTGTTAGTCAATATTTTGACTGTCTGGCTACTTCTTATCCCTGGGTACTATGGGGGCCAAGTGTCTAACCATAATAGCAATCCTGGTCAATTTCTGGCGGGAAATGATTAACTCTGTCACCAGGGTCTCTTCCTGTGGCATAGAGACTAATTCCCCAGGTTTTTCCTGTTTTCAAAGGCCAGAATCTTTCCTAATAAACTTTTCAGAAAGCCTAAGTTTTACAAACCCAACATTTGCTATGAAAACTCCCTTGTTCCTGGCAGTTAGGGGCCCAGTTATACAAGACTCCTAGATCTCTGTTACACAACCAAAACAGATTTTTTTCAATAACTGTGGCTCCATATGTGACTTAAAATTGTGGTGGCTTCATGCCACAGTGAGGTTATTAAGGAGACTTGAGGGGCTGAAGAAATAGCTCAGCAGTTAAGAGCACTGACAACTCTTCCAGAGGATGCAGGTTTGATTCCAGTACTCACAAGGGTTTTAAAACTGTCAGTAACCCAGGTTTCTGAGGCCCTAATACCTTTTTCTGGTCTCCTCAGGCACTGTACACATGTAAAACGCTGACATCCGCGCAGGCAAACCATCCATGCACATACAGATTAAAAAATAAATGAAATAAAATAAAAGAGACTTGTAATGCCACCCATAATTGTAAATACTTTAAATTTTTTTTAATAAATGTAATACCTCCCTGTTTGTTATTTAGTGTGCTGATTGATGGAAAACTTACATATGACTAAATAAGAAGTTAGGTTATTTACAATGTTGATTATTCTGTTTCAGTGTAATTGAGTTTAGTTATCACGCTCTGTATTTTATTTTATAAGTTTGAAAATGTCGTCTAGGAGGAAAAAGTCTTTAGGTTGCATTAGATAGCCAGAGATGGACCTGTTTCAGGACAAATAAGTCTTAGGACCTTCATGTTCCGGGATACTTTCATCTTATTGTATGATCAAAACAAGGCTGCTGATGAAGCCAGTATGCCACAGTTTAAAAAAAGAGAGAGAGAAGAGAAAAGAAAAAAGGAAAGAGACTGGAAGAGAAAAGTCATGTAACCTGAATTATATTCACTGCAGAGAATGAATATTATGGCTGTGTCCAAACACCATAGAGGCCAGGAAGTGTAGTGTAACTGGAATGTCACATGCCCAGACATAAGTTTATGTCACTAGTGATGGTAGGTACAAGATCTCCAGTCTGTATGTGGGTAGCTAGTGACAGAGGATGACCAGACTTTAGGAGCCAAGAGTCAAGAAGAAAATCCACGTTTCTGGTAGGGGACATGGTTCACAAAGACAGAGGGAAGAATCCGCAGTTGGTGACAAAAGAGAATTGAACAGGCTGACTTTAGGGATTGACTATGAGCAGTGTAAACTCAGCTCAGGTCTCCCAGAAGCAACTCTGTTTGCAGCTTTTGCTTGTTTCTATGATGTAAATGCTCACAATGGGCAGTTAGTTTCAGTCAGGAAGAAATCAGGCACAGAATTCAGTCCTTCGAGAAGTTCCCTGAGCACCATGTATCCATCATTGGAAAGTCACAGCTCCATCATGAGACAGTGACATAGGATTAGCTGCAACTGGCCATGGTACCTCGTTTAAAACAGTTAACTAGCTCTAAGGTGACTTTCTCCTCTAGATTCTGATACTGAAGTTGGGGGTTGAAGTCTATATGCCAAGAAGCCAAGTTCAGCCACCCATCCTTGAGAAATCAATTTAAGAAGCCAAATGAGTAAGTAGTAGCACTAGGCATCCAAGGAGGTGTATTTGACGCGAACATATTGAGAAGAGGGACAACGACATCCAGCAACTTCACTGAAGTCTACCTTCGGGTTCTGAAAGGAGACCAGTCTCAGTAGCATCGTGGAAATGCATGCCTAAGCAGTCCCAACAAGGTGTGGCAGGGCCCACTGTGAAGCCACCGCTGTCCCTGTAAGGC
Organism: Grammomys surdaster; assembly: GCF_004785775.1. Taxonomy (NCBI): domain Eukaryota; kingdom Metazoa; phylum Chordata; class Mammalia; order Rodentia; family Muridae; genus Grammomys; species Grammomys surdaster. Next base: position 2,194,099 of record NW_021605583.1, on the reverse strand, counting down.
TGTAAACCTCTTTCTTAGAAAGATTGTAAACCTTTCTTAGAAAGAACAGTCCTCTGCTCGCGCCATCCCGGGCTTTTCTTCTTACAGCATGAGATTCTTGGGGAAATTCCAAATTCTCAAGGTCTGTTGTTTTAATAGTCTGATGGCTAAAGTGTCTCTTTAGAATATATTCATTTCTTCCCAGTCAATTATGTTTGGGTTTCTGCATGAGCTTTACTTCATTTTTCTCTGTAACCAATAAGATGCAAAGAGACTCCTTTTAGAACCTATTAAGTTAATTCACCCATGCAGAAACTTTTTGGACAGCCTAAAATTCACTGTAGTTTCGATTTAAAAACAAAAAAACAAAAAAACCCAAAAACCGAAAAACAAACAAATAATCAAACAAAAAAAAACAAAACAGTGTATCTCTGCACACTGCACCTGGTGAGTATTATTTCCGTTCTCCATGACTGTCTTGACTTGGAGGAGCTAGCAGCTCACTTCTCTCTGTGTCTGTCTTCCTCCTCCCCACCCAACATCTCCCTCAGCCACTCCTCTTCCCCTTTCTTCATTTAACCTTGTTAAGTTTGTCTTTTATGCAGAGTAATTTAGACTCCGCCCCCACGAGAATCTCCACTTCAAGATTCATACTTAGTGTTTGGCAACACAAGAGTCACTGCGGGACCAACTTTGTTTAAAGGTATCTTATTTTAGTATCATCAGTATCTTCTGTCTTCCCCTACCCAAAAAAAGAAATCTGCTGGCTAATTAATTTTTCTGCTTCTCATTGGGATTGTGGTGAGTGAAAGTGAGATGCTTTTATAGGAAACGAACCAGGAAGAGAACATGGCAGGGATGGGGGGGAGGGAGGCATCTGACTGCCATTTCGGGGTTGAGGATGAGGAACAGAGCCTTCAGACCAAAGCCTGAGTAAGAAAAGATAGACAAGACAAAGGGGTTGTTCACTAAGACAAGGAAAAAGAAGGTGGCTCACAGAAGATGATCTAGCCTCGAGGCAAATTACCAGTTTCCATGAAACACTGTGTGCCCAGGCTCTCCCTCCGTTCTCACCTAGTGCCTTCTCTTGTGTTCTTTCCTAGGACACGGACCATGTTCTCAAATATAGTGTGTCAGAAAATGCTGCTAACGTTCTTGTTGTTTTTAGTAATTGCCTGGATAATATTTGCAATTTCTCAAAATTCTGCAAAGGTAGGAACACGTTTCCGCACGTTGACCAGAAACTGTGCCTGTGTGAGCTGTCTTCTCAGAGCCCTTCACTCAATCTCCCCATTCTAACCAACTTTCCTTCTCCCTTATCAAACAGTGGTGGGGGCGGGAACCCCCGTCTCTATTTCCCCTGTCTCATCCTCAGAGCCTTATAATCAAATTTCTACCTCTCACAGGCACCCCAAATGCCCCTTGTTAAGGCCACCAACTGCCATATTACTAAATGAGCGTTTGTCACCAAATCTGGATGCATATATCCTTGGCTATCTAGATTCGGCCTACTACTATCTTTTCCATGTAACTGTTCTTCTTAGTAACCAGTGTACCTTACAGTTTCTGGATATTAAGCAACAATTAGAAAAGGCTATCACTGGAAGTTTATATAGGAATTCAGCCATGTTTTGTTGTGTTTTTTCTTGTGGCATTTCTGTATTTAAAAATCAGGTGTGTGTAATCCCATCACTCAGGGGACTGAAACAGGAGGATTGTGAGTTCGAGGCCCTATTATAATCAGATAAGTTAGAATACGAGGGGATTTTTGCCTCTAATCCATTAAAATATATATTATATTGCAATATTTTTTTCTTTCTGAATCCATCTCTGTAATCTTAAATTAACCCTTAGAAACACATAACAAATACATTCATCCATTCCTATACATATATAAATTTCATTATTACATGTTTATATAAACATGTCTATATAAAAATATGTGCAAACATGTTTGGAAAGAATTAAACAGTTTGGAAAGAATTAAAAAGCCATGTTCATGGGTGGGAAAAGCCTTCACCTTTTCTATATTATACTAATCAAATTTTAGAATAAAAAGTGTCATAAGACCAATCGTTCGTTTTTCCTCATTTTTCTGAGTTGTATAATTGGACTAGCCATCAGAAATATTCTGCCAGTGTGAAACTAGCTAAAAGTAGTTACAGGCTACAAGGTATATAGATAGAGGAGAGCAAACTCATTTCATCAACTTCTTAGTCTCCAAGTTCTTATTTTAAAATAAATATATTTTTGTAAAACTCTAACTCGTAAGTAAAACTGGCTGGGAGCAGGTTCCTCTTTAAAGGGCACTATATTTCTTGTCATTCCAGCTTTGGACCACTCTAAACACATCCATATCTTTCCATCCCTGGAACACATGCATGAAATCCTCCTCTTCTGAAATTCCAATGAACCAGTCAAAGTTATCAACAGAGATTAAGATAAGAGAGGAGACCCCAAAAACCACAGGCCACAAACAAGACAAGTCACCAACAGAGACAGAGCTGAAAGTCAGGGAGATTCTGGAGAAGCTGGATCGACAGATCCCTCCCAGACCCTTCGTCCACCTCAACAACACAACAAGCGCTACACACAGCACAGCCACCATCCTCAACCCTCGAGATACATACTGCGTGGGAGACCAGCTGGACGTCTTGCTGGTGGCCAAGGACTATTTTGGTCACAGGAAGGAGTATGGTGGGGACTTCCTGAGAGCCAGGATGTCCTCCCCAGCCCTGAAGGCAGGTGCTTCTGGAAAGGTGACAGACTTCAACAATGGCACCTACCTCGTCAGCTTCACTCTGTTCTGGGAGGGCCCTGTCTCCCTGTCTATCCTGCTCATGCACCCCAGTGAAGGAGTGTCAGCTCTCTGGAGAGCCAGGAACCAAGGCTATGGCAGAATTGCCTTCAAAGGTACTTTTATTAATGGCACATCCCAGGTCACAGCTGAATGTGGCCTGACCCTAAACTCAAACAATGAGCCATGCAAATACCTGTACCGTGGTGGTGAGCAAGTCTTCTATTGCATGAAACCTCAGCACATGCCCTGTGAGGCCCTGACCCACGTGTGTACCAGGCAGCAAGGTGTTTCTTATCTCACTGCCAAAGAAAAAGACCTTTTTCAGAAGTGAGTATATTTTCAGTACAGTGAGAGGTCTCCCCAGGCAGAGTTTCACTGCCCATCTCAATACTGAATAAGACCCTCAGGTGCTTCCTCCACTCAAGATTCTGGCAAGACCTGTGTTGTCTTTACTGGGCCCCCTATCCATGCCACACTTTGCTTTCCTACTGACATACTCAATAGAAGGGGCTGCCCAATAAAGACAAACCAAATAAAGTACCTGCCTCTGCTCCTCCTGACAACCAATGTCGACCAGTCAGGTTATGTTATTTTACTATAGATGTAGGTCTTACAAAATGCCTTCCAAAGGAAACTATCCCGCTGTGGTTCATAGACCTCTTACCCTCTCCCTTAAAAGGATTTGATAGTAACATCTAGCTGGTACAGTTTACCCCTTAACAATCTTTTGTTTATCCACTTACCACTAAGCTTCATGCTACTGTCGTGTTCAGAGTAGGCTTCATTCCTCATTTCACCATTATTACTGTGTCAGCTAGCTGGTGGGACTTGTTTGTCATACTCTATTCTTGTTCTTTCTTAGCCCCCCTCTCCCAACTCCTCCCTCTTCCTCTTTCTCTTCCTCTGCCACTCCCTCTCCCCTCCCCCTCTTATCCTCTCCTTCTCTACCTTCTCTTTCCCCCTCCTCTCCCCCTCATTTACCTACCAGAGCAGGTTTTATTTATTTAGTCAGCAAGCATAGTCAGAGCCTATTCTAGGCCAGACGTCTAGTGCTCGAGCCACAGGGCTCAGCGCTTCTCTCTCTACTGCAGCCTGAGCAATCCTGCTAAGAGGTCAGCTCCTACCAGTCATCAGCCATCTCCTGAGCAGATTTGGCTCATGGGCCCTTCTTTAGGTAGAAGAGTCCTCCCTCCTCCTCAAGTTGTGGCCTAGCAATTACTGGAAGCCCTCAGCGGCACTAGGCTTCCCAAACCTAGTTGTCAATGCCTTCTCCTGTCAATCATGGCTGCAGCCATGCCCGAGACACCTGTCAGTTGGAATCCGTTTTGTTTTCTTTTTTTCTTTTTTTTTTTTTTTTAAAAAAATAATCACACACCTGATTTTATTTAATCTATGAGTAAATGAAAACCTAGAAACCAAAACTGTAAATGGTCAGTAAAGAAGAATACTAAATACCATTTTTTTTCTTTTTTTTTCTTTTTTTTTTTTAATTTCTTTTTTTTTTTTTTGAACATGAAATGCTTTTTTTTATAGCGTGTTTTACAAGGGGAGGGGGTAAGAGGGTCCAGGTGGTGGAAAAGTACAAAATCTTCTTGGCCTGTGCCTTGAAACATGTCATGGTCTATATGGTACACTGCCTTGAATTATGATCTACCTGCAGTTCTTCAGAAGATATGGTACACTGCTTGAGTTATGGTCTCCCTGCTATTCTTAAGAAGACATGGTACTCTGCTTTGAGTCTATCTGCAGTTGCTAAGCAGGATCTTGCAGCTGCCAAGCTTCAGAGGACATTGTGCAGGTGGGGAAAGGTAGGGGGTAAGGGTAAGGGCGAGGGTCCTGGCTTCTGGCATCTCCCCCTTTTCTGTTTAGTTAGAGAAGGCTTCTTATGTTCAATCCCAACTATGTGAGTTTTGAATTTGGATGTCTAATTATGGGGGGTCTTAGACAAGTTCACAACCCCAAAACACTGATGTGAGACAAGTCACATCGATGGTCGAAGGCTTTAGGCTGTCGACGATGGGCAACGTCAAGGGACTCTGATGTGGGTGAAAGGAGGGTGAGAGCCCTGTCTTAGGCCATGTAGGCTGCACCCACTCCCAGCACCACGCACTCCTTTTCGGCTGCATTGGGTGGGCCCCTGGGAAGTGGACCTACAATAATCCCGTCATTGGGCTAACTCACAGCCATCCTAGTCTCTTGTAAATGTTCAAGTTACCAACCATTTGTCAGTTTGGGGTGTAATATTGTCATAAAGGAACGCTCCCCAATGTTAGCGGCCATATCAAGGGTGGCCTTGGTTTAGGAAAAAGCCAATTTTTGTTGTGGTGATCAAGAGGCCAAGCTCTCTAGCGAGAGAAATGAGGGCAAAGCCAGGCATACCAGGAACCCTTCTGGAGGGCGTGGAAGTCTAGGGGTCGACCGTAGGGGGAGGCAGGGGAGCTGACAGTTGAGTCAGTCTCCTGCGGAGTCACTTCTGGATCCTCTGCAATTTTCAGCTGATGGTAATGAACTTCAACTGCCTTCTTGATGTTTTCATTCAGCCAAAAATCTATATCCTCCCCACACAGTACACACACACACACACTCACATTCACACACTCACAGACACTGACTCACATACATACACATTCACACTCAAATACACACACTCACACATAATCACACACACTCACACATTCACATACACACACTCATACACACTCTCACACACACACACACTCACATACACACACACTGGCTCACATACATACACATGCACACACACACACGATCACACGCACACACTCTCAAACACACACACACACACACACATCACATTTCATTTTTCTTTACTTCACAGCAAAATAAAATGATAGCTAGTTCCTCGGCGACTCCTTTCTTATCAGTTTTCAAAGTCGAGTTTAGAATCTTTTCTCCTTAAGCTTTCAGACACAAAGGATTGGTAAGAGTCAACACCATGTATGGAAAAATTGCACACTGAAGAATCTTGCCTAGCATCCAAGTTTTAGTTCCTGGTGTGATGTCCCCCCCATGCCCCTTCTGAGGGAGTAAAAGCACAGTTAGGTTTCTGTTGCTTCTCTTTTATTTCTGATTATGAAACTCACCAACCCTTTCCCCACCCACTAACTACCCATATGTCCACAGCACGCATTGGTTCACACAGCAAACTGAACTCTGGTTTCTACCAATCGTTGAGCTAGGTATTGAGGCAAGAGAGTGATCCAGCAAACGGCCTACCTTTCTTCAGATAACTTTGCTCTGTGTAAAATATGTCTGGGTTATAAAGAAAAATTAAAGGTGAAATAGCAGGAGATGCCGGGCGGTGGTGGCACATGCCTTTAATCTCAGCACTTGGGAGGCAGAGGCAGGTGGGTTTCTGAGTTTGAGGCCAGCCTGGTCTACAGAGTGAGTTCCAGGACAGCCAGGGCTACACAGAGAAACCCTGTCTCGAAAGCAAAAAAAAAAAAAAAAAAGAAAGAAAGAAAGAAAGAAGGAAGGAAGGAAGGAAGGAAGGAAGGAAGAAAGAAAGAAAGAAAGAAAGAAAGAAAGAAAGAAAGAAAGAAAGAAAGAAAGAAAGAGCGAGCAAATAGCAGGAGGCAGGACTGAAAGGGGAAGTGAGGCCCTGTGGTGAGCAGTCCAAGTGCTACCATAGAAGTCTAGGTTCCTGGAGTAAAGGATGGGAGAGTGGTTGACTTTAAATACTAGCAGATGAGCATCTCCAGTGAGAGAGGATACTGTGTCCTTCTGTTGAAGAATTTAAATGTCCTTAAACTGAGACAAGGAGGATCATCGTAATTTAAGGATAAGATTATATGACTTTGAGTAGATGATGTGGAAGCGGGTTTTTGCTTTTATGATTTTATGATTATTTAAAATTTTTATGTTTTACTTATTCTTTTTACATCCCGCTCATTGCCCCCTCCTGGTCACTCCCTCCCTCAATCCTTCCCCTATCCCCTCCCCTCCTCCTCTGGGCAAGTGAGGACCCTCTTGGGTATGCCCCCACACACACCCTGACACTTCAAGTCTCTACAAGGCTAGGGGCTTCCTCTCCCACAGAGGCCAGACAAGGCAGCCCAGCTAGAAGAACTATCATTCACACAGGCAACAGCTTTTGGGATAGCCCCCACTCCAGTTGTTCAGGACCCACATAAAGGTCAGGCTGCACATCTGCTTCATATGTGTGGGGAGGCCTAGGTCCAGCCCATGTGTGTTCTTTGGTTGGCCGTTCAGTCTCTGAGAGCCCCAAGGGTCCAGGTTAGTTGATTTTGTTGATCTTCCTGTGGAGTTCCTATCCCCTTAGGAGCTGGAATCCTTCCTCCTATTCTTCCATAAAGAATCCCCAAGCTCCATCTACTGTTTGGCTGTGGGTATATGCCTCTGTCTGAGTCTGTTGGTGGGTGGGGCCTCTCAGAGGACAGTCATGCCAGACTCCTGTATGCAAGCACAACCGAGTATCATGACTGTATGTGGCAAATACCCTGGACTCCAGAGACTCTCAGTAGGGTAGGAAATACTCCAAAATCTTACTTCAATTATAATGCCTCAGTTACCTTTGAAATAATAATTTCTACTCATATTAGCAGAAATTTAAAATGAGCCCTTGCTTCCCTTACAAGCAGGTGATTGGGGGCTGCCTATGTTCTATGACACATGACAGGCTAATCTGTCCTTTTGTCTTTTTGAAGGTCCAACATAGGAGTTGAAATGATGAAGCACCCTAAAAATATTGCTGTCTCCCAATGCAACAGTAAGTCCCTTTTACCCTGCACTGGCTGCTTCTTTTTCTTCTTTCTTCTCTTCTTCTTTTCTGACTAATTGTGTACACCAGACTAGTCTCAAACTCACAGAGATCCACCTGCTTCTTTCTCCTGAGTGCTGGGACTAAAGGTGTGCTCAACCCAGCAGTAGGTATTTCTTGATTCTTGGAAGGTTTTTTTCAGTAATTTTTTTTTTTCGAGACAGGGTTTCTCTGTGTAGCCCTGGCTGTCCTGGAACTCACTCTGTAGACCAGACTAGCCTTGAACTCTTGAACTCAGAAATCCGCCTGCCTCTGCCTCCCAAGTGCTGGGATTAAAGGCGTGCGCCACCACTGCCCGGTGTTTTTTCAGTATTAATTGCAATTTTCTAGACTATAATTCCCAATAAATACCACTGATAACAATTAGACTGTATGTTAAAGAGAGAAATCAATTAAAAATGTTTCATATTCTTGAGAACAGACCCCATCTTGATTCAAAGGTAAAAATATCAATTCACCTAGGAATTTATATCTTAGTACCCTAGCTACTGTGCAGATGTTATTGATAGATACCAGTGGCTTCGGCCTTGTAGATGTAGTTTTGGAATGTCCCTTAGCATAACCTCTAACTTAGTTGTAGCACTTATTAAATTTATATGGTGCTTCCATCTTATTAAGTGTTCAATGGCAAACACAAAGCAACATTACACCACAAAGAATATTTATAGTGCCTTATTTCCAAAAGCTACTCCCACGAAGCCTGCTTTAGCTTATCAATCACACTGATACACTTGGCAACACATAAGGACTTATTGCCAATATGCATTCATTTATTCAATAAATACTTATTGAGAGCCTGTCAGATAATGAAGCATTGTGCAAAATGGAGAAAAATAAAGGCTTGGAAAGCTAGTGATGTAAAACCATTCAATCAGCTGAGTGTGAGGATGACACACACAGAACTTCCATTCCAGTTAGTGTTTGACTAACCCTAGAAAGTTATCTGCAGTCAGAGATAATGAGGCAGGGGAGGGGGGAGGAACCCAGAAATCTCATGAAGGGCATGGGAGAGTAGCCAGACAAAACCAAGAATCATGCGTGAGATCAGTTAAATTTGAATAAATTCCAGTCGCCTCTGTAGGTGTGACGTGAGATGAAGAAGGATCACGGGACACAGCCGCTTCCAAAGTACTCTTCACCAGAGTCACTGAGATGCAGGGTGCTACCCTGCAGTTTTTCATCAATAACTTTTGGTTAGATAAACTCTAGTAATGAGCAAAATTGTCATGTCGTGAACCATTTTTAATAGTCCAGTAAGACAGACGTATCGTAGAAGGTAGCCAAGGAGGAGGCTAAAAGCATAGCAAAAGTCTAAAATCACTGTCATTCTTAAACATCACGTTGAAGAGTTCAATGGTTTGTTTGTTTGTTTTTGGTTTGGTTTGGGTTTGGGTTTGGGGATTTGGTAGAGGTTTAAAGCCACAATCCAAATGAGAAAGAAAGTGCTTTAAAGAGTAATTTTCATCCACAACTAAATAACTAAGTGTGACCTAGAAGATCCTTGGAGATGTTGCCAGGGGGCATGGTGTATGTAAATAGAAAAAAGGGCACTGCTTCCAGATAGAATGACTTCACATTGAAAAGATATTCGTTTCTCTGCATTAGTTTCTTGCCACGATAATGAAGTGTCGTAAGATGAGGGGGAATGTATTGTTTTAGTTTGCTATTTCACATGCTTACCATCAGCCTCACTGACCACACTCAAAGCCCAGCTGGCTGTATGTCTTTCTGGCTCAAGGGAAGCATGTCCCTGTGCCTCCTACAGCTTCTAGAGGCTCCCACAACCCTTGTAGCCAACTCCCGAAACCATGACCACGTCAAATATTCATGCTCTTGTCCATCTGCCTCCATCTCCCACTGTTGAGATGGGGTTGGCCTCCCACCCATATAATATAGAATATCTACCTCATCACAAGCTCATACACCCAATTACAGCTCGAAAATTCCTTTTGCCATAGAAAACACATAGTCACAAGTTTGAGGAACTGGGGCCTGGAAAGTTTCAGGGACAATACATTGTAACCATTATTACACCTTCCGCAGTCTCTAAAGTAATTAAAAAATATAATAGAATCACTTCTTACTAGCCATGTATTGCTCAAGATATGAGCTAATCGTGAGATAGACAATGGGCTGATGTAAGAAAACGGTGTTCTGTCATCCAGGTTTCCACACGATGTGCTTTATAGTAAGCTGGAAGGGCTGCCCTGTCGGCAGTGGGTTATCATCCAGATAAAAGTGCAGGTTATCTTCTTGGCGCGTTATCAAAGTAGGGAATATTTAGTAATGGCAGGCCTGATGTGCCTACACTAGCGGTATTCAGCTGTTCAAGATGCAATGCTGCTAAGCCCTCTGTTTCACAACAAAATAGCTGTATAATTAGTGACATAAAAGCAAATCCCATTTGGCAGCTCAACTACTAAGAGTTTATTCTAGGTGTAGTTAATAATTCTGCCACCAGCACCGTGTTGCCACTTTGCCCGGTGTGTGCGCACGTGCGCGCGCGCGCACACACATACACACACACACGAACGCACACACACATGCACACGCACATGCACACACATACACACTGTTTTTAAATGCTGCAGAGAGCTAACCATAAGCTCAACCATGTAATAATGGCCCTGTTTCAAGGACATGGCCAGAAACTGTAAGGTCTTTAAAGGAAGGACTGTGTAAGGGCAAAAAGCGAGAGCTGGAAAGTCCCTAATATCTATTCCTTGTTTGGTAATAGAAACTGTTGTTCTAACCCAGCTTGTAGTCAGCTGTCTCACAGCTATTCGTTTCTGTGGCTAACCTTTGTCTAGTAGAATGAATAGAATTGACACATGAAAATTGTAGGCTCTGTGTTTGAAAGCAACTTCCCTTCCTCTACTATTTCTTCTCCTTCCCCTGGCTGAACTGCAGCTAAAATGTGAGAAAGGAAAAACCCCCATCAGGCCTGGGAGGAAGCCGTGTTAGAAAGAGCAGAACAACAAGATGAAGGAACCTCGGGCCCCAACACTGTACAACGTGTTCGCCCAGGCCTCTTCACTCGGGAACTATTTCTTGAGGCGGAAATCATTTCTGCAGGTAAACCATGCTCTCTGACCCTTCCTGTGGCACTCCAATCTAACCCAAGAATTGGCATTAGTACAGAGATGATGATGGGACCATAGGCTGAGATAAAAATGTACCTGGGTGCTAGAACACTTGGTCGCCATGCGTGACGCCCTAGGAGCCAGCCCTAGCACCGTTGTTGGCTCAGGAGTAGATAGCAGCATGACGAGCGAGGCAAGAAAACATGACACGAACCACATCGTGACAAAACACCAGGTGCCTGCCACCAGGATGTCTAGGAAGATGGACAGTAACGGAGGTGTCACGACAGTGGGGCCTGAGAGAGCAGTTCAGAATACTGTTGGTCCATGTGTGATGCAGTTTGTCACTTTTAGCAAAGTCCTACTAAGACCTTGTTGAGCTGGGCATTTCACCCCAAAGTGTTTAAATTTACTGTTAAGCATTGAGCACCTTTGATAACATTATATCACTTTGGGCTAATGAGCATATTTGGAAGAAAGCAAACAGAGTGGAGTTGAGAAGGCCCAGAGTCACTCAAAAGATTGAATAGGGGAGCAAAATAATTCTTATATCACAGTATTTTTTCACCATTTGTTTGCAAAAATAAATAATGTTTACAGTATTATTATTATTATTATTATTAGAGAGAGAGAGCCCAGCGTGGTGGTGCACTACGTTTTTTCCATTAACTTATTTACTTATTCACTTTATATCCCAGTTGCAGCCCCTCTCCCAGTTCCCCCCGCACACAGCCCCTCCCTCCTCCACTAAGAAGGAGGAGCCCCCCCTCATATCACCCCACCCTGGCACATCAAGTTACTGCAGGACTAGGTGCATTCTCTCCCACTGAGACCAGACATGGTACCCAGTTAGGGGAACAGAATCCACAGGCAGGCAACAGATTCAGGGATAGCCCCTACATCAGTTGTTGGGGGACCCACATAAAGACCAACATCTGCTACATATGTGCAGGAGGCCTAGGTCCAGCCCATGCTTGCTCTTTGGTTGGTGGTTCAGTCTCTGAGAGTCCCCAAGGGCCCAGGTTAGTTGATTCTGTTGTTCTTATTATAGAGTCCCTGTCTTCTTCCAGTCCCTCAATACTTCCTCCAACTCTTCCACAAAAATCCCCAACCTCCATCTAATGTTTGTCTGTCGGCCTCTGCATCTGTTCCCATCAGCTGCTGTGTGGAGCCTCACAGAGGACATTATGCTAGGATCCTGTCTGCAAGCATAACAGAGTATTATTAATAGTGTCCAGGATTGATTCTTGCCCATGGGATGGGTATCCATTTGGGCAGTCATTGGTCGACCATTACTTCCACCTCTGCTTTATCTTTGTCTCTACACGGCTTGTAGGCAGAACATATTTTGGGTGAAAGGTTTTGTGGGTGGATTGCTGTCTTTATCCCTCCACTGGGAGTCCTGCCTGGCTACAGGAGGTGTCCACTTCAGGCTTCATATACCCCACTGCTAGGACCCTCAGCTAAAGTCACCTCCATAGATTCTCTTGGGACCTCCCCTCATCCCAGGTCTCTGGCATGTCCTAGAGAAGAGATACCCTCTGCCCACCATTGATTTCCATTCTCTCCCCTGCTCTCTCTACACCTGATCCCTCTCTGCCCTGTTTTCCTCCTCGTCCCCTCTCTCACCTAGTTCCCTCCTCCATCTACCTCCAATGTCTATTTTATTTCCCATTCTGAGAAAGATTCAAGCATCCTCCCTTGAGCCCTCTTTTGGGAGGGCTTCTTTGGGTCTGTGGATTGTAGCATAGCTATCCTGTACTTTATGTCTAATATCCACTTATAAGTGAGTGCATACCATGCATGTCCTTTTGGGTCTGGATCACCATACTCGGGATGATATTTTCCAGTTCCATCCATTTGTCTACTCTAATAAGCTGAGTAGTATTCCACTACTACTATTTTCTTTATCCACTCTTCAGCTGAGAGACATCTGGGTTGTTCTGAGTTTCCAGATTTTATGAATAAAGCTGCTATGAACACAGTTGAGCAAGAGTCCCTGTGGGTATAGTGGAACATCTTTTGGGTATATTCCCAGGAGTGGTATAGCTGGGCCTTCAGGTAGAACTACTCTAAGTTTTTCTGAGAAACCACCAAATTGATTTCCAGGGTACTTGTACAAGTTTGCAACCCACCACCAATGGAGGAGCGTTCCCCTTGCTCCAGATCCCGCCAGCATCTGCTGTCTCTTGAGTTATTGATCTTACCCATTCTGATGGATGTAAGGTAAAATCTCAGAGTTGTTTTGATTTGCATTTCCCTAATGAGTAAGGATGTTGAACAGTTCTTTAAGTGCTTCTTGGCCATTAGAGATTCCTCTGTTGAGAATTCTGTCTAGTTTCGTACCCCATTTTTAATTGGGTTATTTGGGTTGTTTGTGTCTAACTTGGGTTCTTATATATTTTGGATATTAACCCTCTTTCAGATGCCTACATCCAACAGTGAAGATCTTTTCCCATTCTTCCGGCTGCCATTTTATCCTATTGACAGTGTCCTGTACCTTACAGAGCCTTTCAGTTTCATGAGGTCCCACCCATTTATCAATTGTTGATCTTAGTGCCTGAGCTATAGGTGTTCTGTTCAGGAAGTTGTCTCCTGTACCAACGAGTTCAAGGTTATTCTCCATTTTCTCTTATATTAGATTTAGTGTATCTGCTTTTAAGTTGAAGTCTTTGATCCACTTGGACTTAATTTTTGAGCAGGGTGATAAATATGTATCTGTTTCCATTCTCCTACATACAGACATTTAGTTAGACCACCACCATCTGTTGAAGATACTCTCCCTTTTCCATTGTATGGTTTTGGCTTCTTTGTCAAAAAATCAAGTGTCTGTATGTGTGGGGGTTTATTCCTAGGTCTTTGATTCAATTCCATTGGTCAACCTGTCTGTCTCTGTACTAATACGATGTAGTTTTTATCACTATTGCTCTGTAATAAGTCAGGGATGGTGATACGTTCAGAAGTTCTTTTATTGTACAAGATTGTTTTAGCTAGTCTGGGTTTTTATGTTTTTCCATATGAAGTTGTTCTTTGAAGATCTGTAAAGAATTGTGTTAAAATTTTGATGGGCATCGCATTGAATCTGTAGGTGGCACACTACTTTAATCTCAGCATTCAGGAGCTGAAGTGGGCAAATCTCTGCATTCAAAGCTAGCCAGGAACCCTATCTGAAAAAAAAAAAAAAGAGTTGGAGAGCCTAAACATGACTAGTAGTCAAAAATAAAGTAACAGGAGAAGGGGGGGAGAACTAAGAGAGGAAGCTGGGTAGAATCATTTTCCACAAATATCATTTACCAGAGAGTGAAAACGTGAGAAAGAAATGTGAGATTGGAATGGAGATTCCCACACCTAGCGGTTACACTTTACGAAGAAGGTGGGTAACAGCCCAGTGCACCCAGCGTCAGTTAACCTCAAGTCAGATAAATGACTGTTTAAAGGGAAAACTCATTTACCTCCTGGGAGACTCCACGCTGCGCCAATGGATCGAATACCTTCCCAATGTTGCAAAAAGTAAGTAGTTATCTTTATACTCTTCCAGAAGCCCAAGCTGGCCCTACAGTGCTTTGATATAGTTTCCCTCCTTGCCTAGGCTGCTTTGTTTTTTGTTTTGCTGTCTGGTTTTGAGTCTTTTTTTTTTCTTTTTGGTTTTTTGAGACAGGGTTTCTCTGTGTAGCCCTGGCTGTCCTGGAACTCACTCTGTAGACCAGGCTGGCCTCAAACTCAGAAATCCGCCTGCCTCTGCCTCCCAAGTGCTGGGATTAAAGGTGTGCGCCACCACTGCCCGGCTGGTTTTGAGTCTTTGTGGTTATATTTTAATCTCTTCATAAATATTGTTCTTCCTTTTAACATTTATCCATCATTAACTTCCAGTTAAAGATCTTTTCTGTTTTCTTTACAGCATTGAAACCTTTTGACCTTCATGGAACTGGATTATATAAGAAACATCTGCTTTTGGATGCTGAAAGGCACACACTGGTTCAATGGAAGAAACACAGCCACCCTTTCATCACTGTCCAGCTCTACTCTGTGATAGATGATGGCTATATTCCTCAGGAAATTGACCGCTTACCGGGTGACAAAGATACTGTCATAGTCATTACCTTGGGTCAACACTTCAGACCCTTCCCCATGGAACTTTTCATTCATAGAGCCATCAATATCCAAAAGGCTATTGAGCGGCTCTTCCTCAGAAGTCCTGACACTAAAGTCATCATTAAGACAGAAAATGTTAGGGAGATGAACCTAGATACAGAGAAATTCGGAGACTTCCATGGTCATATTCAGTATCTAACCACAAAGGAGATTTTCAAAGACCTTCATGTGGGTACCATTGATGCCTGGGACATGACCATTGCATGTGGTAGCAATATTCTCCATCCACCTAATGAAGTGATTGGAAATCAGATTGATGTGTTTTTAAACTACATTTGCTAAAAATACATCAGTAGGAGCCAATGTTGCCCAGCCATACCACGTGATTCATCAATGAAGCTTTATTCAATTTAGGATTTTTTTTTTAAAAAAATCAAATTTAAAAGAACCTGTCTTGGAATAGAGATGCAGGCGACTAAGCTGAGAGGGTGTTTGCTCAGCATGCATGAAGCCTGGGGTTCAACTTTCAGCACCACATAAGCAGGGCATAGTGGCACACGCTTGTAATTCCAAGACTCAGGAAGATCAGAAGTTAAGGTAATCTTTGTTATATAGTCAGGTCAAGAAGAGCCTTGGCTACATGAGAATAGTCCTTGATTAAAAATAATAGTCATGATCGTGACAGGAAATGTATCTAAAAACAGTAACTACAGAGAGGGAATAAAGCCAGGAACACTAGGTGCGAAGGACAATCTTAGAATATACTGTTTACCTCTGTGTTGAAAAACACCTTTATTTGTTAGACAAGCTTGAATCATGATTTCTGTTACTCTTGGCTAAACCGAATGATAGGAAGTGTCAAAGAGAACAGCATGTCATTGTCATTATTTTTTATTAAATTTTTTTTATTAAAAAATGTTTTCTGAGCCGGGCGGTGGTGGCGCACGCCTTTAATCCCAGCACTTGGGAGGCAGAGGCAGGCGGATTTCTGAGTTCGAGAGTTCGAGGCTAGCCTGGTCTACAGCGTGAGTTCCAGGACAGCCAGGGCTACACAGAGAAACCCTGTCTCGAAAAAAACCAAAAAAAAAAAAAAAATGTTTTCTGCAAAAGAACAGAAAGTAAGTATTCTAGGTTTGGAGGACTATATATTACCTCTGTCACCACTGTCCCATTCTGCCACCAAGGCACAAAACAAGACAAACACGTAAGCAAATGAAAATGTTTTTGTTTTTAAAAAAAACCCTAATAATAAACACTGAAAATTGAATCTTATTTAATGTATACATGTCAGAAAATGTTGTCATTCCTTTTATCCTTTTATTTTCCCCTGCTATTTTTAAAAAGCAGAAGCCACTCCTGGACCACAGTAACAAATAAATAAATAAATAAATAAATAAATAAATAAATAAATAAATAAGCACAGTTAAGCACACAGAGACTGACATGTTCAGCCCCCAGGCCATGATTTGCAGACATCTCATTTGAAACAAATAACAACAACAGCAAAATAGGAAAACTTGAACAAAAATCCCTCAAAAACTAATGATGAAAACATGGTCAAACTAAAAGTAGGGGGAAACTCCAGCCACTGAAAAACTAGTCAGTCAGAAAACCACAAGAGCTGTTTCTCACTGAACGAAACACAACAGTCATCTCTCAGGATGTTGGTGGCATGTGGCTTTCCTGGGGAGACAAGAGGATGCACACTCTGAGCTCAGATAGTACACTGACAGAAGAAACATACGACTTTCCCAAATTGAGCTGAGCATACAGGGAAGTTTGGGGGAGTTGTTTAAGAGTATAGATGGATTTTTTTCTGTACAGTGCTGGACAACCTAGGACCTTTAACATGCGGAGTACTATCCGCCACTGACAAGAGACAGCTGTAGACCATCTCTTAGATTGAAAAGTAGGAGACAGCCGGCGGTGGTGGCGCACGCCTTTAATCCCAGCACTTGGGAGGCAGAGGCAGGAGGATCTCTGAGTTCGAGAGTTCGAGGCTAGCCTGGTCTACAGAGTGAGTTCCAGGACAGCCAGGGCTACACACAGAGAAACCCTGTCTCGAAAAAACCAAAAAAAAAAAAAAGAAAAGTAGGAGACAGACTTTGGATTGTTGTTCCTCAGTAAGAAATCAAGCTAGGGAACTCTGCCTGAGAAAAACAGATGTCGGTCAATATTCCTCCTGCATCACAACAGTTCAAGGCCAGCCCAGTATACAAAGTGAGTTTCAGGCTTGTGCAGACAGAGGAGGACAAACACTAGTCATAGTCCTAGGTTAGTTGATCATTTCCTCTGAAAAACTAAAAGACTAAGTAGAAAATTTGAGACGGTGGCCAAATACAAGTTCAACACACAAAATTTGGTATTTTTATCACTGAAGATATAGATGACCAGACAACGTGACTTAAATAGTGTGGTATCTGCATAGGTGTTGTACACACCTTTCAAACAGTATATTATATCATAGGCATTTCGTACTATTTATTATTCGCTCATATATTAAATCTCAATTGCAGTGTCCCCTCCTGCCTCTCCTCCCAGACACCCCCCCCAACTTCTCCTCTCCACCAAATCCACTCTTCCTATTTCCCTTTAGAAAAGAGCAGACCTCACAGGAATATCAACCAAGCTCAGCATAACAAATTACAATTAGACTAGGCACATACTAGCCCCATATTAAGTCTCAACAAAGCAACCCAGTAGGAGGAAAAGGGTCCCAAAAGCAGGCAAGAGTCAGAGTCAGCCCATGCTCCCACTGTTAGGAATCCCACAAGAAGACCAAACTACACAACTATAACATGTATGCAGAGGACCTAGGTCAGACCTATACAGACTCCCTGGTCGTCAGTTCAGTCTCTGTGAGCCCTGCTTAGTTGGTTCTGTAGGCTGTGTTCTGGTGGTGTTCTTGAATCCTTCTGGCTCTTACAATCCTTCCTCTCCCTTTCCAGGGGATTCCCGAGCTCCATTTAATGTTTGCCTGTGGGTCTCTGAATTTGCTCCTTTCGCTGCATGAAGCCTCTCTGGTGACAATTATGCTAGACTCCAGTCTGTGAGTCAAATATATAATTCAGTCTGTGAGCAAAATATAATTAGTAATCATTTCACTGACTTTTTTTTTTTTTTTTTTTTTTTTTTTTGCCTGTGGTGTTTGGTTCTATTCTAGGTCTCTTTGGGCTATCTAGCTTCTGGTTTCTGGCCCTCCAAGCAGTGTCATGGGTGGGTTCCTGCCAGTGGCATGGGACTTCAATTGAACCACTCATTGGTTACCCATTCCCACAAGTTCTGTGCCACCTAGCACAACTTGCAGGCAGGACAAATTGTCAGTCAGAGGTTTTCGGGTTGGATTTGTGTCCCAATTTCTCCACTGGAAGCCTTGCCTGGTGACAGAAAGTGGCTTCAGTAACCACATTACTAGGAGTCTGTCCTAGGGTCACCCTTCTAGATCCCAGGGACTTTCCCTGGTACAAGATTTCATACTTCATCCCCAACATGCCCACCAATTCCAGTCATCTCTCTTGCTATTCCCTATGCCCCTCCCCCAATATGACTCCTCCTGTTCCCACCCCTACTTGTTCCCAGGCAAACCACAAAATCTATTCTATCTCTCCTTCCCAGGAAGATCTTTGTGTACCTCCTTGAGCCCTCCTTGTTACTTAGCCTGTCTGGGTCTGTGGATTGTAGCATGGTTATCTTTTATATCTAATAGCCACTAATAAGTACATATCATGTTTGTCTTTCTGCATCTGGGTTATCTCACTCAGGATGATTTTTTTTTCTAGTTCTATGTGCCTACAAATTTCATGATAATGTTTTTGACAGCTGAGTAATAGTCCATTGCATAAGTGTACCACATTTCTTTATCCATTTTTTTTTTCGGTTGAGAGACATCTAGGTTGTTTCCAGTTTCTTGATATCATAAATTATAATTTATATAATTTATATTATAAATATCATAAACTGCTATAAATTTAATTGAGCAAGTGTCCTTGTGGTAGGATGGAGCATCCTTTTGGTATAAACCCAGGAATGATATACCTGGATCTTGAGGTAGATTGATTCCCAGTTTTCCAAGAAACCACCATATTGATTTCCAAGTGGCTGTACAAATCTACACTACCACCAGCGATGAAGAAGTCTTCCCTTGCTCCACATCTGCTTTTATGCCAAAACCATCTAGGTTTTGTTACATAGCTTAAAATCAGGGACGGTAATACCTCTGGAAGTTCTTTTATTGTACAGGATTGTTTTAACTATTCTGGGCTTTTTGGTTTTCCATATGAAGTTGACTACTGTCCTTTCAAGTTGTGTAAAAAATGTGTTGGAATTTTAATGGGAATTGCACTGAAACTGTCCATTGCTTTTTGGTAGGATGGCCATTTTTACTGTTATCCTAACGATCCATGAGCATAGGCGATCTTTCCATCTTCTAATATAGTTTACAATTTCTTTCTTCAAATACTTATAATTGTTGTCTTACAAGACTTTCACTTGCTTGGCTAAAGTTACCTCAAGATATTTTATATTATTTTTGTCTATTGTGAGGGATGTTGTTTCCCTGATTTCTGTCTTTTGTATAATAGGGCTATTGATTTTTTGTTGTTGTTGTTGTTGTTAATCTTGTCTGCAGCCTCTTCACTGAAGGTGTTTATCAACTACATGAGTTCCCTGGTAGACTTTTGGGGTCTCTTATGTATACTCTGATATCTCTTCAAATAGTAATGCTTTGATTCCTTCCTTTCCAATTTGCATCCCCCCTATCTCCTTTAGTTGTCTTATTGCTCTAGCTAGAACTTCAGGTACTGTATTGAAGAGAGTACTGTATGGAGAGAGTGGACAACTTTGTCTTGTTCCTAATTTTAGTGGAATTCTTTGAGTTTCTCTGTGTTTAATTTGATGTTGGCTATAGGATTTCTGTAAATTGCCTTTATTATTATATTTAGATATGTCCCTTGTACTCCTGATCTCTCCAAAACTTTTATCATGAACAGGTGTTAGAGTTTGTCAAAGGCTTTTTCAGCATCTAATGAGATAATCATGTGATTTTTTTTCTTTCAGTTTGCTTATATAGTGTATTACATTGACAAATTTTTATATGTTGAACCATCCCTACATCTCCAAGATGAAACCTACTTGATCATAGTGAATAATCTTTTTGATGTGTTCTAGGATTCAGTTAGTATCTTATTGCGTGTTTTTACATCAGTGTTTATAAGAGAAATTCATCTCAAATTCTCTTTATTTATTGAATCATTTTGTGGTTTAGGTATCAGGATAACTATGTCCTCATAAAATGAATTTGGCAATGTTCCTTCTGTTTCTATTTGGTAGAATAATTTGAGAAGTATTGGCAGTAGCTCTTCTTTGAAAGTCTGGTAGAATTCTGTGCTAAACTGTCTGGCCTTTAGGGTTTTTTTGGTTTTTAATTTTCTTTTGTTTTTGTTTCTTTGGTTGAGAGACTTTTAATGATTTCTTCTATTTCCTTAGGGGATATATACCTATTTAAATAGTTTATATGATCTCGATTTAACTTTGGTAAATGGTAGCTATCAATAAAATTGTTCACTTCTTTTAGATTTTCTACTTTTTGTGGAGTAAATGATTTTAAAGTATTACCTAATGAGTCTTTGGATTTCCTTGGTGTCTATTGTTATGTTCACCCTTTTGTTTCTGATTTTATTAATTTGGATAGTCTCTCTGTGTCTTTTAGTTAATTTTGATAAGAATTTGTCTATCATGATTTTCTCA
The DNA here is from genome assembly GCF_004785775.1 of Grammomys surdaster. NCBI lineage: Eukaryota > Metazoa > Chordata > Mammalia > Rodentia > Muridae > Grammomys > Grammomys surdaster. Next base: position 2,173,599 of record NW_021605583.1, on the reverse strand, counting down.
AAGAACCAATGGATGCTTTGTTTCATTGATTTTTTGTATTGTTCAGTTTCTGTTTTATTGATTTCAGCCCTCAGCTTGATTATTTCCTATCAACTACTTCTCTCATGCTTATTTACTTTTGTTCTAGAGCTTTCAGGTATGCTGTTAAGTTGCTAGTCTGAGATTACCAATTTCTTTATGTAGGCTCTTAGTGTCGTGAACTTTTCCTCTTAGCACTGCTTTGTATCCCATAATTTTGGATATATAGTGCATTCATTTTCATTGAATTCTAAGAAGTCTTTGATTTCTTTATTTCTGCCTTGACCCAGTCATCATTCAGTAGAAGGTTGTTCAGTTTCCATAAGTTTGTAAGCTTTCGGCTGTTTCTGTTGGTGTTGAAATCCAACTTTAATCCATGGCAGTCTGCTAGGATGCACGGGATTATTTCAATTTTCTTGTGTCTGTTGAGAGCTGCTTTGTGATTGAGTATGTGGTCAATTTTGGAGTAAATCCTTGAGATGCTGAGAAGAAGGTCTATTCTTTTGTGTTTGGGTATAATGTTCTGTTAGCTCCACTTGGTTCACAACATGTTAGCTCCATTTCTTTGTTTAGTTTTATTAATATGTGAGGTTCTATGAGTGATATCAGCTTTGGTAATGTTTCTTTTACAAATGTGAGTTCTCTTGCATTTGGGACATAGATGTTAAGAATTGAAACATTATCTTGGTAGACTTCTCCTTTGATGATTATGAAGTGTCCTTATCCATCTCTTTTGATTAATTTTGGTTGAAAGTCTATGTTGTTAGATATCAGAATGGCTACACCAGCTTGCTTCTTGGGTCCATTTGCCTGGAAAAATCTTTTTCCAACCTTTCACTCTAAGGCAATGCTATCTTGATGTTGAGGTGTGTTTCTTATATGCAGCAGAAGGATGGATCCTGTTTTTATGTCCACTCTGTTAGCCTGTGGCTTTGTATTGGGGAATTGAGACCATTGATTGACATTGAGAGACATTAATGAGCAATGACTTTTAATTTTGTTATTTTGTTGTTGCTGATAAAGGTGATTTTGCGTGTGTGTGTGTGTGTGTGTGTGTGTGTGTGTGTGTTTCAGAAATTAAAATGAGGGGTTGAAGAGATGGCTCAGTGGTTAAGAGCACTGACTGTTCTTCCAGAGGTTCTGAGTTCAATTCCCATCAACCACATGGTGGCTCACAACCATCTGTAATGGGATCTGATGTCCTCTTCTGATGTGTCTAAAGACAGCTACAGTTTATTCATATACATAAAACAAATAAATAAATCGTTTTAAAAAAAGACTGTGTGGGCTAAATTTTTTTAAGAAGAAGACATTAAAATAGCCTTTATGCACAGAAAAAGAAATACTTTTTTTTTTCAAAAGAAATGCACATTAAAACAGATTGTGGTGGTACAAGCCTTTAATCTCAGCACTTGGGAGGCAGAGGCAGGTAGATCTCTGTAAGCTCAAAGCCATCATGGTCTACAGAGTTCCAGAACAGCCAGGGCTACACTGAGAAACCCTGTCTCAGCCCCTCCCCCAACCCCTGCAAAAAAAAAAAAGAAAAAAAAGAAAAAGAAAAAGAAAGAAAAGAAAGAAAGAGAGAGAAAGAGAAAGAAAGAAAGAAAGAAAGAAAGAAAGAAAGAAAGAAAGAAAGAAAGAAAGGAAGGAAGGAAGGAAGGAAGAAAGAAAGAAAGAAAAGAAAAGAAGAGAAAAGGAAAGAAAAAGAGATGCACATTGAAGCTGGACTGAGAAATTTCTCATCTATCAGACTGGCAGAAATCCAAGTTTGAATAAATGCTATGCTGATGGCCTGTGGAGAAGCTGGTGCTCTCAAGCTCTGCTGATGGAAAGGCAGAGCAATGTGGTGCCTACGGAGGGAAATTTGGGAACGTTAAGAAAAATGACATATGCATTTGTTTACCTTTTGGCCCAGTATTTGGAAATTACTATGTATAAGATTATCCATAGGGGTGTCATTAGTGACCACACAAAATGAAAAGAAAGAAAGAAAGAAAGAAAGAAAGAAAGAAAGAAAGAAAGAAAGAAAGAAAGAAAGAAAGAAGGAAGGAAGGAAGGAAGGAAAGAAAGAAAGAAGGAAAGAAAGAAAGAAAGGAAATGAGAAAACAAACCAAACATGCATCTGATGGCAGACCAGTAAAATGAATTATGGATGTATCTTTCAAAACAGTGCTGTGTAAAAGGAAACAGGAAACTCTGTAAGCTGTAATGCTGAGGCCTCCAGGACAAGCAGGGAAAGAAGTTGCAGTATCTACTGTGCAACCTCTGGGGTAATAAAGATGGAGGGATACAATTAAATGTATCTGTTTATACTAACAAGAAGAAACGGATAGAAAACAAACCAGACATGAATACGATGTAGTTCCTAAAAGCTTAGAGAATTTGTGAGTAGAAACGAGGTTTTTAAAAATATACCTAGTTACATAGTTTTCATCCTGGAACCATGAGACTTAAGTCTTCAGGAAATTAAATCAAGATTTTTTTTTTTTAAAAGAAGGGGCTGGTGAGATGGCTTAGCCTGGTAGGTCTGAGTTCAGTATCTGTCCCACAAATGGAGAGAGACCATAACCAGGTCCCTCAATTTATGCTCTGACCCTCCACCAGTGCACCACGGTGCCCCCTACTCCATATACACAGAATCCATAAAAATTTAATAAATTATTATCTTTAAAAAGAAGAAAAATAAATTCTGGGAAATGCAGTCACGTGCTATTTAACAGCAAGTTTATACTCTAAGAAATGTTTCTAGGGGCATTGGTGCTACACAAACATCAGAGCGAGCTTATAGAAAACAGGCAGCGTAGGTCAGTCAGTCAACATGGCTTCATTGTGCAATCGGTGAACATGAGGCACCTGAGGCTGATGGCAGTCTAACACATGTGTTCTTGTATGACCAACACATGTTTCTAAGTGCAAGGAAAACATTATCAAATGATAGTGTATTAACTACACAAGTCAGTAATATGCTCAGCACTGTCATATGAGTTACATACTGTGCTTAGTTGATAGACTTTTGTAGGACTGGCAGCATAGTATAATTTTAAGGGCATCTCCCTCCACAGGTATCAATAGCATGTCTTGTTAAAATTGCACAACAGACCCAGCATCAGTAGCAATAGGAGATTGTCATCCTACTTAGGAGCTGATGGAGCCAGTGTTATTCATTCAGTTGTTGGTGGGACCACAGTGCATGCCACATGGTTACATTTGCATGGTTACACCAATGCAAATTAGTGTAGTGACATAAAACACTTTGTTTTCTCTCTGGAATTAACACAGTTGAGAGTGACATTTTGGCAGTACTTCCTCCAGCGAATTTTTTTCTTTTTTTCAGAATAAGTAGAACTTGGGGCTGGAGAGATGGCTCAGTGGCTAAGAGCACACACTGCTCTGTCAGAGGACCAGAATTAAGTTCCCAGCACCCATGTTGGGCAATTTACAGCCACTTGTAACTACAGTTCCAGGGGATCTGATACCCTCTTTTGGCTTCCTGCAAACATATTGGCACCAGCAATCATTTACACACACACACACACATTTTTTTTTAATTTAAAAATAGAAGAAATAGAACTGAGGAATGCCAACTTTACACAGTAATCATATTATAAATAATATTGCTGCCAGGCTATGGTGGCACATGCCTTTCCTCACAGCACTCCAGAGGCAGAGGCAGGTGGATATCTGAGTTGAAGACCAGCCTGCTCTACAAAGCGAGTTCCAGGACAGCCAGGACTACACAGAGAAACCCTGTCTTAAAGAAAAGAAAAGATAAAACCAAAGCAAAACCAAGAAATGATATTACTATTATTTTGCAAGTATTTTTATATTTTCCTGGATAAAACAAATGATTATCTTAATGACATTAAGAAAATTATATTTTCAGTGTAAAAATATACAAGTTAAAGGGTTTCTAATTTATTTTTGAAATTAGAATATAATCACATTGTTTCTCTTCCTTTTCCTCCAGCCCTTCCCATGCATCCTCTCCCTTGTTCTCTCTCAAATTCATGGTCTCTTTTTCTTTAACTGTTGTTGTTGGGTGTCTGTCTGTGTGTGTGTGTGTGTGTGTGTGTGTGTGTGTGTGTCTGTGTGTGTGTGTGTTTGTGTGTGTGTGTTTGTGTAAATATATAATTACAACCTGTTCAGTCTAAATAATGTAATTTGTATGTATATGATTTTGAAGCTGACCACTTAGTACTGTATATATTGTTGGCTCCACCCAAGCTCCCCACGAGGGATGAAAGCTCTTGCTCTGAGGATAGAGGACGCTTAGAGAGAGTGCAGGTAGCCCAAGGAAAGCCACATCCCCAGGCCCACATCCTAGCTGAGGAGAAACTCTCAGTTTCTAAAGGGTTAAATCCAGTGTGGGAATGTGTTGGAAAGAAGGGAAGGAAGCAAGGAGCTGTGAATATATAGAAATCCATTTTCATAAAACAAACACTGTAGGACAAAGAGAGTTATTCCTCATTACAGTACCAGTGGGTGAATTTATAGCACCCACATAAAGCTGGATCATGTAGAAACTACTTATAGATCTCTAAAATAGATAAAATAGACTTAACAAAAATGTACAGAATATTCCACCCAACAGTGGAAAGATACACATTCTTGTCATCAGCATAGGGATTTTTCCAAAATAAACAATATTTTAGGTTTATGTAAGTCTTAACAAATATAGAAAAATAGAAATAATTTTTTATCTACTTACAATGGAAACTCGAAGTCAACAGGGAGAAAAACTACAGAGCTACTGAAATTAGAAACAAACAAGGAGAGAAACTAGAGAATTATTAATAACACAAAAATATTGAATCATGCATAGCTGAACAGTGGGCCATTGCAAAAATCAAGAAAAAATTCGCATGACATTTATCTGGAGGAGGGGCATGGGGGGACACCATGTGTACCATGGTGCGTGCATGGCAGTCAAAAATCAACTCTCTGAATCAGTTCTCTCCTTCCACCGTACAGATCTCTGGGATCGAACCTAGATCACTAGGCTTGGTGCTATGGCATGCATCCCCACACACATCAGACATATACACAGTAAGTAAAGAAATAATCTGTAAAGAGGCAAAGCGCATTTTATAAAGAATTTAAAACACAGTAGCAGCATACTCAGCTATGACCTGGGAACAAAATGTTGTGCTCATATGAGGATGATCATTTGAACTACTGATTTTTAGGTTTTTATTTATTAATATTTGCATGTGTGTGTGTGTGTGTATGTGTGTGTGTGTGTGTGAGAGAGAGAGAGAGAGAGAGGGAGAGGGAGAGGGAGAGGGAGAGAGAGAGAGAGAAGAGAGAGAGAGAAGAGAGAGAGAGATTGGACATGGGGACATGGGCCACAGCTTGTGTCAGTCAGAGGACAGCTTTGTGGATGTTGTCCTCTCCTTCAGCCTTTGCATGGTTGTGGTCTCGAACTGTAGGTCAAGGCAAGCACTGTACTCACGGGGGCATCTTATCAGCCTGGGAAGTTCTTTAACACTCTGATTTCTGAGAAAGATGGAGGCTGACTTTACAATGTAAGGAATAAGAAGTTAGCTGAGGACCAGGAAGCCTGGGACTTCCACACAATTTACAGTTGCCTTGATTGTGCCAAGGATACACACTGAGAGCCTGAAATGTCTCGGTGAAGACACTGAAGTAGCTATGAGGAAGGTGAGGCTCTGTTCTGAGACTCATTTGTTCAGTGAACTGTTACTTAATCAACAGCTATTACTTGGGAGGCCGTGAGATACACAGAGCTCACTGAAAAAGACAGATGCCATCCCTGCCCTCATTAACTGAGCATCTAGACAAATACAGTTAAGTAATAAGCTAGTGCAATCTTGTGTAACACCTGCCATGGATAGAACCCAGGGACCCGGGAGTCACCTGACCTGCAGTCAGGGATTCAGGGAATGTGTCCTAGAGAAAGTGATATCTCCAGGATTTAGGGAGGCAAATATAGAAACAGAGGAACAGCCCAGAGAGGACAATGTTCCCGGAGGAACTGTATGTCCAAAGGATTCCTAATTCCATGTGAGCTGGTGTGCACACCACGTCCTTGCATGCCAACTCGTTTTCAAGTGGCTCATGCAGTGGTTCATGGAATATTACTGGTACTTCTACTAGGCTAACTATATGTCTCACTTTTACAATTACCAGGCATCCACAAAGGTTATAAGAAAAAGATCTACTTTCTTCATTTGTTCAATAGACGCCATCACAATTTAATCTATCCAGGTCAGACTTATACTGCCTGATGATATACTATTGTGTGTGGAAATATTTTTTCTTTAAAGTTAGGAAAGATGTAATAGTCCAATAATTTAACCACAACTTCATAACTTGAGATATGAATTTAAGTGTAATGTACAGAGTTTAGACTTTGTCTGTGCTTCTTACACAGTTTTCAAATCCTGTGTGTGTGTGTGTGTGTGTGTGTGTGTGTGTGTGTACATGCCCATGTCGACAGCTTGTGTGGAAGAGTCAGATGAATGAGTTCTCTTTCTACCATGTGGGAGCTAAGGGTCAAATCTGGGTTGTCAGGCTTGGCTGAAAGCTCCTTTGTCTGTGGAGCCATCTTACCAGTCCTACTGAATTTTACATGACTTGAGCTTGGGCCTTGAATGTCTCACTCCACCTACCATATAGAAAGTCTATAGGATATAGACTCTAGAATGCCTGTAAACCAGTGGGCAAAATGCTCCTGGAGCTGAAGAGATGGCTCAGTGGGTAAGAGCACTTGCTGAATACTGAGTTCCATTCTCAACGTCTACATTGGGTGGCTCACAACCATCTTTTCCTCCAGACCCAAAAGATCTAATACACTCTTCCGGCTTCCTTGCATATTGGCACACATGATACACACATACACACGAATTGGAAAGAAATCCCTTCTTATGTGATGGCACACATAGAGGAAGTGGTGAGCAAACAGACTTACGGAGAACCCAGATTCAGGTTACAAAGTCAAAAGGTCCAAGCGTGTCATATGGGATGGTTCGCGGTAGTGGCACATTATGGAGGTGGTGGTGGATGTACACATCAGTGATTAAGACATGCTGGATCAGCCTTCAAAGCCGGGATGAATACAGAATCATGGTTTTGCTATTTTGCAAGAGGACAGGAAGGAAAAGGGCTATTTGTAAATGTTCCAAATATAGTTAATGCAATGATGAATATGTTCTCAATCCCAAATGGGTAAGTGTGGTACAGATTGTTTTGCTTAAGGGATTAAGCTTCTTAGAGTTATTTTCAAAGTTCTTTCTTAAGGGAGTCTGTGGGATGACTTAGCAGGTAAAGGAACTCGTGACCTGAGTTTGATTCTCAGGACCCACGTGGTGGAAGAAGAACCCAGATCCCTTCTTCACATATCTAAATAAGAAAAGACAATTAAAAAATATTTCTTGAGTGTTGAACAACACCAAGACTTCAAAGACAGCTGCGGTGACTTGACTCAGCCTTTACACCACAGTTTTGCCAATCCCAATGTCTTGAGTGTGGGCCCTAACTTCAGCTAACTGTGGTGGTTTGGACGGGCTGCATTCACCGCTGCCTCAGTGGCAAAGGGAATCGTGTGCACACCAGGGTTGAGTGTTTGCATGAGAGCAGGAAGAGAATGACACAAACACAGAGGAGACCTCTTTTTATATTCAAGTCCACTCAACCTTGTATAAGCCATTAACACAGTACCAGTGAGGTCCTGAGAGCCACTAGTCAGTAAGGGACAGAAATAGGGACACAGTCTGCCAGCTGCCTCTTCTGTATGCCAGCCAAGGTAGGAGAAAGAGATAGCTCATGTTTTTGAAAATTGCCCCATACAGAATGGGCCATATATGCTACTGTTGAACCTAGCTTACGTGGGAGGTTTTAGTTGGCTGAGTTTTGGGTTTGGTTTGGTTGGGTGAGTGGGTAGGGTTTTGTGTGTGTGGGTATTTTACTTGTTTGGTTGGTTAGCTGGTTGGAGAGGGTGGCCTTAAAGTGGAAAAGTGAATGAAAAATGCAATATTGAGATAAAGTCCTATTTGTTAGAATGAATGCAGATTTCTGAAATTTGCAAACAGTCTGAATTAAGTAACATCAGTGACTCTACGAAGGGACTTTTCACTTATTTTCCTTGTGGGAGATCTCTACTCTACAGGAAAGATTTACTGCCTCCCACAGCTGCTAAAAATACCTTTCTCCTATTTTCATTACAAATTTTAAGTCCAGTTCTCTGAAAGTCATTAAATGTGATCTTCTATGTTGTCAGAGTTATTCATCTTTTGGATTTGTGTTTCATTATTATAAAGTATTCACATCCCATCACCAAAACATATTAAAAATATAAATCCCCTTTACACACCCTCAGAAGCTCTGCCATTGTAGTCTTACTCCCTGAAAGCTAGTGGTCACTGTGACAATGCTCTAAATTTGTGATACACTTCCATCTTTATTTGGGGGTGGGCTGCTGGTGGCCACACCTGTGGAGGTCAAAGGACAACTTCTGGACATATGTTCCCTTCTTCCACCATTTAGGTTCCAGGTTGGCATTCCGGTCGCTAGGCTTGGAAGCCTTGACCCTCAGAGCCATCTCAACAGCTCATCATCATAATATTTAAATCCTCACTCTGTGACAGGCTTCCTTCCAAATTCTTCAAACAAAACGGTGGAAATTTCAGAACACCAAGACACAGAGACCAGTTAGGTCTCTACCATCTCCCCTTCCAGGAAATACTAGAGCAACACAGAGCACAGCACTGGAGCGTTCAGCCTCCTGTCCAAGTGCGAGACCTTCATCCTGTTGTGCAAGTGGTTTGGAGTCTGAAGAGTATTCACTGGGAGTTCTGGCCTGAAACAGACTTAGGCAAAGAATGCATGGATAGGGGTAGAAATGGAGGCTGTTTATTAGGGAGAAAAGCACTTCTGAAATTGGGCATGGGCCAGAAAGCTAGATAGATAAACAGTGGTCATGGGCTAAAGAGGTAGGATGTTTCATGAACCATGTATAGTGCCTGACTTCTTCACATATATGTATCAAGACTTGCCTGGAAACATGTTGTCCTTTACGTGTGATGGTGGCAGCAGGAGAAGTGTTCAGTCCGTTATTATGTTTTCTTCTATGTTGATGAGTGTGTGTGTGTGTGCATGCACACGTGCATGCACGTGTGCACACGCACAAGGTCACCAGAGGTCAATGTTCACCACTCTCCATGTTACTTTTTATCAGTCTTTCACTGAACTTGGAGCTTGCCATTTCAGCCACCCTGCTGGCCACCAAGCCAGAGGGACAATGTCCTTGTCTTTGTCTCCAGAGCTGAGGCTGCAGCACTGTACAGCCAGCCTGGATGGTTCTGAGTTCTGAGGATGTGTATTCTGGTTTAATCTCAAAGCTCTCTCTGTACTTTACTTCCCTGCCACACTCCCACCCCAGTACCTAGCCAGGAACACTGAGCCGTGGAACCTGAATTCTGAGGACACAAAACAGCACAGGGGATCTGATTACTTTCCCTCACATTCATCCCCAGTGCTGAAAGTAAATTGGCCTTGGTGAATGTAATCATAATTCTAGTTACTAATCTTGTTTGAGGCAGGTCCCTCTCTGTCTTCTAATTGAAACATTAAAGCAGGGAGCAGCCGTCATTACAGAGAGAGATTTCCCAGAAGAACCCCACAGATCTTGCTTATTCTTTCCCTGTGTTGTAATAAACATAATTAGTTCCCCTTACAGGGATATTGTTCATAAGTAACTTAAAACTTAAAAATTACAATTATCAATTTTTTTTTTTTGGTCATAGCAAGTATAGAGGCTCAGGAGTGAGTTTCAGACCCATTAAGGGTATCTAATAAAGGTTCTCAACCACAATGAAGTGAATGGATATTTAAGCCACTGGATCACTATGAGGAGTCTATCAGTTGCAGATAACAAATGGTTGTGTAAGTCAGGGAGCCTAAGTCAGAATGGAACTACAACCTGAACTCAAATAACAGTTATATGAGCTGGGGATGTGTCCCAGTGGTACAGCACTTGTCTCATATGTGTCAGGCTCCAGGTTCAGCTCCTAGCACCACAAATAGTTTATCTGGTCATTTATACCTGTAATCGCAGCATTAAGGAGCCTGGCCCAGGGCAATCACAAATTCTAGTCCATCCTTGACTACATCTCAAGACCAACTGAAAAAAGTCAAAACGACAGCCAGACTCGCTCTCGGCTGGCACATCAGAAGTTTGGATTGTAGTTGTGGCCCTGTTTCTTATGGACTCGCTCTCAGCTGGCACATCAGAAGTTTGGATTGTAGTTGTGGCCCTGTTTCTTATGGACTCGCTCTC
>NW_021605583.1:2144827-2163274 GCF_004785775.1 Grammomys surdaster | reverse complement strand
GAAGTTTGGATTGTAGTTGTGGCCCTGTTTCTTATGGACTCGCTCTCGGCTGGCACATCAGAAGTTTGGATTGTAGTTGTGGCCCTGTTTCTTACTGCTCCTTTTGGAAATGTCATCATCACATAGCAGGGAAGTAGATGTGCACCAGCCTGGATAAGTGTACTAACCAAGGTCCTCCTGAGTAACAGAACGAATGTATTTACTAGTGTTGGGAGCAACCTTGCTTATACACTGAAGGCCTAAGTCAGTCATACATGCCTACTAACACAAGGTCTTGGTCTCTGTGGGGAAACACTAACCCTAGAACAGATAGCTATAGACAATGTAGATAGGTACCCTTGGTGGAAAGTACCAGCTTAGATAAGAACAAATGAATCATAGACAGAGTCATAGTGACCTGTTCCCTGCTTCTTCACCCAGCCAACACTCTGTTCTGGAAGATATCTGTACTCCTCCTGAGAACACCCATGCTCCTGCGTCATCCCCCTCCCCACATCCTGCCTCTATGTGTATATAGCCCCTGTGTGAAAAAATTAGAATAATGGTTTTATCAGACTATAGACAAGCCCATGGTTCTTTGTGTATCCCTGTCCTCCAGTTATCTCTTCCAGGTCTTCTGATCCCAGTTCAATGCTCTGTGGGACTGGGGCAACTAGAATGACTTACAAGCTGTGGTCCAGCTACTCTAACAACAGCTGCCCATTTACGGGAAGGTACAAGAACCCAGTAAGTGTTCAGTCCACAAGGCTGGATATCTCAGCTGGTCTTCAGTAGATGCTGAAATCCTGAAGCCGGCTTTAATGCCACCGAAGGAATGGATTTGCTAGCAAGGGTGGAAGGGAGCAGGCAAAAAGAGGGAGCCTCCCTCTTCTATGTGCATTATGGAGACTTCCAGAAGGTGTGGCCCTGATTAGAGGTGTATCTTCCCACCTCAGAGATCTGAATTAGAAGCAAACCTTCCCACTGAAAATGATCCACACAAAAAAAATCTCTCACAGGTGTACCCAGCCATTTTGGGGTCTTAGTTAGTTCCAGATGTAGTCAAGTTGACAACCAAGAGATAACAAGCATCACAATGGAAACCATCCTAGTCTCTAACAACATGGACCGGGGACCACTTGACAGCTGTCAGAATGTAGGGCCTGTCCCTTTAAGACACTGGCCACTTGGAGACCATAGCTCCCCCATGCAGAGTCAAAAGGCTGTGCTGAGCCATGGTTCTTGCCACTCTTGGTTTATGATCTTACCTGGGGTCTGGCTCCTCCACACTCCTCTGCCATATGTGTTATCCCAAACTAAATCACATGGAAAACTTCCCACCTGCCCTGAAAACTAAAAAAGGCAGGTATTTTCCCTATAGGGAATTTCTCGAAAGGCATCCTCCCTCCTCCCAACCCCACCGTCCACCCTGCCCACTCTCTCCCTCTCACTGTAAACCATCCCCCATAAGGAAGCTCCTGTCCGGGTTTTAAAAGGAAGCTTCACTTTAATGTAACTGTATTGTTCTTGTCTAACGCTCTCACACCCTCAAGGCCCTTTCTCCTAATAAAGCTAATTCCTGAAGGGAACATATAGGTCAACTCCTTTCCGGAAACAACTGCTACCATTTCACTCTTAAATTCACTACCACCTTATTACCCACTCCCCACCTCAGGAAGGAATCTGTTGGGGTTGTATGTCCATTCCTGAACAAGACATTAGACTAGAAAATCGGGTTATGAATCCACATCCCCTGTGGTGGCTCACAGGTCATCAGATCTGATAACATCTTAAACGGAAGGAATGAGAAAGACTGAGCCCTGAGGTTGAGCAGCTGCCCAGCCACTTGAGTGACTCACCTGGCTTTGCTTACTTGATTCAATTTAAAACTACATGTAAGTTGACTGCCTGCTTGTAGGCGTGTGTACCACATGCATTCCTAGTACTAACAGAAGCCAGACGAGGGTGCTAGCTAGCTTCCCCTAAACTGGGACTTAGAATGTGTCTAAGTCTTGGACACTTCCCTTTTTTAAAACTTCTATATACTTTTCCATCAGCACCTTTGAAAGATAATTAGAAACTGGGTTGCTTTTCAAACCATGTACCTAGCAATGTGAAGGAAGGGGTCGCTTCATCAGAGAAGATAGGAGCTCCGTTCACCACGCTGATTCACTTCTCAGTGAGAAATGAAAACGCACCCTAAGACACAGAGCCTGTAGGCGGGGAGCAGCTCAGTCACTGTTTTCCATAGAGGTTTTGGAGCACAGAAAGCAAAGGCTGTTAATAATCCATCAAACGAGGGTGAAGACCGTTACCCAGATTCTCCGGTCAAATTAAGCAAGCTTTAGTTTCTGCCAAACAGGGCTGTCTCCCTAAAGTGGTGTTTGAAAAACTAGCATTGAATATAGGGAACATGGTGGGGCTTACAGAGCCCAAAGAACTGCAAGGCTGGGGGGTTGTCAGGGAGTTCCTTATAGAGGAACTTGTCAGAACAGGGTACACGCAGGGTATGAATCAAACCCCATAGAATAGGGAATATGTCGAACTCCAGAAACAGGTTAAAGCACGGTCAAGCTCCAATTTTGCAGCAAACAGAAATGAACTTACTCTGACCTTATTTATTTTTAACGGCTTCATCCTTAAGATGGGGTCAGGATGCTCCATCAAGGACATATCAAGGACACTGTACACATGTTCCTGTCAAGTGCATCCCACAGTGGGATGACGGCCATGAGAGGTGTGTGCAGTTGCAAGCACAGTTCTGGTGACTTTCATAGCCACACCTGTTTCCTCATCCCAAAGGATATTTCTAAACACCTCAAGGATAAGAATCACTAAGAACAACCAGCTTCCAGAACACGAGATTAGAAATGAGACAACTATCTTGAACATGACTTTCCTAAATTATGCATATAGAAAATCACCAGGGGGCGATCTCCACAGATATCCACAAATGTAACACACTCTTATCACTACCCCCGCCATCGCATCCCATCCCCTGTCGCAGGCTGATGCCCAGGGCTTTGAGCATGCTAAGCAAGCATTCTATCAACTCAGCTACAGTGCAATGCCTAGCCTTTTCGTTCCAGTATCCACTTCTGGCTCTTCTTTCCCTGCCTATGAAAATATGTTCTGTGTTATTTCAATGTGCTGGGTCTTCTTGCCTTCACTATCTGTCTCCTTCTTCATGTGATAGCATCCATTCCCATGTGGTTACCATCTCCCAGATTCTCCCTCTCAATTCTACATCTCACACCCCCCACCCCAGATCTCTCCTAAGCAATAAAGTGCTATATGTCATTAACTACTAAACATCTCCACGTGCCTATCTCTGGCTCCAAATGACTGAACTGAGGGCTCCTTCTACCACTCAGCTTCAGCGGCTCTTCCCCTGTGGCTTTGGTTGTTGTTGTTGTTATTGTTGTTGCTGCTGCTGAAAGTACAGATAGCCTCTTGTGCACTGTGTAAAAGCATTCACCTGCCAATAAAAAAACTGATGGCCAATGAGCTGAGGCAGAAAATAGGAGATGGGAGTTCTGACAGAGAGGGAGAGGTGGGGAGGAGGAAGATTCCGGAAAAGAGTCAGACTCAGGGAGGTTTACCTGGGACCTCTGAGGAGATAAACGCATAAACCTGAGAAGAAGGCAACCAGACGCGTGGCACACTTAGAGGAGAATAAACTGGATTATTACTATATGAGTTAGTCTGGGAACAGAGCCCAGGCTATTGACTAATAAATAATTAGTCTCGGAGTCATTATTTCTAGAAACAAAGTGGTCAGGAGGAAAAGCCAAGAGTTACGGTTGGTTGGTTGGTTTTATCTCTTAAAATTATGTTACTGCCAATCTGATTACTCAAGTCTGAGACCTGGAAGGCGTCCTTAATCTTTCTTCTTCTCATACACTCTCGTCATGTCCGGCAATCTCCAAATTCTATTCTACTCCCCCAGTATCCATCATGTATGTAACTACGACACTCTCTGCCCCTTATTCATAAGCTCACTCGTGCCTGGCCGCCTTACCCTCTACTAACCCACACAATTACACCAATCTCTGTATTTAACCTTTCAAAGGCCTTGTAGCTGAGGATATCTCAACAGATGTGTTGAGACAAATTGTATCAGAGTTTGATAAGATACTATTAAAATGCTGGCTCCTAAGCACCAGCAAAACCAAAGAATTAAAAGCTCCGTGAGCAGACACCAGACATTGAATATGTAGCTGCACAACACTGTCCCAGACTGCATGTCCTTTTCTGCAAACAGCTGCATCAACAGTCAAATGGACCGTTAGTTCCCTGTCTGGGCATAAGCTCCAGAAGCGCTGTCTACATGCCTTCTTCCTGGTTACTTTATATCTCCAGTACCCTGGACAGGGCAAAGCGGGCTTTGTTTCCATGTTTGTAACGTGGGCTCCTACTTAGCCCTTCCATCCTGTCTTGAAACCACACCAGTGCTTCAGTCCACACTCTTTCATCCAGAATGTCCTGTCAGTCACCAGGCACTGCCAATCAGCTTAGCCAATGAGAGCTGTGATTCGTGCTTGTGATAATAGGTGCCAGCACCATTCAATTTAAAGTGTCACACCAGTTTCTTCTACTTTATAGAGGGTCCCTTGTCCCCAAGCTTTGCTCCTGTTTTCCTCTCCCTCTCCTTCTCACTGACATCTAACTGTCAGAGTGGCCCTGTGCTGCAGTCCTGGAATCTTCCCTAACCACAGTCACTCCCTTGGGGACCACGCCCCATCTCAAGTTCAGATGCCATACAGGAACTCCAAAAGTTAACATCTTCTGCCCCCACCTTTTTCCTGAAATCTCAAGGTGGGCATCCAACTATCTAGTCTACACCTCACCTTTGATGGCACCAGTTTAGATGTTGAAGAGTTTAACAAACACCCATGTGTTTAAGACTCGGTCCAGCCTACTGGGAGGTCTTTGGATCATCAGAGGCACACCCTAAGGAGGAACAGGACCCCATGTCTGCTTCTTCCTCTTTCTTTGCTTCCTGGTGACAAATGGGCAGCTTTGTTCTGCCCTGCATTCCCAACATCATATGCTGCCTTGCCTCAGCTCCATAGGCTCCATTCCCTCACCATCGGTGGCCGCCTCTAAAGCGGCAAGCCAGGATAAACCTCTGTAATGAGGTATTCCATCACAGTGCAGAAAGCTGACCAAAGGAGGGAGGTGGCTAATGTGATGGCTAGAAAGAAGTAAGTAGAGTGCAGAAGGGTGTATATAGGAGATTATATAAATATGTGTATATATATATATATATATATATATTATGGCTCAGAGACCATTTGAGATCTTCCAACACAGAGACCTCATCAGTGTTTGCCATGATGCTATACTAATTGCCAACTTCATCATGCATGTACCAAAATATCAGCGTACCTTAGAAATAGGTACCATTATTGCAGAAATTGTAAATTTAATTTTTAACTAAATTTTGAAGAATGTACTGAAGCTATTTGAAAATAGTTTCAGAACATGCAAGGCCCACCCACTGTAACAGGATGCCATCATGGGCCATGGGAAAGAGGGAGTCTTTAATGGCTCTGACAGATAGATGTCTGTCGTTAGTGGGAGTTCTAGAGTCTAGAATTAGTGCTCTTAAGAGGTCTGTAGGTGGGGCTGGAGAGATGGCTCAGCAGTTAGGTCCTGAGTTCATTTCCCAGCTACCTTATGGTGGCTCACAACCAGCTGCAATGGAATCTGATGCTGGCTTCTGGTGTGTCAGAAAACAGCTACAATGTACTCAATATAAATAAAATTAAATTAAATTTTAAAATAAGTCCGTGGGTGCTGGTACACCCTTCCACTACCTGGAAATATAGCAACAAGGTTTTTCTGCCACTTAGAAAGTGAGTCCTCTCAAGGCAACACATGAGCCACTACCAAGGTTTGGAATTTCCCAGCCTCCAGAAACTTAAGCAATAGAACACAGAGACATAGCTGCATCCCAGAGAAGCCAGGTTTGATTCTCAGTTCCCACACAGTGGCTAAAGTCTTCTGGGACTCCAGTTCCATAAGATCTGTTATCCTTTTTTGACTTGGGGCAGACACCAGGCACACCAGTGGTATAAATACATTCAGGCAAAACATTCACAAACATAAAATATAAAGCTAAAAAAAAAATGTTAAAGAAATGTAAGCAGCGCACAGGCCATGTAGTCTATACTATTTTGTGATAGAGCCCAACAAATTAAAACATGTCTCCAGGTACTCTTTAGAAATTCCTAGACAATAAAAGGTGAAGAACCCTGCCTTTGCTTGATAGGAGTTTGCCTGCCTCAGGGGCTAACGGGATGGTGTGGAGTGGCCTGTCTTCTCAGCCAGTGCATACAAGAATGAGGTCTTGTCGGCACAGGGCAGAACCAAAGGTAGAAGCCAGGGGTCAGGAGTCAGGACTCACCTATAATCCAGCACACACAAGGGAGGCTGGAGCAGGAGAATCACTGTGAGTTTGAGGCCAGTCTAATCTGCTAAGACCAGAAAGCAAGTGTTATCCCTGGTTTTAGATTTCCCAGATGTCAAAACTGAAAGCAACAATTTGTGTTTACAGGGGCTGGGGAGATGGCTCAGCGGTTAAGTACTGTTCTGGCAGAAAACTGGGGTTTGATTCTCAAAACCCATAGCAGGTGGCTTACAACGGCTTGTTCCAGGGGATCCAGTCCCCTCTTCTGGCTTCCATGGGCACTGCATTTACAAGTGGCCAACCCCACTCTCCAAATATACACATACATATAAATACAAATAAAAATATATCTTTTCTAAAATTGTGTTTTAAGTTACTCGGTTTAAAGCATTTTGTTACAGAAGAGGCAACAGATAAAATATATGCTCCAACCAATCTGAGAAAACATGTCACCAGCCAATCTTCGAAGAGTCCAAGAAAGACAGAATGTGCCACAGGGGGAAGGAAGCTCACTTGTTTTTGTGTTTTGTTTTAGCGTTTCTCAGTTCCTAGGGAACACAGACTGTCTTCAAAGTCATCAGGCCCTGGTGGGTTACATGTGTTTTATAGACTGATCACAAAGTGTTTACTGAAGCTGCCACTATTCACTATTTGGAGCCAACCCTGAGCTCTGTACTTCAAAATCATTTAAAACAGCTGGATTAATCACAGAACTCCTAGACGGAAGGCAAGCCAGGAGAACTGCACAGACTCTCTCTGACCAGCTACCCCAGAGTACACAGCTGGGCAGAAACAAGAGAGACCCAAGCTCACAAAGGCAGCAAGAGAACCAACTTCTGAAAGTTGTCCCCTCTCACATGAGCACATGGTACATGCTATGCCCCACACCAACACACAATGTTAAAAAAAAAAATGAAATCAATCAGAACAAGCCTGCGCTGGGTGGGTACTCTTGCGTGTCGACTTGGTTAAGCCATAGTCTCTGTGTTGGCTGCCATGCAGGTGCTTTTGAGACATAATTAACTAAAATCGATACATTTCCAGTAAGGCAGGTTGTTCTGTAATGGGTGGGTTCATCAAGTGAGCTGCGGACCTCAAAGAGCGAGTCCCCCAAGGAAAAGGGAGACAGCCTGTGCACCAGCTCCTGACCGAGCATGAACCGATAACTGCCTGCACACTGTAGACCAGCCAACCCCCACCCACAGGAGCCAGTTCCTTAAGTCAGTGCCTGTCTGTCTGTCTGTCTTTCTATCTCTCTCTTTCTGTGTCTGTCACTCAGTCTATCTCTGTGTGTCTCTGTCAGTGCATCTCTGTCACTCTGTCTCTCTACATCTTTCTCTGTCTCTCTAAGGGTCTCTGTCTCTCTCTGTCTCTGTGATGCTGTCTCTCTCTCAGTCTATCGCTGTCTCTCTCCATGTCTCTATGTTTCTGTCTCTCTCTGTCTCTGTCTCTGTGTGTGTGTGTGTGTGTGTGTGTGTGTGTGTGTGGTTTATCCTTTCTCCAGCTGCTTCTCTCTGGAGAACCTGGCTAACACAGAAGTCAGTTCTTTAAACAGACAACATATTGGAGCACATAGCAAGGACCTGTAGCTGGCAAGTGGTACCCGGGATGATGCTCAACAGGATGACACTCAGCAGGATGATGCTCAGCATCGGCTGTTGTTTGCATTAGGGAAACAGCAGTGGCACTGTCTCAGTGGAGGGGGTGGGGGGAGGGGGCTGCCATGTTAACAAAACCAAAGGTGAAATGATCTTTCAGAGAAGATCACACATACACTCACATATGGGGTGTGTGGTATGGATATGAGTACCTGTATCTTAGGGTTTCTATTCCTGCACAAACATCATGACCAAGAAGCAAGTTGGGGAGGAAAGGGTTTATTCAGCTCACACTTCCACACTGCTGTTCATCACCAAAGGAAGTCAGGACTGGAACTCATGCAGGTCAGGAAGCAGGAGCTGATGCAGAGACCGTGGAGGGATGTTACTTACTGGCTTGCTTCCCCTGGCTTGCTCAGCTTGCTTTTATAGAACCCAAGCCCAGGAATAGCACCACCCACAAGGGGCCCTCCCACCCTTGATCACTAATTGAGAAAATGCTTTACAGCTGGATCTCATGGAGGCATTTCCTCAAGGGAGGCTCCTTTCTCTGTGATAACTCCAGCTTGTATCAAGTTGACACATAAAACCAGCCAGTACGCCCACCATTTCATCCCGGGATATTTTCCAAAAGAAAAAAAAAACACCTATAAAACATTTGATACGAACAAGGAGGTACAGTATTGGCGTATTCAACATGCTAGCGTTTGCAGCTTTCATAAATATGAGTGTGGCCAACGAACAGAGAAACCCGACAAGCAATGCAGATGGACATCCTAGGCAAGGCTTCAAACTCAAACAGTCACTGAAAATATCCTCAAAATGCAATAAGAAAACATTTTCACGTTAAGAAATTAAAATGTATAGCCATACAAAGACTTGTTCGCGTACACGGCATCTTTATTTGCAGCACCCCAAATAAACTGTGGTAGAGATGGATGGATAGTGTTCCAGAGGATGGAACACCATCAGTAAAGTGGAAATGGCAATACTTGTAACAATACGGATGATTCACGAGACAATCTTAAGGAAAGGATGCTAATAAGAAAGACATGGAAACAAAACAGAAAGGTAATAGAATTGCATGGACATAAAATGTCAAAAAAAGCAAACTCATGTAAAGGAACAGAGCACAGAGATTCTGTGGCTGTTGAGTCAAGATTGTTGGCTGAGCAGGAACTGGAGGAGCAGTAAGGAAGTTGGTGGAAAGATGAATTATAAACAGGAAGAAACTTCTAGAATGGCAGACATGTTCTCTATCCTGACTGTGGCAATGCTTTTACAGGTACAGACTTAGAAAAAGGTGTAGAATTTCATCCCTTAAGTTATTACCATCTATTATGTGTAGACTATACTTCAGGCCCTTCTTACGATACTATACTTCAATTATTCATCCCACATCTAATGGTTTGTGCTTGCACACTAACTATGTCTAACGCTCATCACGAACTACACCTGTATGTTGAAACAACCATCTCTCTGAAAAATCATTCCACCTTCAGTTGACACGACAGCCCTCCCACCCAACCCCCACTGCAGTGACTGCATTTGCACATCAGAGCTTCCCTGTGTCCGGCTCCCTCCCCTGCATGGGTGACATTCTGTAAGTCACATTCTTCACCTGAAACAAGATGCTTTCAACACGGTTGCTATGACGATTAAACAAGCTAATGCCTGGTCAACATCTAAATCAAGGGCCAGCAAGATGGCTCAGTGGATAAAGGGGCTTCCTGCCAAGACTTTCAACGTGAGTTTGATATCTGAGACACACTTGGTGGAACGAGAGACCCAACTCCCACAAGTTGTTCTCTGATCTCAACACATGCACTGTCACACACACACACACACACACACACTAAAATGTAATACATTTATAACATTTATAATAAAATATAAACTAAACCAGGTCTCACAGTCCTGCCGTTACTTACATTTGGGAATTAATAATTTTTTATTTGGGAGCTAGCGTTTGCAGTTTTGGATCTTTGAAAAAACATGTGGCCCATAAGGCTGTGGCCCCCTTCTTAACTGTGCCAACCAAAACTGTCTCCAGACACACCCAGTTATCCCCTAGAGGGCAAGATGGGAACAATGACGACATATGTTAACTTTCTGGCCTGTGGCTCTGAGACCTTTCTCCCCTGCAGACATCAGTGGTCACTGCACCACACAGAAGCCATGTAAGCAAGCCACTTCCCTCCCTACGGAACACCACCGGTTTGGTAGGCTTGCCCTTGGGCTTAGGTCAGCCTCTGCACCTCAGCATTTCCTGTCCCACTGTCACCGGGTTCTCAGGCTGTTGTCATATCAGTGGGGTCTCCCACACGTCCCCCAGAGTCACCAGGGAAGCATCATTGGCTCTGCCTGTGTACTGGTCTGTTGACAGTCTCTGGTACTGGCCCCCACTCAAGGCCTTTGTCTCTATTCCCAGAACCCTGCAACAGTCGATTCCTTTGGGATTATGTTCAGCAGTTAAAGAACTTGGAGAAGCCTGTGCTGACTGGAACACTTCATTGTAAGGATTAAAACGGATTTCCTCAATGACAGATCCTTTTTCCACAAAAGAAAACATTTAGTTTTGCTCAACAAAAACAGGAGGATTTTTTTGTTTATTGTTTATCTATTTTTTATTTTTTAAGATAAATGGACTGGATTTAGTTGAAAAATAATATGCTTAGAAACTTGGTAGAAACTAGGAATTTTTTTTTAATTCTGGACTTTTTTTTCACAATATAAAAATCTTAGCAGCCTGTATATCCACTGAAGGTCTGAGCTTGACAAATGTTAATGCTACCTTCTCACTTATAGACAAATGTTTGCTCTGAAGGTTTTTTTTTTTTTGATAAGGATTTGTGATGTGTATAGAAGTCACTGAGGGGCTGGAGAGATGGGTCAGTGGTTAAGAGCACTGACTGCTTTTCCAAAGGTCCTGAGTTCAAGTCCCACCAACCACATGGTGGCTCACAAACATCTGTAACGGGATCTGATGCCGTCTTCTAGTGTGTCTGAAGAGAGCTGCAATGTACTCACACACAATAAATAAAGTCACCTGAGATCAAATTCTCACAAGGAGTCAGAAGGTTCTGCTTTCTTGAGGTCACCACTGTATCTTAAGCAAGGCTCTATTCCAAATTCACCTAGTCCTCCAAGACTGTCTGAGCAGACGGAATGTTCAGTGACTTAGGGAACCAGCCAAGGCCAGAACTCACACATTTCAAGCCTCTGGGTCAGTTCTACAAGCCACGTCTAGCACCCCCAGCAAGATCATCCTTGCCTTGTAATAAAAGAAGATTCTCCATGGAAGGGGAAAAGCAAGGGGCCTCTGCTCTTGACAGCGAGACAGAGAGACAGGGTGGGAGGTGACAAGACAAAGAAGAAAGACTAAGCCAGCAGCTGCAGAGCTGGCTCATCAGGGAAGGTCCTGGTTGCTCTTCCAGAGGACCCAAGTTTGAGTCCCAGTCCCTGTCAGTCCAGGCAGATCACAGACATCTCCTTGGCCACATGAACACAGAGGCACACATTCACATAGACACATACATAGGAGTGACAAATCTCCAACATGTAAAGAAAAAGACTAAGTTACAGTTTAAAGGAGGATGTTGCATTGGGGGAGTGTTTGCAGGAAGGGATGATGAAATCCTGAATACATCAATAGGTTTTTGTATATTTTAAAAAGACGCACTGCTTCTATAACAGAAAATAAATAAAGACAAAACTTTCATGAAGAATGACAGTTATACACAGGAAGTGTATAAAAAGAAAGCCAAACCTAGTTTATAAGTGAAGCCATGGATATAATCGAAAACAACTGTATCTGAAATTGCCAAAAATTATTTTTGAATATTTTCTCGTATTGTTCACGGAAGGACAAGGTAATGCACTCCCTTGCACAATGCTAGTGGTATTCAAAATTAACACCAAATAACAGATCTAAACACCAAATCACAGTCTATAATCCCAGATGACTATAGGACCAGGGAGCCCTGGGCTTTCAAAAATAGAGACACTAAAATCAGGATTATAATAGGGAAAAGGAGGAACAGAATTGAGTTTCAAATTGCAGTTTCAAAATTATTTTCACTGCGGGGATTTCAATAAAGGTACTTTTTATTCATCTAAGTACATTTTGTTGTTTCAAGCTCCAAGTAACAGATTTATTCAATAACTGTCATAAAAAATTACCTGCATAAAGATTATGCGTGCGAGGTCTAATGCAGCTCTGTTATAAGAAAAAGAAAGAGGGAGAAGAGATTTCGCAAACCTATACATCTGAACACCAAAATACAATCTACTAAATGACACTCGTCTTAAGGGGAATTTTTAAGAGTTCAAACAAAATAAAACACTACTGGAAAATTTTTAGATATGTGTGGTCACAAATTATATATATATATAATATTTTGTATGTGTGATGTGCATGTGTGTGGTTTAGACACATACATATGTGCAAGTGCACACACCTATGCACCCAAGTGCAAAGGCCAACGAAGGATGCTGTTCTGTGTCCTGCCCTACCACTGTCTGCCTTATTCCCAGGAGTCACAGTCTCTCACTGAGCCTAGAGTTCAAGTCCCAAGGAACATGTTCCTGCCCCAAGGGTGCTGGAGTTAGTGTTTGCAACCACACCTAGCTTTTTTACATAGGTGCTGGGGATTCGAACTCAGGACCTCATGTTTGTACAGCTAGTTCTCTTACCCACTGAGCTATCTTTACTTCACTGTCACAAGTATACTTTAAGTGAAATATTTTGACATTAATTTTAAAAATCATAAGCCAGGCAGTATTAATCTCAGCACTCAGGAGGCTGAGGCAGGTGCATCTCTGCGAGTTTGAAGCCAGGCTGGTCTACATGAGAAGTTCCAGGGCTAGTGAGGCAGTCTCAACCTGCTTACTGCTCTTCCAGAGGACCTGAGTTTGATGCTTAGTAATATCAGGTGGCTCACAACGACTTATAACTCAAGCTCCATGGGGATCTTGCGCCCTCTTCTGGCCTCTGTACGCACCTGCACTCAGATGACAAACATACAGGTAACGCATAAATAAAAATCAAATAAATGTCAAAAACAATCGTGAGGGACTAGAGAGATGGTGCAGTGGTACAAGCACTGGCTGCTCTTCAGTGGACTCACGTCTGAATCTGTCTGAATCTATATGGCAGCTTACGGCTGCCTGGAACTCCTTCCCGTTCCTAGGGAACCTGACATCCTCTTCTGACCCCCCTCAGACACCAGGCACATATATCTCACTCAGATACACATTTAGGCAAACTACCCATATACATAAACTATTTTTTCATTTTAAAAATCACAATGAACACATATCTGGGGATATGTTATATGCATCAGTCATGCAATATTATGTTTCAATGTTAAAAAAAAATACTTGTAGGTGGCAAGAGAGATGGGTCAGTGATTGAGAGCACAGGCTACTCTTCTAAAAGATGTAGGTTAAACTCCCACGTGGCAGCTCAAAACAATTTGTAACTGCAGCTTCTGGAGATCCAGTACTTGCTTCTGGCCTCCACAGGCACCTGGTGTACACACGGTACACACACATACATGCAAGCAAAACGCCCACACGTATGAAAAGTATTTTAAACTTTTAAATAAATACCCTCTCTTCTACAAATGAAAGTCAAGGTCTAGAAATGTAAACATATGGGTAAATACTAAAAGCCTGGTGACATCAGCTCAATCCTCAGGACACATAAATGGAAAGAAATTGCTATAAATTGCCCTGAAATCGTCACACTCATACCATGACATGCACATGTACACACACACACACACACACACACACACACAAATGAAATTTAAAGAAAGAAAGAAAACTTACATGTACCAGGAGTGTCCTCAGAATGCCTTCTGAGGTAAACTTTGGCATGAATATCTTAACTTTTAAACGTCAATCCTTTCCTTTACAGAAAACCAATGCTTCCATTGTTACCACCTCCCAACAACTTCCAGCTGACAGCTGCCGAGAACCACTGTCCTTCCTCTCACCACAGCTGTCCAGACCCCACTTCCGCTTATTTTGTTAATTAACAAGAGGCTAGGTAGTAAGCATTTCATAAAGTGAGTTAAATCCATAAACAATAATGCATAAAAGCCACCTTACAGAGCTGGAGAGATGGCTCAGCACGGGTAAAAGTACTGAAGGCTCTTCCAGAGGTCCTAGGTTCCTATCCCAGCACCCACAAGGCAGCTCACACCTGTCTGTAACTCCGAGATCTGCCAATTCACACAGGCATAACACGTGCAGACAAAACACCAATGCACATAAAATAAATAAATTGGAAAACCTTCATGAAAAGACAGCTTGAAAGTTCCACTACTCATACACACCCCTACAGACGCTGCCCCCACAGTCCCGTCCCTTTACACTCTCCTGAAGGATACCTCACAAATCTGAGCTTTTCCATCTCCGCTCTGTCTTAACTCTGAGGAGACTAATAGGAAAAAAATTACTTAATATCAAAACAGGTCTTCAGGGTCTGGAGATAGAGTTCTGTCAGTAAAGCACCTGCCATGCAAAGAGAAAGATGAGAGAACCCCAGGATGCACGTAAGATGTGTTACAGTGTTGTATGCCTGTAATCCCAGGGATGGGAAGACAGAGACCTGTGGACCCTGTCTGGGCACCCTCACTGGGCAGCCCGCCTAGCAACTCAGGAAGCTCCAGGTTCAGTGAGAGACCTTGTCAAAAAATTAAGTGGAGAGCAAATGAGGAAGGCATCCGATGTCAACCTCTGGCCTCAACATGCATGTGACATAGCCAATGCACATGTGTGTGCACACACACACACACACACACTGTAACTCTGAACTCCCAGTGTAGACTAGTCAATACCCTGAATCACACAGCAGGCCCCTGTGTTTGGCTGGAATAACATGGTACTTAAAGTCTGGATACCCAAGTGAGACACTCTAGAGCTTTAAATTGATTGGCCACCATCCCCTTATTCACCATCACGTAGAGGTTTTGTCCCCTTTTATCTATAAGGACTTGACAGAATCACGGCTGTAATGGGCTAGACCCACCCACTGTCTCAGCAAACATTTCCTTACTCTCCAGCAGAGTCTGGGGTCTCCCTTCCCTCCCTCATCACATTCCATCGGCAGACGCCCTGATGGTCTCCAGGTTACGTCATACCCCTTGCTACTTAACACCACTGTTTTCTGCACGTCCACCATCTTCACGGCTTCCTCAGCCCCACACCAGGAGCCATTACCTCATCACCGTAGCATGTACACAATGTCCGCCAGAATCTGAAGTCGGTGAGCGCAGTGAGCCCAGAGGCCGAGCACTCCAAGAACTCCTAGAACAACGAGCAAAGTTAGATTCTCCAACAAATATTAAACTATCTATATGAATAGTTGAAAACCAAAAACTAATTGAAGCAGTGAGTCCTAGCCTGATTTTCTTACTATCTATTAAATAATACTCCAAAATGTTTATGTATACTGGCCATCTAGCCAGTTAAGTATTTCAAGCTACGTATTTCCCAAAGCCCAGGGAATTCTTCCACATGAGTGAAGAATGATTTACCCACAAGCACCCTATCCCCAAGTCTTTCAGTTACTCAGTGTATAAAAAAATATGTTATGATTGTCTAAAAAGCTATTTGCCACAGAGAACATCTATTTATGCTCTTCTAAATAACATGAAATTTAAGATTTAATTAAAATCAAACTAACTGTTTTTAACTTTCAGCTAGCATTTGAGACACCGAGATATTTTAGCCCCGCCCTCCATCGCCCACCCCCTTAACTGTGTCCCTCCCCTTTACGAGCTTCAAAAAGTTAACGTCAAAATACCTAAGGCAGTATGGCTGAAGGTCATGACTTCAGAATGTCAAGCCTACAGAAACAAAGTTTAAAGCACTAGGGAATTTTCCACACTCCTGGAAAGACTCAACAGATTCAACAGACATGCGGAAGACACGGACAGAAGCAATGCCCCTGATTATTACCAAAGCAACCGCATCTCAACTAGACCATGATAAAGATGCTTCCAAATCCTTTCGTGCAGTAGCATACAGAAATAATGACGGAATACTAAGTGCAGAGGGAGGATAGTAACATACGGATGGTGGGGTTGCACTCAACTCTGGGAGCAGCTGTGGTTACCGGCGAAAGGCCTTTACAAGACAGTCCCACCAATATTCCATCATACATGGGGGAGGGGCTCCAAGGCTCCGCCCCTAACTGAGGACCTATGGGCAGTTAAGAGCAGCTGGGGAGGAGGAGCCATATTTTTCTGATCTTTAGCCACTGGTATCTTGTCCATGATACAGTAAATCCCCATGTACAGTCATGAGAGCAACCAAATTAAATTTGGTGTGTCACAAAAGACCAACAAAGATACGAAAGTAGGGGGGACTTGACCAACAAAGATACGAAATATGAAAGATGGGGGGACTTGTTGAGGCGAGGGTTTCTGTTGGGGTGGGAGAGGGATGAGTGAGGGTAATAGGGGTGAAAAATGACCAAAATCTATTATATTCACGTATGAAGTTTATCAAGGAAGTAATTTTTAAAAGTATAGCTGCTTGTGGTGGCATATACTTTTAATACTAGCACTCAGGAAGGAAAGACAGGTGGGGCCAGCCTGGTCTACATAGCAAGTTCCAGACCAGCCAGGGCTACACAGTTGAGATCTTGTAGACAGACAGACAGACAGACAGACAGGAAAGAGAGATGGGAGAGGGGGGAAAAGAAAGAGAGAGAAAGAGAGAGAGAAGAAGAAAGATATCTACGAGTCCCAAACTCCAACCTGGCAACTGAGATGTACACATTAAATCTATGATTTTTTGGTTGTTTTAAAGTACAATGAGGAAAAAGATCATGATTGGAATTTCTGTAAAATTAAACCCATTCCACTTAAAGTATCTGTCCTTTCTTTCTGAACCTACATCCTCACTGTGTTTTACAATAAACCTCCGAAGCAGCAATGGCAGCAGACAGTGTTTGTAACATCCTTCTTGGCAAAGTAGAGGCTGCATTCTCTAAAGAATACCCAGTGTGGCCGGGCGGTGGTGGCGCACGCCTTTAATCCCAGCACTTGGGAGGCAGAGGCAGGTGGATTTCTGAGTTCGAGAGTTCGAGGCTAGCCTGGTCTACAGAGTGAATTCCAGGACAGCCAGGGCTACAAAGAGAAACCCTGTCTCGAAAAACCAAAAAAAAAAGAATACCCAGTGTGGCAGTTTTGCCTCCAGTAAAACCCAAAGCTGCATAAAACAAGACTGAAGATGAATGGGGGCAGTGGCCCTAGGGCACAGAAGGGCACCCAATCTCCAGAAGCTTGTATTCCCACCCTTCCTGGTATGCTCAGCTTCCGTGTCCCTGCAGGTGTTCCCCAGCTATCTCAGTTTCTGCTGGTTCTGAGTTCTGCACGTAAAGACTGGCTACCACAGAAACCTATTCCACAGCTCTTAAAAACAAAGCAATGTAGAGCATCTAAGATGAAAAAGGAATGTGTAGAAAAAAAGATTGAACACTGTACAACCAAGAGAGAAGTCTGACATGGGGGTGGAAAGGGACTTAGTGGGTTGGGTGCTCACTGTGTGTGCACTAGTGTGACCACACATGACTGTGCCACCATCATTGTGAGGAGTGGAAACAGGGGGATCTCTGGGGCTTGGTGACGGACAGCCTAGCTCCAGGTTCACTGAGAGATCCTGTATCAAGCAAATAAGGCAGAGAGCGACTGACTGATAAAGCAGGCCACTGGCTGACCTCCGTTGGCTTCTGCACATATTCATGGACACCAGCACATACAACTACATACACATGTACCACACACACACACACACACACACACACCTATACTTTTTTAAAAATATATTCAACATTATACAGCCGGTAACTAGATTGTTCCATATTTGTAAGCTACTCAGATGAACTTTATCTGGACTGTCCAGTACACACAACTCAGAACAGGCATCTCCTTCTCTACTTCAGTGGGTAAAAATGTTGAATAGTCTTGAAGAACAGAGAGCTTGACTAGCCATCCCTTGTCTGGTTAACAAAACATCAATTCCTTAGACCTCGTTGACACCGACAGAAAAGCAAGTGCCCCGGTAACTTACCTGCTTCTTGTCCCTGATAAGAATCTTGATAAGAATGTAACTTTTTCCGAAGAACACAGGCCAGGGTCCCCAAGTTCAATCCTGCAAGCTGCTTCTGTTGCATACTGGTCCTAAGACGGGATCGTTCTGAAAATGATTCGTAATGAATTGTGCGTGTTTGACGTGAGTGTAATGAAATCTGCAGCAATAAGAACATATTCCTGGGTTATACAACCCAGGTCATATAATGTGTCCTGAATCCCATGAGTCCTGCAGGCTACTTGTGGGATGTTCATTCATGTGATGCTTGTGGGATGTTCACTCATGCGATGCTCATGGGATGTTCATTCATGTGATGCTCGTGGGATGTTCACTCATGCGATGCTC
>NW_021605583.1:2101035-2144817 GCF_004785775.1 Grammomys surdaster | reverse complement strand
TGTTCACTCATGCGATGCTCATGGGATGTTCATTCATGTGATGCTCAAGAACATTGCTTCTGCTCCACGTTCAAATTCTCCAACTCCTAGCATGTGTTCTCCTGCGATGCCCTCATTTACTGTATCCTAAACTCACAACCCATGTGCAAAATTAAGCTCACTAAATAATCCAGACTGACCAAGCAGTATCTCGGCTACTCCACTTCCAACCTGCCCTGCTGAATCAGCCTGCTTTCTAGTGGAACGCAGACATAAATCCTTACCTCAGCAAGGTTTTGGAAGAGGTGTCTTTGTTTACATTTTTCCTGGGCTCTCTTGTTTTCAAAGGAAAGGTTTTGTTTAAATATCTATGATTCAATCTTCCCAACAGATGCGCAGCATAGAGCAATAAATCCATAACCTGATTGCTTTTGCCTTCATCAACAGATACAGAATAAAATGTCTTTTGCTGTCATCAATCTGCTGCTTACGGCTTATTGCAGACACAAACAATTTCTCTACTGTCTCTACTGCTTTTTAATTTTCCAAAACTGGGAGCTATCTGGATGACCCTGGGACACTCGTGCACAACCACAAGGTGGTCAGTGTGACCTGTCCTTGACGTGACTAGCTATTACCTTTTCCTTTACAGCACACATATAGAAGAAGACCAGTTTTGCTGGGCCTGGTACCTGGTACACATCTTTAATCCCATCACTTGGGAGGTAGATGAAGCCAGATCTTGAGTTCAAGGCCAGCTTGGACTGTAGGGCTAAGTACCATGACAACCAGGGCCATACAGTAAGACCCTGTCTTAAAAAAGAAAAATGGACAAAGATCAGTTTCTCTCTGCCTTTGTCAGGTTTTTGTCTGGCTGGTTTTGGTTTTTGTATGGTATTGTTTTGTAAATGAGCCCACTCAGGTATCCTATCTCTGTGAAATGCTGTTGGGAAAAGGTGGGTCTTTCCCTCGGTGCTGCTTCGGTCACCTCCTGAGTCGTCTGGAGGGGTAGTAATCACCCCACGAATACAGCTTGCAGGAGAATCATTACATGGACCACCAGCGAGAGGCCCCGAGAGCAGCAGTCTCTGAGTGGCATATGTGCTGGGGTTTTTGAGCTGAAGCTGCCATTTAAACCAATGTTAATGTCACAGAGATTACTCTAGAGATCCATGGATCCCCTAAGAAACCCAATGTGCCAGCACAGTATAGAGAACACCTCACTTCCTAAGCACAGTAAAAAGTATCCCTCGGTGTCGAGCTGTCAGGCCTGTCTGCAGACTCACCTCAGGCCAGGGCTGCCAATCATTCCACTAAATGTAATATATGGGCTTTATTTCAGGATGACGGGCTTTATTAAACAAGATACAGAACAAAGGGCTAAGCCAGGAAGGTAGCCATTTGTGTGACAAAAGCAGAGGACCAGAGTTTGGTTTCCAGCATCCAACAAGAACATCCAGTGGAGTGGCTCACCATCACCAGGTAATCCAGCTCCATGGGATCTGGTGCCCTCTTCTGGATTCTGAAGGCACTGCATCCAGACACACATGCAACATTGGACTAGATCAGTTCTCAACCTTCTTACAGAAGCCTATCGGATATCCTGCAAGTTAGATGATTACATTACAATTCGCAACAGTAGCAAAACTGCAACTATAATAATTTTATAAAGCAATGAAAATAATTTTATAGTTGGGGCTCACCATGACATGAAGAACTGCATTAAAGGGTCACAGCGTTGGGAAGGCTAAGGACCACAGGACTAGATAAAAACTTAAGTCCACAGCTGTATGTGACCAGGGCTATTTCTGTTCTCTGACATGGCTTATGACAGCATCCATGTTTTAGAAGACCAGATGAGGTAGTACAGTTAGGAGTAGGGCTTCCATCTCAAACACTCAATTTGAATTCAAGCTCCTGATGTATTGCCAAGTTCACTTACCTGAACCTCAATTTTCAGTATCTGTAAAGTAACATTAATGATACCCAACTCAGAGAATTGTTAGAATGAACTTGAATGCCATGGTTGGAGCGCCGAGCTCTGTGCCTGCGACACAGTAAGTACCAGTAATGATGGCTACCTAGCTACCTAGTACTGCCGGGGGAGGCTTTATGTTAACACCTAAAATTTGGCAAGATGGTCTTTGCTGGTACTTTAGAACTCAGGAATGCTACAGATTCTAATGCAAGAGTGGGTGCCAAGACACTGGGATCCAGATACTGCTACCAATACCACACAGTTTGCCCACTTACAGCGCCCGTCTGGTTCCTCATGTCATGGTAAGCCCCATCCATAAATTTATTTCCTTGCTACTTTATAACTGTAATTTTTGCTTTGTTACAAATCATAATGTAAATATCTGACATGCAGGGTTATCTGGTATTCGACCTCTGTGAAAGGTTGAAAATTGCTGATCTAGTCAAATGTTGCATGTGAGTCTGGGTGCAGTGCCTTCAGAGTCCAGAAGAGGGCACCAGATCCCATGGAGCTGGATTAATCGGTTGTGCTCTACACAAGGGTGCTGGAGAGCAAACTGAGTCCTCTGCAAGAGCAGTGTACACTGTTCACTGCTGAGCTCTCTCTGGCCCTTTTTATCTATTCAAACTTTTCTATATTTATTTTTATGTGTATGAGTGTTTGCCTGAATGCATATCTATGCACACTGCACACATTCAACAGCCACAGAGGCCAGAAGAGGGTGTTGGATTCCCTGAGACTGGAGATTGCTGGGATGGCTGTGAGCCACTATATGGGTGCTGAGAATTGAGCCCAGGTACTCCGTAAGAGGAGCCAGTGCTCTTAACTTCTGAGACACCTCTCCAGCCCCCACAGACTTTTATACGATACGTGACCCTGAAGCTGATTTTGTTCATTTGGCAGAAGTTCCACCAAAAACCTCCATGTATCTCCCTGGAGATGTCTAGGAACTACAACTCAGCCCATGTTCAAGTGTATCTCAGGTGAAAATATTGGATCGCTCAAGTCCACTACCTAGGGCTCTCTGGTGGGGAACCAGCACACATTAGGACCATTCTATTCTATGTATGCAATATAACTTGAGACCATCATTAAAGTCTCTTTCTGGTGATTCTCAGTGAGAGGCAGGCCAACCTTTCCCAATTCTAAATAGCCTTTGGGGACTGTTTGTAAGAACGAGGTGCCATCCAGTAGTCTTGACTAGCTAGACTGGGTGTTAACATATTCACACTGAAATCTCTTCTTGGCTACTTTTACCTAAGGGAACAGGCTAGTTTGGAGCTATAAATCCAACACAGAGACTGCCTGGTACACATTCTCTAGCCAATTGAGGCTGGGAACCACTTACAGACTCCTGTGTGCTTACCTAAACTTCCTGAACATGGTGGAGAGTAGTCTATCCCAGAGAGTCTAGCCCAAATCTCACAACCTAGCTCCTCACTCCACTCTCGTTCCAAAAGCAAAAGTAAGTAAGTTTACAGCCGGGCAGTGGTGGTACACACCTTTAATCCCAGCACTTGGAGGCAGGGACAAGCAGATTTCTGAGTTCGAGGCCAGCATGGTCTACAGAGTGAGTTCCAGGACAGCTAGGGCTATATAGAGAAACCCTGTCTCAAAAAACAAAAACAAACAAACAAACAAAAGAAAGTAAGTTTACTTCCTGTTTGAAACACACAGTTCAGTTCGACTGCCTTGAGACTTTAAGCCTTAGCCACACTATTTAAAAAACACCTGTCCTCGCCGGGTAGTGGTGGCGCACGCCTTTGATCCCAGCACTTGGGAGGCAAAGGCAGGCGGATTTCTGAGTTCGAGAGTTCAAGGCTAGCCTGGTCTACAGAGTGAGTTCCAGGATAGCCAGGGCTACACAGAGAAACCCTGTCTCCAAAAAAAAAAAAAAAAAAGAAAAGAAAAAGAAAAAGAAAAAAAAAAACCTGTCCTCAACAACTGAATAAGTAAAGAGCAGAGAGTACCAAAAGGGTTGCATTTCAATAGAACTAGCTTTATTTATTAATCAAACAAAAGGAATGGCCTATAAGCAAGTGCAGATATGGACTGAGGGGTGGGCGTGGCCTGAAGCTTACAAAGGCGCCGCCCTGTCCGAACAGAAACAGCACATTAGAAGAAACGGCATAGTGATGTCTTGTCTGCTTGTGGAGTCTGAAGATGCAAAGTTAACCGGAAGAAAGAATTTTTTTTTTCTTTAGAAAAGGTGTTGTGCCGAGTGGCGAGCAGGAGAGAGAGACACTAGGGTGGCTTCTGAGAGCCTGGCTCTGCGGCTTGAGAACTGGCATCAACTCACAGGCTTCTCATTTTCTCCATTTTCTATAATTTTCCTCTTCTTTTCGTCTGTCTTTTTCTTGAAGATGTTATTCCGGTAAAACTGAAGCTCTTTGATGCTTTCGCTAATGTCATCCAGTGCCCTACAAGCAAACACACCACACTGAAGAAAAAAAAAAATGTCCCGAACCCTAGAGATGAAAATGGTGACTTGTTACAAGTCACCCAGGAGCCAGGCAGTGGCCACAAGCTGCTGTGGAGAGGAGCTGATGCTGTTTGTTTCACCTTTTAAAAGTAGATCAGAAATCCCCCACACCGGTTCAGAGGACTGCGGTGCGCTTCCGGTGGAGGGGATCTCCACTTCCTTTCTAATGTTCTCTGCAAAGCATTTGCTAACTTAACACGTACTATGAATTCCTAAGAAGAACCTGTACTGCATATACAGTATTTCTGTAATGCAACCGTCCACATTCACAGAATACTTACCAGCAACAGCCCAAGACCCAAGGTCTGGGAACCAGTATGCAATAGTTAGGGACACCCCCAAGCAGAGTACACCCACAAACCCACCGCATCTCCTGACTAAGTCGTCCTAACGAACGCCAATGATCCAGATCATACAGTACCTAGCCATAAAGGAGGCTCTGCCTCCTCTCTTGTGGTAATTTGTGCTAGGACCAGTGGCAGCCTGCCTCCACCTAACAGCCTTTCTTCTCCGACACGCTGTTTCTCAGCCGTTGAAGGCTCTTCTAGAGCGTTCCCTGTGTAAATATGAGTGCTGGAGTTTCCTGGCATTCATTTCTGTGACTAAAGCAATAATCCACTTTTTCCCTAAGTCGTGTGTGTGCGTGTGTGTGTGTGTTTGGCAGAGGACTGAAACTCAAATATATAGCTTCCCATCTCTAACTGAAAAGCTATTTGCAAGTAATGGCTGCCGAGGTGGGGGGGTCAATATTCTTCATGACAGGGCCACCTATATTCTGATGGATGACCCCACATCTATGAGTGACTCAGCAGGTTATACAACAACAATAACAAAAGGAAGTTAGGTATAGTACTGTGCACCTTTAATCCCAGGACTCCAGAGTCTGAGGCAACCAGATCTCTTGAGTTTGAGGGCAGCCTGGGCTAAATAGTATAGTCTAAAACAGCCAGGACTACAGAGAGAGATCTTGTCTCAATCCATCCACACCCCCACAAAAAAAAAAAAAAAAGAAAAAGACATAAGGTAGGAGGGGAACACTTAAAGAATGTCTGAAGGGAAGGGGGTGTAGCGATGGGAAGGGGGAAGCTGGGATAGATATGATCAAGACACACTGGAAATATGTATTTATGTATGTATGTATGTATGTATGTATGTACACATGCATGTATGCATGTGTAGGGCAGAGGACAACCAAGGGTATCACCCTCAGAAATGCCATCCAATTCTTGAGACAAGGGTCTCTCATTGGCCTGGAGCTCCCCAACTAGGTTAGAGTGGCAGACCATGGAACCCCAGGGGCCCTTCTCTGTCCCCCTCAGTGGTGAGAACAGAGCACACAGCACCTCGCCTAGCACTGTGACATGGGTGCTGGGGACTGAGCCTAGGTCTCAGTACTTATGACCGTGAAGCAGGTGCTTCTCCAACACTGCTCTCTTACCACAACTCTAAAACAGAACAGACATCTCAAGGTGCTTTTAGAACCCACTGTATGGCAAAGCCTGGCCCAGTCTTGGCATAAGTTTACGTACAGTTATGAGTTATGCCATCTTGTGTGAGTAGCCACATTTCTTTGTAGAAATGTCTGCCTATTGTATTACGGAGGCCAGTCTTCTTCAAATCTACTTAGGGACATAATGATGGAGCAATGTAGGTGACTAAAAGCTTCCTAAACTGAAAAGCTGGCAAGATGGATCAGTGGGTAAAGATACCTCTGACAAGCCTGACAACCTGAGTTCAACCCCCAGGCCTGACTCCTGCAAGTTGTCCTCTGTATCTTCACATGTACCACCTACACACACACACACACACACACACACACACACTAAGAAAATCAATAAAATCTCAAAAAGCCAAAGCTCCAAAAAAATTCCAAGTCCTCGTGTTTCCGATAAAGTGTCTTGGAGTGGATTAGCACGCTATCGTTTGGGTATACCCCTGTAAGCAAGTTGGCCATTCTAGCTCAGGGACTGGTCTTTCTGTGATGCCTCAAACTAGACACTGCAAAGTATCATCTAAGCAAATCAGTACTCAGTGTCATCAACTAGGTAAATCAGGAAACCAAATGCTTCCCTCAGACTGTCCTTACCAGTCAGCTGTTCTCTCTAAATGGCCGCTAATTTTAAAAGAAAGGATATATATGCCAGGGGTTGCAAGCACAGACACACCAGAAAAGCAAAAGCATCCAGGGAGGAGAAGAGTTTACAGTGTTCTACCTTCAGATGGCCACACCTGTCTGCCCGTCCTCTGGGAGAAAGGAACCGACAGTGCTAGCTGCCACTAAGGTCACAAATTGTCTCATCTTACTTCCGAACCAAGTTTTAAGCGTGTAACTGACTATATGGCTAAAAATAAAACAAATAAAAACCAAAAAGTCAAAGACTGAGAACCAAATCAAGAATCCTGACGAACTATGCTGGGACTTGGTGTAAGAAAGTTTGCCTCCCTTCCACTACTCAGACCTATCCTTTGCCCAATAAGGAAGAATAGAGAAGAGAGGTTATTGTTTAGAAGTCAGAGTTGGGGTTGAGCATGTGTTGAGTTGGGGTTGAGCTGGCAGACCCTTGGTAGGTCCCAATCTTACCTGTGAGAAGCAGCCTTCTTCGGTGCAAATTCATAATCTTCTGGATACCAGCGTCTATACACAGTAAAAATTATAAACTCTGAAAGGAAGCCATCTCAAGCACACTAAGCACCTTCAAGTCATATATCTACTGGTTTCTGTTTGTTTGAGACAGAATCTCAGGTAGCTCAGGCTGGCCTCCTGATCCTCAAGCCCCACCTCCAGAGTACCGTAACAGGCATCTCGCCTGGTTTATGAGGGGTGGGGAATCAACTACATACTAAGTAAGCACTCGACCAACTGAGCTACATTCTCCAGCCTCCTCCAAGTGATGCACTACAGAGAAAGGCTTTTCCTCTCTTCACCCTAGGTACTCTCTTTAAACAAGCCTGTCCGTGTAGAGGATTCCCAAGTCTCTAACACCGACCCAGCCCTCACCACAATCTCTGTCCTGCATACGTATCTAACTACTGGGCATCTCCACCCAACCCACTAGACACCTCTAATTTTATATACACATATGCATACATGACCACACATCCTCCACTCCCATCCATGGGTGCAGCTGTGATTCTCAGGTCTCTCCTTTTCTTTGGAACAGTCTGTCCCACCACCCATCTGAGCTGCCTCAGCTGGAAACACTAACCCTTGTCTACCGTTCTTTCCTCCCTCACCCAAGCATCGGGCATCATGCCTGCTGAGCTGATGCCTACCCATCCCAAGTACCCAGTGGCTGTGTCTGTCTCTGTCCCGAAATGATACATAAGCCTCCTTTCCCCCAACCACTGTACTTGCCACCTTCTAAGCAGGATGATAATCATCTTCTCTCCCTCTTCCATTAAAACTCTCTCAAAGGAGCCACGCCCTCATTAGATGCAATCAAACGCCTTGAACAGGCACACACGCCAGCTCGGTCTCACCTTGGCCAATCTCAACCTTTCCACCTCAACATTTAACAAACAACATGTAATTTCCTTTTAACATACATTGATTTTTTTAAGATGGGGTGTCATACAGCCCAGACCGGCTTCCTGATCCTCCTGCCTCCATCTTCCCCAGGGCTGGAATTACAGATGTGTATTACTAAACCCTGAATGCGCACTGCTGGAGCTCCTGCATGCTGGGTACACATACTAACTGTGCTCTACGCCAGCATCCTGTGCCTGTTCTGTCTTAGCCTTCGGTTCCCTAGCACCCTCCCATCTCTGCTCGAATTCAGGAATCCTCGTTCCTCATTCAATCCTCAATCTCATTCAAAAGACTGCGGGCCAGATAAAACTTTCTGACTCCCGCTTCTGCTCCAGCAGAAGCTCCTCCTGGTCCCCTCATATTCTACATGAGCACCCCTGTTGCACAAGTCCTCGGGCAGTTTATTTTTAAGGTGGTTTTTTTTTTAACACTTCTGTCAACTGACTAGACCCTGAGCTACTCAAGGAGTTTGTCAACTCTGCGTTCCCAGTGGGCAGGCCAACATATACATTCTCTGCTTTAACCAAATCTGCATGGAAGGCCTGTGACATTTCTCCCAAGCCTCACCACTCGGAATGCATACAGACCCATAGAAAAGAGACTGGAATGAGGAAGACAGACACCCACTCAGCACCCTCTATTCTAGTCCATGATTTTCTACAAGTTTTCGATTACGACATGCTACAGGAGGCAATGTAACAGATCCTAAATACAGCCCTTACCTGCACAGTTCTTTAACAGTGCTGACATCAATTATCCTATAGTGAAGATGTTTCATGAACTGGGGCATGTGTTTGTCAAGAAACTTCTTATCTGCATGAACTGAGTTCCCTAGAAAGACACGAAGCACACCGCGTCTGCGCATTTCTAACAGTGTACAGAACGATACAGACATTCATAGATCATACTTGAAACAGAAGTTATTTTTTTTAAATAGTTCCTAAAATGCATCTCTGGATGTTTCCATCAAGTCTGAGTACTTCAGGGTAGTTACAAAATCCAGATTCCCCAGCAGGACTAGTTCACAAGAAACTCGTAAGCGGCCTCTTGTGGGCAGCGCGAGCATCTCGCACTCTGTGCACTTAAAGAGTTTAAGTCTGTTACTTTTCAAGTTCTTACCAGACAGATGCGCAAACTTGTTCCCAGTGTCACAAAATCCACACTACTAACACTAAAAATTTAACTGAACCATATAGTAGATAAACCTTTATTTTACATTCCAATACTTTTGATAAGTCGTATCCACATTCAGGCTTTCATACAGTAATTTATATTATAAACACTGGATTTTTAAATGAGAACTTTAAAATAGACATCAGCCACACTGGCTAAGGAAAAAAAGACTTTTATACAATAATATGCTCTCTTATGTGTAATGCCAAAACTTTTCCTTGTATTTAAAATGTTAGTTACCACATTAATTTACATACAGAAATGCAAACACACCCCCATAGAACATTTACCATCCCTCTGACAATGCCAACCCTTTAAAGATCCTATAATAGTAGATCTCATCTCTTTAAAACATCAGTGTCACAAAGAGGGGCAAAAAAAGATAGGTGAATGACTTTAGCCAATCAGAGACGAAATAACCAAATAAAACATATATGAGCAACGGCTAACGTTGGGTTCAAAAACAGACACGGTGCTTCAAATGTGGGCTGGGTACCACGGATATTCTTAAATGGGATTAATTATTTCCAGTGCAGTAATAATACTGTGTCATGTAAGAAAATGTCCTTCCTCTTAGGAGCCGCTTGAGGGGGGGACTTTAGGAAGGAGTATGTTAAAGCCAGCCATTTGTTTTCAAATGTCCAAAAGCAGCAAGAAAAATTAAGAGGGCACCACGGCGGCAGAGATTAATAATGACCAAATTCAACCTTTCTGTGCATCTGGCATTTTTTTCCATAATAAAAACACTGGTGGGGAGGGGCTGCTGAGGTCATGTGTTTCTCAGATCTCAGATCGAGTTCCAAGGCATTTCACCAATATACAAAAGTGAGAGTACTCCGAATCAGGTGAATGGAAGGCAAAGATGGTCTCAACTGGTCTCTCTGGAACGTCAGTTTCTTGAACCATTACTACAGAAGACTAGCTACAAGATAGACATAGGATTGGATTTTACCTGCAAGTGGACAGAGCCCCGGAGGAGTCTGCTGTCGTACAAAGGACAGAAATTCATACTCTGCCTGCTGCAATGTAACTGTACTCTCCTTCACTGCCTTGGTAAGACCAGACTGCAAGAGAGAATCCCCAGCCCCCACCAGAAACACATGAAGTCAGTTTTCAAAGGTATCCAGAAAAGGAAACTTCACTTCTAAAACAGGTAAATGTTAACCACAGTTGGGTCGCTCTTGGGGGCTCAAGTTTGAACTGAAACTGCCATCTTTTACACCAATTTCATGTCTTAAAGAAGCCGAACCGAACTAAGTTACGTTCCTGATTCATTAATATCACTTCCACAGTCAGAAAAGATGGCGCTCAGAGTCCAAGGATAGAACCTCTGGGAAGAAACAGCTCCCAACAGGAGAGCAGTAGTCCCCCTTCTCTGCAGGCCGAGGTCTAACCTTATCCAAAAGACTGACTTGAATAACATTCGAAACTCCACAATGCGTTTGCGACAGACTGAACGTAGAAGAGAGAAAAAAAAGAGGGCATTCAGGAGAAGGTGATCTCGAGAGGTCCCAGAGTGAAAAGCAAATGAGCAAGCAGCCGCCCAGGCTTGCCTAAGTCACTGTCCTCTAACCCTTTTATAACACAGTCCACCAAGGGCACAGGAGTCAGATGTGGGAAGCAACAAGCTTGTGACCGATCCCCAAAGCAGCAATCCTGTTATTTGGTAATGTTACCTTCCCGTGATGCTCCTTGCACCAATCTGACATGCTGTCCAGCAACTCATCCGGCTGTTTGATAATCAGGTTGGGACCCTGTGGGTGGGAAAAGTCATTAGTCATCAAGAACCAACAGAAGCTCTGCACGGTGGTGTACACCTTTAATCGCTGCCCTTGAGAGGCTGAGTCAAGTCAAATACGGATTGGTCTGGACTGCATAGCAAGCTCCAAGCCAGCCAGAGCTCCAAAGTGAGACCCTGTCTCAAAAGAATCAACAGAAATAACCATACTTTCAAAGTGTGTTTATTTACGAGTGTACTGGGAGAGGGGCGTCTATGCACATGCGTGTGAGCTCCGAGGACAACCTTCCTCTGTGAAGTCCTTCCTCGGGAGCCATCCACCTGGGAATTAGGGCTTGCCAATTAGGCTGGCTGGCAAGCCCCCAGAGAGTCACCTATTTCTTCTTCCCTGGGCTTGGGACCGCAGATGCACACTGACGGGCTGGCTTCTGGTGTAGGTGTGATGATCTAGCTCAGTCAGGTTCTCTGCTTACACAGCAAGCACTGTACTGATAGAGTCATCACCTAGATATGTTGTTTTTAATACCCATTTATATTTACATGCAAAACACGAAGAAAATAGAGATGCTTTGAAAAAGACTGAGGAGGAGGATCAAATAAACACAACAGATGCTCTCTGTGCACTGAGAATGAACTTACACTGTTGTTTTTAGTTGTTTTATGTTTTAAAAGGAAATGCTTTTACAGAAATAACTAGTAATATCTAAAGAAAAAAATGTCCCTTGGATTCTCAGTTCAATTTACTTATTTCTTTAAATTAAAAAAAAAACCTTTTTAAATTTTCAGTTATGTATATTCTTGTGTGCCTATGTACACGTGTGCTGGTGTTCTTGGAAGCCACGGAGCACAGATCCCCTGGATGGAGTTACAGACAGCTGTGGAGCTGCCCAATATGGGTACTGGGAACTGAACTGTGGTCCTCTGTAAGAGCAGTACACTATTTTAACTACTGAGTCATCTCTGTAGCCCTTGAATTTTATCTGTGCATGTCCCGTCCCTCCTCCCCTGGACACACACACACACACACACACACACACACACACACACAGAGCATGCTCATGGAAGTAAGAGAACAATTGTGGGAGTCAGCTCTTTCTGCCTAGCAAGCAGGTTCTGATTACCAATCTCAGGCCATCAGTGTCGGTGACAAGTGCTTCCGCCCACTGAGCCAGCTGGCCAGCCCTCTGGCCCAGGTAATAAAATTTTGAGTCTGTTTGACAATCTAACAAGTGGGATTAAGCAAATGATTTTTGTTTCACCTTAAAAAGCAAAGGTCAGGGGTTGGAGAGACAGCTCAGAGGTTAAGAGCACTGACTGCTCTTCGAGAGGCCCTGAGTTCAATACCCAGCAACCACACGGTGGCTCACAGCCATCTGTAATGGGATCAAATGCTCTCTTCTAGTGTGTCTGAAGGCAGCTACAGTGTACTCATATACATAAAAAAATAAATAATTCTTTTAAAAAAAAGGCAAAGGTCACAAGAAAGTCTAGCTTCCTTCATCATGTCCTAACATAATGCAAGAAATTACAGTTGCCTGAACTCTCTGCAGAGAGTTATCTGTGACTTACTGCAAGGAGTTATGCTGGGAAGGTGCTAAACACAGCCGCCAATCACCGAAAGGAATACACACTTATATAACCAACGCATCTTAGATTCTTTTTTAAAAATTTATTGTTTTTATTTATTTATATGCAGGAATGTAAGTTGTAACATATTCCTGTGTGTGTGTGTGTGTGTGTGTGTGTGTGTGTGTGTGTTCGTGCATGTTTTGGGAGTTGGTCTTCTTCCACCACATGGTTCCAAAGGATCAAATTCAAGTTGTCAGGCTTGGCAGCAAGCGCCTTTGCCTTCCCCATTGGACCACTCTAGTGTAAACTCTACAGCTAGTCTCAAACTCTACTAAAACAGGCCAGTTGTCTAAAACTGAATTATAGCCAAATACAAAAACCGATGTCGACAATATCGGTGGAGAAAAAAAGCTATGTTTATAAAAGAAGAAAAAAATTGAAGAACAGAAATACATACTATAAATCGACTGACCTCTTCTAGACTGCCCTTTGGCGAACTAAGACTCCAAATTAACTTTGCAAAACAAGATGCTTCGACCAGCAAACAACACTTTCCTCAGACTCTTCCATGAGAATAAAACATACTTCCCATGCAACTGACATCCCTAAAGTATTTTTCTTAACACTCTAATCCCATCTGAGTTAAGCCTTGGAACAAACAGTACCCTATTCATGAGCAACTATATGGACACACACCAAAGTTCCTCCGGGTACGTATCAACCAACTGATCCATTAAAGCACATTTCAGGTCTTCCAGAGTCTAAAAGAAAAACACTTCTTTGGCCAAGAGTAAGCAGGGCTGATAAAATACAGACACTTGATCGTTCATCACCAAAAAAATCCCACGTCAGAAAAATAAGTGCACAAATCGAAAGCTTGGGGCTTGATATATACAGATTTATACAGGAGACTGTTGTAGGAAATATAAGAAACAATCTCATGGTTCTCAACCAGATGATAAGCCTGATGCCACTACTAGGCAGGAAATCACCTCTAGATGTTCTTTTTTTTAGTTTTGCTGCTGTTTTGAGACAGAGTCTCACTGTATAGCCCAAGACGACCTGGAACTTACCCTGTCAACCAGCCTGGACTCAAACTCACACAGATCACCCTGCTTCTACCTTCTGAAATGCTGAGATTAAAAGAGTGTGACCAGCTAAAAATGCCTTATCCGGGGATAAAAAGTCCTTTTGCTTACCCGGGGAATAAAAAGACATTCTAACTGTAAACAGGAAATGTCTGCAGCTCTAGTGTCGACCAAGCTTACGCTCTGAGAACCTAATTTATTAACTAGACTCTTCTTTCCACAGGCATACCAACTCCATCTCTCCAGGTTTTGCTGTTGTTTCATTTAATTTTTTTATGTACGCATGTGTATGGTACAGCCAGGCACATGGAAGGCAGGAGGGGGCCATCAAGTCCTTTAGAGCTGGAGGTTCGGGTGCTTGTGAGACCTGGGTACTAGGATACAAATTCTTGTCTTCATGATTGAGTGGTACATGCTTTAACTATTGAGCCATCTCTCCACCCACACTATGTAACCAGGACTGGCCAGGAACTAGCCACACAGACCAAGCTGGTCTCAGACTCATAGACATCTATCTGCTAGGAGGATGATATCAAGGTCAGGAATGTCATCTTTTAAAACGCTTCACGAGCCGGGCGGTGGTGGTGCACGTCTTTAATCCCAGCACTTGGGAGGCAGAGACAGGCGGATCTCTGAGTTCGAGAGTTCGAGGCTAGCCTGGTCTACAGAGTGAGTTCCAGGACAGCCAAGGCTACACAGAGAAACTCTGTCTTGAAAAACCAAAAAAAAAAAAAAAAAAGCTTCACAAGTGCTTAAACGTAAATGCCAACAGATCTACTCTATTTGTTCTGCTAAATGTTTCAGTTCAGAGCAGCATATGCAGAGGGTTATCACAGCTGATAAAATCACCGTGAGAACTTGTTCTAGAACCCTAACACAGATGTGCATGAAGCAAGAAGTCTAGCTGAAAAGGCAAGCAGCCACCTGGAACAATGGGTGTCATCAGTGAGGAGTCAACCAGCTCAGACGGAAACGTCACTGGTCTGTAAGGAACACATATGGATACTTGTTTTCTTAACATTCCCTAAGCCACAGGGTGTAAACACTACCAGGTAGTCATAGGCAGCACAAGGATGACAACAGGCTATCTAGAGATGATTCAAAATACATGGGAAGTGCTGACTGCATCTCCTTCAAGGATACAGGTAAATGAGATTTTGGTCCCTACAGAGGAACCCCCTATGGAGTGGTAAAAGGGTGACTATATATGGAATTAAAGCCAAAGTAAGGACCTAAAGATGGGGAACTCTGGCAGGGGACACCAAGCTGATGAGGACACAGCTGGCTGGACACTGGTGGTAGCGCTGAGACTGCCTGGGTTTAGAGAGTAGCTCAGGCAGCTTCCCTAATACCTAGCCAAATGCTCTTGAGCAAGTCCCCTGAATCTCTTGTAACCTAATGTCTTCAGGTATAAAATGAATATCATTAACAGTCTATTTTATCATCATGAGGGCTAAGAATATACATGTAAACCCTTCAAAACTACTGTAGCCTGGGGGTTAGAGAGGGGTCTGTAAATTTCAACTGAAAACTTAATCTGGTTATGAAGTGGATTATGTTGGTTCCAATATCAACTCTAACATATTATATTACATTGTCCTAGTATACTGCGCTGGGCCTTAATCTACATGGACCTCAGTCTGCTAAGTTTTTCAATTAGATTGGAAGAAGGTACCTTTAGATCCCCAATGCCCTTTAAGTGGTATGAATATATTTATGTGGCATCACCTACTTCAGCCAAAATGTTAAGATCAGAGTCAGTTATCAGACAGGCCATCTCAATGATCTGATCCTTTTCAATGTCCAATCCTGTCATCTGCAAAATATAAATAAATAAGCATATAACACATGAAACCATCTTATTTTTTTTTAATCTCTTCTGCCCAAGTTTATTTAAATGAGATCCCTTTGTGCATACCCAGCTTACATTCTATGATCAGTAATGGTGTTTCTGGACAGTACTCAGGGTAGTAAGTTCTGAGTTCTCAGAGACTGCTAAAGGCACTTACTGTGCCGGCCAGCTACTGTCAAACACTCTATTTGTCCTGGGAACAGATGCAAAGTAAGCAGGATGAATACACCACTCGATTACAGAAAAGTGAGCTCACTAACCTCGCTGAGGTTTACAAAGGTTTCCTAAGTTTTCCCAACAAAAAAGTTAACAACTAAACTCAGTTCGGAAGGAGAAAACTGGGGTTCAAGAGAGAGAGGCCTAGGTATGAATGCGTTAAAACTAAAAAGGGCTCTGTTCCCGGTGGACTTTGAGTAACTTGAATCTTCTAATGGGGCCTCAATTTTCTCTTTTATGGAATGAGGGGTAAGGCTGAGTCATCTCCTGAGTCCTAGCTTAAGCAACCTAGTCTTTTAAGGACAGGAGGTGGGGACGGAGCAGGGCTCGGAGTCGCTGCCCCCACTCTCACCAACGATCCTGAACTCTGAGACACTAAAGCGTAAGGCAAATTCACTTCTGGGTGGAGGTCGAGGCTAGGGAGA
Organism: Grammomys surdaster; assembly: GCF_004785775.1. Lineage (NCBI taxonomy): Eukaryota > Metazoa > Chordata > Mammalia > Rodentia > Muridae > Grammomys > Grammomys surdaster. The sequence goes on along the minus strand of NW_021605583.1, from coordinate 2,128,788 downwards.
GGGAAGACACATGGATGGCTCCACCCAGATGGAAAGAAACCCCACAGTCCAGCACAGTCCCAGAACCCCGCAAAACTCCTGGCTCGGGGCTCCTGAGGCCGTGCTCACCTGTCGCACCTGACACCCAGAGCCCTGCTGCTTTCCGGGACAGGGGAGTCTCTCGGTCCCACGCGCGAATCTGAGCTCGCCTCCCCGCACCCTCCCCGCCACGGCCGCACTTTCTCACCTCCAGGTCCACCCAGACCATTCGCTGAGCCATGCTCTCCCCTGCCGCCATGGCTGCGCTACCTTCGCTGACACCTCGCGCCCCGAACTGCCCGCGCCTGCCACCCACGTCCCGCAACAGCCTAGCGCCCAGGGATACGCCTAGCATCACCCGGCACGAGCCGCCACGGCCCCAGCCCCGCCGGCCCAGCGCGCGCAGGCGCCACAGTCGCTAAACGTCGCAAACCCACGGGGAGGCGCCGGGAGAAGACTACAAGCCCCAGCATGCTAGGCGTCGGCTCTCCCTCCACAGCTACGCTCGGATGCAGAGAGGTCTGATGGGAGTGGGAGTCCTTGGTCCAGCCTCCAGCTCCCCTCCCCCGCCACGTGTTTTCGGATGTTAAGGGACTTGCTTGTATTTCACGGCTAAAGTTTGTCTGTTTCCAGGAGATATCATTCCTGAGTTTTTATTAGTTCTAAACTACTTAGTTGAAGAGGTTTTACTTTGAAAAAAATACAGTTATCTGTTTAAGAATTTTTTAATGTACCTTTTCCTTATTGCTACCTCCCTCCGTTTTTTTTTAACCTGCCCCTCCCTTCCACGTATTGAGTATATTTCTTATTTACTTGGAATCCGAATGACGTGCTATTTGAGCTACAAGACCAATTCCGCCATCATCGTTTAGGAGTCCTTAAATGGTCTCTTGTCTGAAAGATGACTTCGCACATATCAGGTGTTCCATAAATGTTCCTTTCCCATTATTGGCAGAAGCCTTGTCTCGTTTTCTAGGATGCCAGACCATGTAGGCTGTGTTTCGGTTGTTAGATCCTATACTATTCTACCTTCAAAACTTCTCAAATTAAATCACGTCCTTGTATAATTTTTGCAGCTCACTAAAGCGAATTGGAATAGCTCTGCCTAATCTGTCCTCCACTCCGATTTTGTCAAACACTCTGGTTTTAATAGACCAGTCCTCAATCTCCCACAATAGATATGGTTTTCATCACCAATGCTCGAAGGGGCCTCTGCAAGGTTTTTAAATTTTAGCTTAGTAGCAAACACCTCTGCAAAGGGCAATTTTGTCACAAACGTGCTGAGTCTTGAATCACATACTCTGTGTCTTTTTGTTAACGCTGTGTTGCCAGTAATTACAGAGCTTGTGATTGGTGGTATAGTTATTCCTACCCGGTGAGCTGGTTTTGTGAGACAAACATTGCCTAATCGGAGCTTTAGGGATGCTGCAACCTACAAGTGGATTTCAGCTACTCCACCGGCGACCTGCCAAGCTTGGCCAGAGAAACGGAAAGATCGTGGAAACGTGTGTCCAAATTATATGTACAATTTTACTGCAGAACGGATATGTATATTATAACGGCATTTCCTAATGGATCATACTGTGTTTAGTTTGTAATCATTTGTGGCCCTATTCATTGGAAGGAGAACTCTATTGGGTACAGAAACCTTTTTTTTTTTTTTTTTAAGACAAAGAGACTCACTACAGAACCCAAGCTGGCCTGGAATTCTGCCTCCCAAGTGCTGAGATTAAAAGTGCGCACCACCACACCTGGCTATATGGGAATCTGAATCAGCTGGGCTTATTCTCAGTCTAAAGTACGATTTCTTTTTTTTTTTTCTTTTTTTTTCTTTTTTTTTTCTTAAAGTACTATTTCTTTACATTTTGAAAGAATAGCATCTTTAGATTGGAGAGATGGCTTAGAGGTTAAGAGTACTTGCTGTTCTTGCAGGGGATGGCACTCTGGCTCCAGGAGATGTGTTGCCCTCTTCAAACCTTAGTGGGCACCAGGAAACACAGACACACACACACTGCACAAATATAGTTTTTTGTTTTTTGGTTTTTTTTGTTTGTTTGTTTTTTGGTTTTTCCAGACAGGGTTTCTCTGTGTAGCCCTTGCTATCCTGGAACTCACTTTGTAGACCAGGCTGGCCTCAAACTAAGAAATCTGCCTGCCTCTGCCTCCCAAGTGCTGGGATTAAAGGCACGGGCCACCACTGCCCAGCACAAATATAGATCTTATATAGATCTTTTTTTTTTTTTATTACACTTTGGGTGGTGGTATTTAACAACCTATATCTTGAAAAGCCATGCCCATGATTTATTTTAAGCAATGAATGGTTATGTTTAACAATGAAAAATGATAGCTATGTAAATAGCCACAGGAAACCCTGTCTCCAAAATAAACAGAAATTACGGTGCTGGAGTTTTGGAAACTTCCACGTTTATTCAGCTAAGGTAATGTGTTCCTTTTACAATAATTACAGATTTAGTGTTCTTACCAAAAATAAAACACTTATTCTTCCTAAATTCTAAAGAAATCTTAAAACAGAAAATGGTAAAGGAGACTGGATGTAGATTATGTGTAGTTTTGCCAAAACAGAGAACGTGGGTAAGTGTGCTAATGTCTTCCCATCACATCTATGATGGTTTTAGACTTGTAGAAAGCCACCATGTGACAAAGCCTGGAATACTGTGACTTGAGCTGAGAGACAGGTCCTTTCCTGGGGGGGAGGGGGGCCATGACCCATAAGTTGCACCCACTGTCTCTGTTTTCTGCTACAGAAACAGTTTTGGTTTCTGTCTGGTTCATTTTTGTTTGTCTGAAACAGAGTCTCACTCATTATGTAGTACAGGCTGGCCTCAAACCCATGACAGTCTTCCTGCTGCCCAAGTTCAAGGATTAGTTATAACATGTTTAGCTCCAGAATTTTTTTAAAAAAATTCATATCTCCCCCATATTCATTATTAAAAATAAAATAAGCCTTTAAAAAAAGTATCTTCAGCTGGGCAGTGGTGGCACACGCCTTTGATCCCAGCACTTGAGAGGCAGAGACAGGTAGATTTCTGAGTTCAAGGCCAGCCTGGTCTACAGAGTGAGTTCCAGGACAGCCAAGACTTTATGGAGAAACCCTGTCTCGAAAAACAAAACAAAACAAAACAAAAAGTATCTTCAGAGCACACCTGTATACACGGCCACTCAGATTTTTATGAAATTTGAACTGCATTTATGTCAACTCAGTTTAACAAAAACATACCAAGTACTTAGTTTGTACGGAGTACTCTACTATGAAGCTTCGGGATTTGGACCTTGAAGTCCATCACAGGCCAGAGTGTTTAAGGCTTGGTCCCAGCATTGTGTTGACAGCTTGTGAAAACTTTGAAAGGCGGGACCTCATGATAGGACTTCCGGTCATTAGACGCATGCTCTTGAAGGGAACTAGCTCCTCCCTCATGCTCTGTTTCATCTCAGCCATGAGTCTGTAGAGCTGGGCTCCACTGCATACTCCCTGCCAACATGCACCACCCAACCACAGGTCCCAAAGCAGTGACTCCACCTGACCACAGACTTAAGCCTCTGAAACCGAGTGCTCAAAACAAACCATTCTTCATCACCGGTTGAATGTCTTGGGTACTCTGTTACTCAAATAGAAAACTGACACAAACACTAAAGAAAGAGCCAACTTACCAAGTTAGTTGATGCTCCTTGTACCGGACACAGTAAACGCTCAGCGTATTAAAGTAGGGGCTTGTGTGTTTGTTCGCCTTTCAGGGTTTTGGAGAGGTTGTTGGGGAGCCAGAGTATGTCAGCTCACAGTTCAGTCATTAATACAGCCCTTCATGGCAGGGAGGTCCTGGTCTCAAAAGCTTGAGGCAGCTGCTCAAGTTGTATCCAAACTTAGGAAGCAGAGACTGGTCAATCTAAAGTAGTTTTAATTTCTTTCTTTCTTTCTTTGTTTCCTTCTTTCTTTCTTTCTCTTTTTTTTGGGGGGGTTTCGAGATAGTAGTTTTAATTTCTAAAATTAGGGTGCTTTATTTTGTATTTGGAGCTGTATCTTTGATAGGGGAGGAAAGGACTACTTTCCCATCTGTGAAATGTGTTAGTACCAAAGATAATGGAACAAATGGGAAAAAAGCTTTTGTCCTTGCCACCAGGAGTTAGCTCACCCCTGTCCCCCTTTCTTGAGACAAAGAACATTATGCATGTCTGTTTTTCTAAAGGAGAAAGTGTAACGTACACTGATGTCAAAATAAAGCAAGGTAATAAGGCATGTAAAGGTTTTTGTAAAAATCTGCCGAAGGGCATTTTTTGCCAGATAGGCAAAAATTGCATTCCAAGAGTCACAACTCAAGACATCTTGATTATACTCTTAAGCACAAAATGACTATCTATGAAGAAAGAGAGGAGAGATGAGACCAAAGAAACACTGGAATGTTACTCAACTAATAACGAGATTAGAAAATGGTAAGAAGCAGGCTAGAAGATACAAGAGTGGGTTGGTATTTCTCAATAGAGACATTTTTTGGTTTTGAACCATACAAGTATACTCTTTGCTCTAAGAGATTAAAAACTTTTTAAGAAAACCCACAGGTAGTCCATTTTAAAATGAAATATCAATACATCTTCGAGTATCAAATCAGAATTAACAAAAATGTTACAGTGACTCCAATTTTGCATTTCATTTACTGGGACTCAAACGGTAATAGTTGTGTAAGTAGCTAGAACCCTGCAACCTTTTCTGTTATCATTCAGAAAGGAAAAACACTGAAATTACAAAACCAAAACCCATATTTTTTATTTTATTTATTATTCTTGTCGTCAGTGCTTGTATATACGGCATGTAGGCATGGGTGCAACTGTAAGCCATGGTCTCTGAAGATCAGAGGTCAATGCTCAGTGGTCAGTTTTCTTCCACCTTGTTTAGAGGCACCATCTCTCTTACTGTTTCTGCCTTGCTATATACGGGAGACATGTTGACCTTTGACCTTTCAGGCAGTTCTCTGGTCTCTGCCTGCCCTCTCACTGAAGAAGGGATGCTGGGATTACGGACGCGTGCCACCACATCAGCTTTCTTATGAGGATTCCAGGGAACTGAACTGAGGTCATTAGACTTATGTAGCAAGGGCTTGAATCCACTGAGCCATCCCGCTGTCCCACAATTTCTTAGTTTACAAAAGGAAGCTAGGAGAGATGGCTCCCAGTGTAATCTCAGCTCTTAGGGAATGGAGGCAGAAGAATCTTGAGTTCAAGGCCATCCATGGACATATGACACTCTATTTCAAAGGAGAAAAAAAATTTCAAACGAGTCATAATATCAAAATCAATTACATCTCATCTTACACTGTCACACCTAATTAAAATAAGCATGGAAGCGAAGAGCCTGATTTCTAGCAGTCGACTGATTAGATATGAATTAGCCTCCACTCATTATATCCTCTTTGGGAAGGTACCAAATTTCTCTCCTAGAAAATGCTTGGAAGTAGCTTAGCATGCAGTAACAGTTCAATAAATGCTAGTTTCTAAAAAAAGGAACTCACACTTACATATTAATAAACTAGCTCTCCAGCTAAACATGGCAGCATGAGTTTATATTTGCCAACCGTTTCTCCTTAGCAACATAAAAATTTTTAAAGTGAAACTATATAATGTTATTAAAGGTAGTATGAGAAAACTTGCTTTGTGGTTTTAACATCATAAAAGCTGGGGACAAAATTGACATATTATATTACATTATAGACATGGGATATAAAGAGCTTTGAATTATGCAAACAGCAACATCCAGATCATAATGAAGCCTCAAAATTGTGTAAATGTTGAGACAGTTATTAAGCAATAACTCATAAGAGAAGGAAATATGTTGAAGGATAACCTAATAGGGATAACTAGCAAACCTACCACCTTCACCACAAATACCTATTTCTTTGTGACAAAACTTTTGAAATACACATTAATATTATGGTACTCATCACACTAGGCAAGAGATCAATAAGACTTATTTTTTTTAATTGAAACTTTCTGCTCTGTGATGGTTAGTAAAGGGACTCTAGCTGGCCCAAGTATGGCAAGCATGACTCTGGCAGGCCTTGCCCTTCTTCCTGATTCCCTCTGCCTTGCTAGAAAATAGATTATAGCCTTGTGGCTGGGGCAGACACCTAGCTGGTCTGCTCCTGTGGAGACACCATATCCTGAGACATCCTAGAAGAGCCACTGCACTCAGAGCAGTGGGAGCACAGGATCACAGGATCACAGAGACATGTGGACCCTGAGGAGGTCTGACACAAGCAAGATAAGTGGAAAGAAAGGCTCCAGTCAGAGACAGTGAGTGCAGGTAGCACTAGAGTTAACCAGATGGCGAAAGGCAAGCACAAGAACGTAAGCAACAGAAACCAAAGTTACTTGGCATCATCAGAACCCAGTTATCCCACCATAGCAAGCCGTGGACCCCCCATCACACCAGAAAAGCAGGATTCAGAATTAAAATCACTTCTCATGATGATGATGATAGAGGACTTTAAGAAGGACATAAATAACTCCCTTAAAGAAGTACAGGAAAACACAGGTAAACAGGTAGAAGTCCATAAAGAGGAAACACAAAAATCCCTTAAAGAATTGCAAGAAAACGCAACCAAACAGGTGAAGGAATTAAACAAAACCATCCAGGATCTAAAAATGGAAGTAGAAACAATAAAGAAATCTCCAAGGGAGACTACCCTGGAGATAGAAAACCTAAGAAAGAGATCAGGAGTCATAGACACAAGCATCACCAACAGAATGCAAGAGATAAAAGAGAGAATCTCACGTGCAGAAGATACCATGGAAAACATTGACACAACTGTTAAAGAAAATGCAAAATGCAAAAAGCTCCTAACCCGAAACATCCAGGAAATCCAGGACACAATGAGAAGACCAAACCTAAGGATAATAGGTATAGATGAGAATGAAGATTCCCAACTTAAAGGGCCAATAAATATCTTCAACAAAATTATAGAGAAAAACTTCCCTAACCTAAAGAAAGAGCTGTCCACAAATATGCAAGAAGCGTACAGAACTCCAAATAGACTAGACCAGAAAAGAAATACCTCTGGTCACATAATAATCAAAATATCAAATGTACAAAACAAAGAATAAATACTAAAAGCAGTAAGAAGAAAAGGTAAAGTAACATATAAAGGCAGACCTATAAGAATTACACCAGACTTCTCACCAGAGAGTATAAAAGCCAGAAGATCCTGGACTGATATCATACAGACCCTAAGAGAACACAAATGCCAGCCCAGACTACTATATCCAGCAAAACTCTCAATCACTAGTGATGGAGAAATCAAGATATTCCATGACAAAACCAAATTTACACAATATCTTCCCACAAATCCAGCACTTCAAAGGATAATTGGTGGAAAACTCAAACACAAGGAGGGAAACTACAACCTAGAAAAAGCAAGGAAGTACTCTTCCAACAATCCCAAAAGAAGTGCACAAACATAATTCCACCTCTAATAACAAAAATAACAGGAGGCAACAGTCATTTTTCCTTAATATCTCTTAACATCAATAGACTCAATTCTACAATAAAAAGAAGCAGACTATCAGACTGGATACGTAAACAGGACCCAGAATTTTACTGCATACAGGGAATGCACCTCAGTGACAAAGACAGACACTACCTCAGAGTAAAAGGATGGAAAACAATCTTCCAAGCAAATGGTCCCAAGAAACAAGCTGGAGTAGCCATTCTAATATAAAATAAAATCAACTTTCAACCAAAAGTAATCAAAAAAGATAAGGAAGGACACTTCATACTCATCAAAGGAAAAATCTGCCAAGATGAACTTTCAGTTCTGAACATCTATGCTCCAAACACAAGGGCACCTACATACATAAAAGAAACTTTACTAAAGCTCAAAGCACACCTCACACAATAATAGTGGGGGATTTCAACACCCCACTCTCAGCAATGGACATATCATGGAATCAGAAACTAAACAGAGACACAATGAAACTAACAGAAGTTATGAACCAAATGGATTTAACTGATATCTATAGAACATTTCATCCTAAAACAAAAGAATGTACCTTTTTCTCAGCACCTCATGGTACCTTCTCCAAAATAGATCATATAATTGGTCACAAAACAGGCCTCACCAGATACAAAAAGACTGAAATAATCCCTTGCATCCAATCAGATCACCATGGAGGACTAAGGCTGGTGTTTAATAATGATAAAACCAATGGAAAAGCCACATGCACATGGAAACTGAACAACACTCTACTCAATGATGACTTGGTCAAGGAAGAAATAAAGAAATTAAAGACTTCTTAGAATTTAATGAAAATGAGGACACATCATACCAAAACTTTTGCTAATGAAAGCAGTGCTAAGAGGAAAACTCATAGCTCTAACTGCCTATAAAATAAAACTGGTGAGAGTATACACTAACAACTTGACAGCACACCTGAAAGCTTTAGAACAAAAAGAAGCAAATACACCCAAGAGGAGTAGACAGCAGGAAATAATCAAACTCAGGGCTGAAATCAACCAAGTAGAAACAGAAAGAACTATACAAAATATCAACAAAACCAGGAGCTGGTACCTTGAGAAAATCAACAAAATGGATAAACTCTTACCCAGACTATCCAGAGGGCACAGAGACAATATCCAAATTAATAAAATCAGAACTAAAAAGGGAGACATAACAACAGAAACTGAGGAAATTCAAAAAAATCATCAGGTCCTACTACAAAGGTCTATACTCATCAAAACTGGAAAATCTGGATGAAATGGACAATTTTCTAGACAGATATCAGGTACCAAAGTTAAATCAGGAGCAGATAAACCATCTAAACAGTCCCCATAACCCCTAAAGAAATAGCAGCAGTCATTAAAAGTCTCCCCAGCAAAAAAAGCCCAGGACCAGATGGTATTAGTGCAGAATTCTATCAGACCTTGAAGGAAGACCTAATGTCAATTCTCCTCAAACTATTCCACAGAATAGAAACAGAAGGAACACTATCCAATTTGTTCTATGAAGCTACAACCACACTCATACCTAAACCTCACAAAGACCCAACAGAGAAAGAGAACTTCAGAACAATCTCCCTTATGAATATCAATGCAAAAATACTCAATAAAATTCTAGCAAACCAAATCCAAGAACACATCAAATCAATCCATCATGATTAAATGGACTTTATCCCAGGAATGCAGGGATGGTTCAATATTCAGAAATCCATCAATGTGATCTACTATATAAACAAACTCAAAGAAAAAAACCACATGATCATGTCACTAGATGCTGAGAAAGAATTTGACAAAATTCAACCTCCCTTCATGTTAAAAGTCTTGGAAAGATCAGGAATTCAAGGCCCATACCTAAACATAGTAAATATAGCAAGCCAGAAGCCAACACCAAACTAACTGGAAAGAAACTTGAACCAATCCACTGAGATCAGGGACTAGACAAGGCTGCCCACTCTCACCCTACCTATTCAATATACTACTGGAAGTCCTAGCCAGAGCAATTAGACAACAAAAGGAAATCAAAGGGATACAAACAGGAAAGGAAGAAGTCAAAATTTCACTATTTGCAGATATGATAGTATACTTAAGTGACCCTAAAACTTATACCAGAGAACTCCTAAACCTGGTAAACAATTTCAGCAAAGTGGCTGGATATAAAATTAATTCAAACAAATCAGTAGCTTTCCTCTACTCAAAGGATAAACAAGCTGAGAAAGAAATTAGGGAAATGAAACCCTTCACAATAGTCACAAATAATATAAAATATCTTGGAGTGAATCTAACCAAGCAAGTGAAAGATCTGTATGACAAGAACTTCAAATCTCTGAAGAAAAAAATAGAAGAAGATCTCAGAAGATGGAAAGATCTCCTATGCTCGTGGATTGGCAGGATTAATTTAGTAAAAATGGCCATCTTGCCAAAAGCAATCTACAGATTCAATGCAATCCCCATCAAAATTCCAAATCAATTCTTCCTAGAGATAGAAAGAGCAATTTGCAAATTCACTTGGGATAACAAAAAACCCAGGATAGTGACAACTATTCTCAACAATAAAAGAACTTATGGGGAATCACCATCCCTGACCTCAAGCTGTACTACAGAGTAATAGTGATAAAAACTGCATAGTATTGGTACAGAGACAGGCAGGAAGATCAAAGGAATAGAATTGAAGATCCAGAAATAAACCCACACACCTATGGTCATTTGATCTTTGACAAAGGAGCTAAAACCATCCAATGGAAAAAGGACAGCATTTTCAATAAATGGCGCTGGTTCAACTGGAGGTCAGTATGTAGAAGAATGCAAATCGATCCATTCTTATCTCCTTGTACAAAGCTCAAGTCCAAGTGGATAAAGGACCTTCACATAAAACCAGATACACTGAAACTAATAGAAGAGAAGGTGGGGAAGAACCTCGAAGACTTGGGCACAGAGGAAAAGTTCCTGAACAGAACACCAATGGCTTATGCTCTAAGATCAAGAATTGACAAATAAGACCTCATAAAATTGCAAAGCTTCTGTAAAGCAAAGGACACTGTCAATAGGACAAAATGGCAACCAACAGATTGGGAAAAGATCTTTACCAATCCTACATCTGATAGAGGGCTAATATCCAATATATACAAAGAACTCAAGAAATTAGACTCCAGACAACCAAATAACCCTATTTTAAAATGGGGGTACAGAGCTAAACAAAGAATCCTCAACTGAGGAAACTTGAATGGCCAAGAAGCACCTTAAGAAATGTTCAACATCTTTAGTCATCAGGGAAATGCAAATCAAAACAACCCTGAGATTCCACCTCACACCAGTCAGAATGGCTAAGATCAAAAACTCAGGTGATATCAGACGCTGGCGAAGATGTGAAGAAAGAGGAACACTCCTCTATTGTTGATGGGATTGAAAGCTGGTACAACCACTCTGGAAATCAGACTGGCAGTTACTCAGAAAATTGGACATAGCATTACCTGAGGATCCAGCTATACCACTCCTAGGCATATACCCAGAAGATGCTCGAACATATAACAAGGACATATGCTCAACTATGTTCATAGCAGCCTTACTTATAATAGCCAGAAGCTGGAAAGAACCCAGATGCCCTTCAACAGAGGAATGGATACAAAAAATGTGGTACATTTACACAATTATTACTCAGCTATTAAAAACAATGAATTCAAGAAATTCTTAGGTAAATGGATGGAACTAGAAAATGTCATCTTGAGTGAGGTAACCCAATCATAAAAGAACACACATGGTATTCACTCACTGATAAGTGAATATTAGCCCCAAAGCTTGAAATACCCAAGATTCAACTCACAGACCACATGAAGCTCATGAAGAAGGAAGACCAAGTGGGGGTGCTTCAGTCCTTCTAAGGAGTAACAAAATACTCAAGGGAGCAAATATGGAGACAAAATGTGGGACAGAATCTAAAGGAGGGACGTCTGGAGACCATTCCACCTGGATATCCATTCCATGTACAGTCACCAAAGGTAGATGCTGATGTGGAAGTCAGGAAGTGCATGCTGACAGGAGCCTGATATAGCTGTCTCCTTAGAGGTCTGCCAGAGCCTGACATATTCAGAGGCAGATGCTCACAGCTAACCATTGAACTGATCAAGGGGTTCCCAATGGAGGAGTTAGAGAGAAGACTGAAGGGGCTGAAAGGGTTTGCGGCCCCATGAGGAGAGCAACAATACCAACCAACCAGAGCTCCCAGGGTCTAAACCACTAACCTGGGAGCACATAAGGAGGGACTCATGATTCCAGCTGTATATGTAGTGGAGGATGGCCTTGTCGGGCATAGGTGGGAGAGGAGATCCTTGGTCCTATGAAGGCTGGACGCCAAGTGTGGGGGAATTCAAGGGTGGGGAGGTGGGAGTGGGGGATAGGTGAGGGCACATCCTCATAGAAGCAGGAAGAGGGAGGATGGGATAGGGGATTCCTGGGGGGGGGGGCATGGAATGGTATAAGGGGATAACATCTGAAATGTAAATATAATATCCAATTAAAAAAAGAAAATAGATTATATTCTTAAAACTAGACTCCCAGGTCTGTTCCCTTATTTGCCTAATCCCTCCTCCTGAGGCTGGAGACCAAGGTCTACCTATCAAAGTATTAAAGTCCAGCAATCAAAAGCCCCCTTTGGCTCACCTAATTAATATGCACAATTAAAATGAAACACCTCATCCAAACACAGTGCTTCCCCTTTTACCTTTATAATCTGTCATTTTCCTACAGGCCACATGTGTCTCCTCTCTATCCAGAAGCTGCCTTTAACCCTCCCTAAGATAAAAGCCCCCTTCTCCCTCACCCCAGTTCCCTTCCCCTCCCTCATCCTCAGTCTCCTGTCTTTGTCTCTTTGTGATGGTATCAATAGGTTTGGCCCCAACAAACTGTTTGAAGGCTTGGCCCACTGGGAATGGCACTACTGGTAGGTGTGGCCTTGGAGGAAGTGTGTCACTGTGGGCATGGGCTCTGAAGTCTCTGAAGCTCAAGCTATGACCAGTGAGACAGTCGCCTTCTGCTGCCTGCAGATCAAGGTATCTTAGCTCCTCTACCACCATGCCAGCCTGCATGTTGCCACACTTCCCAACATTAGAATAGATTGAACTTCTAAAACTGTAAGCTATCCCCAATGAAATGTTTGCCTTTATAAAAGTGGTCTTGGTCATCTCCCTTCACAGCAATGAAACCCTAAGACATTCTTATTCCCTGCCCTTTGTCCCTCTGGCACAATAAATCTCCTTTGTACTGAGAACTTGATCTTGAGGTATCCTGAGCAGATACTGTACCCTTACAGTTACAGGGTTGTTCTTAAGATTTATTTTTATTTACTGGTATGTACTTGTATGTGTGCCAAATGTATGTGGGTACCCACTGACACCAAGAGCTGCAGTTACAGATAATTGTGAGCTGCCCAATATAATTCTTGGTGACTGAATCTCTGACCCTCTGAAGGGCAACACATATTCTTTAACAACTGAGTCTCGTCTCTTAGCACCACTGTTTAGGTTTATCAACCTCAGAAGGAAATCTCAATGAAGGACGGATATGTTTTTGATGGACTATATAGATTACATTAAGTGGGAAGATCTGTCCACAATGAGTGACACCATTCCTTAGGCAAGAAATTGTGGTTTGCGTAAGAGCAGAGAAGTGCCCTTGACTGTGAATATAACGTGACTGTTTCAAGTTCCTTCTACCTTGACCTCCTTTACAATGATAGACAGCAACCTGAAATTGTGAGCTAAAACCTTTCTGCCTACTTTTGTCATCACAGCAATGGAAAACAAAATTACACAGTATCCGCTAAGCAGGCTCTCCCATTTCTGTCAACTCCCTATCCCAGGAGCTTGCCGAGCCTTCCCCGCTTCTTTGTGTTCAACTTTTTGAAGACAGAATGTTGTAAACTGTAGTACTCCAAAACTGAAGTCCAAGAGAAAGAGAATAGCACTGGAAGTGATCTATGTTATTGGTGGGAGAGCACTAATAAGCAAGAATTGGGAAAGCTGCCTAGCATTATTTTCTTGACAGGGCATTCAATGGTGCCATAGCTTTGTGCTATCTCAGCTTAGCTAAAGTAGAATGACGATTTCCAGAATTTTCCTCCTATAGTAGTTTCCATTTAGAGTTGGTACTGAATAGTGAAGAATTTGGCCCTTTGTTTTTAACTCTGAGGAAAAGCTTAAGTTCTAGGAATTCCTCCAGTTGTAGAAGTATCTTCATTATTATCTTCAAATGGTAAGCCCTGAAAACTACTAAGGTGACTGGATGGGACCAGGCCAGGATGCAAAGATCAACCACATGATTACATGGTTGGGACTCTGAGATGCTTATTAGTCTGAACCTCCTGGGAGAGAAGGAGCCTGGAGACTGAGTTCAATCACATAAGTCAAAAATTCAACTGATGATGACTATTTAATGGAACTTTAATATAAGCACAGAGCCTGGACACGTAAAACATCTGGGTATCGAAAGCAAACAAAGGATCTAATTAATGTACACTGGGCTCTATTGCATAAATATGTTGATAGCAGTCTAGCCATGCATCAAGGCAAATCTACACAAGATGGGCAACCTTACTCGAAAGTGTGAACTGACATGACTAAAAGTGCACTGCTAACTCAGATGCCCTTGATGTCAGTGATGCCAAAATAAAGGGACACACTCTCTTTTTGTGTATTTAATATATTAAAAGGAACATAGTATAAATGCTGTGGTATAAAGAAGATCCACATTTCTCAGGGAATGAATTCTTAGAAATGATTTTGCGGTGAAAGAGCAACAGGATCTTGAAACACAAAAGTTTTGTTAAACAAAATTTCAAAATTACAATCCTTGCAGTGAAACATTTTGCCATTTTCTCTATGTATTAACATCATTCTAAACAGAATTTTCATCAACACTGTCATTTTATGTAAAAATATACATTGCAGATATTTAACTTCCTGAGTGACTAGTCATAGATCAAATATAATTTAATGAAAGAATTTTAAAGTTCTTAGAATGAACTAGTAAAGATTTATAATGTATGTTCAATTGTGATAAAATTCAAGAGCATACCACAGAATTTGTACTTAAATTCTGAGTCAGGAAATATGATTTATCTCCAGACAAAGCCAATAAACTGTTTTAAATAAACTATTAATAAACAGATGACTGAGAAGTTCTATTTTCTCATTTATTAACAAAATGCAGACAGCCATTTCAGACTACCAACTCAGATGTTTCCTATTATATACACCAAACTGATTACCAAGAAATTTCTTGCAACACAAAAAGGTGAGATAATTAAAATATTTGCTTTATAATACAACCAATCTATATAGTTCATTTTTCCGAGAACGTCTGAAATGACCAGAATGGTGACATTCTTTTGTATGAACCTTCCTCTTCAGACCCCTGAGGTTAGGTAATTAAAATAGCACACGAGGAGCCGCAGTTATCAGTTCTCTATCAAACTGTTACAAGGTTTAAAAAACTCTTTTTCAAAGACAGGTGGAAAATTGTGGGATTACTCTGTACAGTTTTTAGAAATATTTCTGCAACAACCTAATTAAAAGGACCTAAAATGGCCCCGTAAACAGTGTCCTTGGAATGCTTGTTAGTGCCGGGATGAGGGCCACTTCCCACCTCTACTACTGTCCCTCCTGTTATCGTAGTCATGGCTCCAGCCATCATGACTCCTGTCGTCATAGTAGAAATCCTCTCGGCCTCCTCTGTAATGATAATCAGAGCCGTGATCAGAGTGGCGCTGCTCACGGCTATAGTGTCTGTCTGCTAGGTAGGGGTGAGAACTCTGTCTTTTACGCTGTGATGACAGTGCATCTTGGCGCCACTGGGAGCTGGAAGACTGGGTAAAGGTATGGCCATGTGGTTGAACTGATGGAGAAAATCCCAACTGCTCTGCATGTGGAGAACCAAATTTCCCAACATATGACATCTGTCTGAAAACACTGTTCATCTAAGGGAAGGAAAAAAAAAGAAACAGTAACTCTAAGTATCTCTTGATTGCAAAGCCAATATATATACATTTAGTTAGTCAACAATATATAGACTAAAGGACAATCAAAATCACCCTTGCCCAGATGTATCCCAAGCTGAACATAATTAAATGTAGCCCAATACCATAGTTTTGTCGACCCTGAGTGTGTACTTACAGATACTTAGACATAAATACTGCTTTTTTCCAAGAATACAATTAAAGATATCACTCTGAAAGACTATCCTGTGAATCACTGTAACAGAAACATGAAGAGCTAGATACTCACTAGTGTTAGGAAAAGCTTTGTGAAGGTGGCATATGATCTCTGAGTGCTAAGACAATGTCTTTAACAAAAAGAAACTAGAGCCATAGCAGCAGAAATAGGTTGTGCATCTTAGAAACTGCTAAAGGTTGACAAAAGCTGGAGGCAAAGGTAGAGATTAAGGGTAGCCTGGTCTATACAGAGCTTCAGGATAGCCAGAGCTAGATAATGAAACTCTGCCTAAAAAAGAAAAAAACAAAAGACAGCTGATTTAGGTTTTAGGCTAGGTCTCATGACACCACAAAAACCACTTCAAGAAGGTTGGTCTAGAAGATGGATCTCAAATTAGTAAAACTAATTTAATGATCACAGTAGTCTAAATATTCAACAAGGTATTAAGAATTTTAAAAAAAAAGTTAACTTATGCCTAAAGAATGTAAGTAATAAAACTGACTGAGATGTGAAGTTATCTGACACAATGGGAGCACTTTAACCCAAGTGTGACTTTGTCTTAGCCACTAAATTGGGGGAAAAGAGGGGGGATCTGCCTACCACTGCTTGCCGCTGATAATCTTCTGGAGATGAAAAGGACCTCTGGACCATCTGTGCTGACGGAGTCACGTTACCCACTGTCCTTTCATAGCTGCAAAGACAAACCAAGAACGCTCAGGATCCAGCAACCACCACCAGCTGCTTCTCACTGGTGAGAATGATTAGGAGAAACACGGCTTCTATGTGTTACGTGATGGGGAAAGCTGGAGGAAAGACAAGACATTCGGTTTAAGTTAGCTGATCGGGGCAGTCTTTCTGAAAAGGAGGCATTTAGAGTAAAAAGAATACGATTACCTGGAGACAGAAGAGCCCCAACTGTGGGAAAGGCTAGTGCAGGGAAAGAAACTAGGAGCCTAGGAGCCAAATACAGCTCCATAACATGACGTTTTCTGGGACGACAGCATGGCTTTCCTCTTACCTCTGGGATGGCAGACACAAAGACAACACAGCCAGCACACGTCTAAAACATTTACCTGACTTTATAGAAAAAGATGCATCGGTCCTCAAGCTAATCAGTGCAATTATTCAGACTGAGATTTTATTACCTAGCTATAACAGAGTAAAGAAACTATAAACTTTCCTTTTTAAAACTGGAGCAATTAAGTAGGTGTTTCTGAGTCATTAAAAAGTCTGGACAAACCACCACGGATTTCATTCTCTTGGTGTTGATTGACTACTGGAAGGTAAGAAAAGTACGGGTTCTCCTGTAGTTTCTGTGGGGGAGAAGTGTCTCAGAGAAGATTGTGTCCAAATGCTACTAAGGGCTAAAAGTAAAGTTGACTTTATGCCAGCGTAGTAAAATGATCCACTCCAGCCTATGACTAAAGCTAAAAGTGACGCTAGTATACCTCCTCCACCCTCCCAAGAAACTCTAAGGGGAAAATCTTTGTTCCATATAGGATACCTTTGACTATGTTATGTGAAAATGCCTGAAGACACCTTTGCATACCAATTAAGTGTTAAGTGTTTAAACACCACTAATTAATTTCAGCTGGCAAAAAAAGACAATGTTTTTGTACGATTGCTTTTGATAATTTCTCCTTCCAAGAGCTCCTTCACAGCAGACATCCAATTCTCTCCAGCCCTGGCAATGCCTTCATCCAAACCAGCCTTGGTCCAATAGCCCCACAAGGTTACTGCCTATAGTTCTAATTGGTCTTTCACTATTGTCCCTTCTAACGCATCCTTACTCTTCCCCACTGTGACCAAGTAACTCTAAACCTGGAACTTCTTATCATTCTCTTACTTAATGCTTTCCTCCTCTTTAGGACAACCTTGATTGTAGCCCTAGACGCTGACTCAGCCTTTGTGCACGTCCTCAAACTTCCCCATTGCCCTCACTGCACTGGCTTCTTTCAGTTCCTCATCCATCTGCATCATCTCCTGCTGTTAAAATTCCTTCAAAGCACTTTCTACTCCCCTCTTGTGAACTAGTTATAATAACTGAACAGGTAGTCACAAGGGCCATGTCTTCTTCTAGATTTGAAGCTCCACTTGGTTGCATAGCGTGTCGTAGCTTGACCATAGCACCGTGGTTTGTCTCCACACACTACTTACAAGCAGTGCAAATGTGCAAGTTCACCTCCACTCCACGCTTTCTGAAGCACCAAGAAGTAGAGGTAAGTAAATCCTACGTCATACAGTTGCTTCCAAAAGTAACTGAGATCATACATGGAAAAGATCTGATGAGGCAATCAATACACGACAGGTGTGTGTTCAATTTTTCTTAAGTGAAAGCTATTTATGAATGGGCATATTATGGCTCTACAGAATTTACAAACAAAACCAAAAAACTGTGTGTATATATCAGCACGAAAGCAAACAAATTGAGTTAGCTAAATACGGTACTGTGTCTACCCTTCAATAGCTACAGGGATTTCAGAGATCATTTTATTCATCTTTCTTTCCTTGCAAAGAATAGATCAGAGAAATTAATCTAACGACTCAATTGGCAGAGGCAGATCTGCATTCCAGTTCTATTAGGTCAGCCCAGTAGTCACTTGGTGATCTTAAAAAGCAAGAAAGAAACATTTAGCAGTGATGAAGTTACTATAGAGTTAATTGGAAATTTTAAAACTTTGCGGGGAAGGGGGTACAGTACAGTACCATTGTGATAACATTTTTCGTTTCAATTCCATCCATGTGCATGTGAGTAGGACATGACTATGCATGTTACAAATGTATATACAAAAGTTGTACTTAATTTAGTGCAAAGGAACCACATAACCTATCTGCCTCCAGTCTCCTTAGAAAACAAGCATTCCATTAATTTAGCACAGCCAGCAGCAAAACAGCAGAACCATTACGAAGGAAGCTATTCACTGGTGGCTATTCACTGGTGTATTCTAAGGTGTTTACCTCCGAAATGTATAGATCAATGCCTGTCATAGTGAATGAGAAACAGTACCTGTTAGGAGATGTGGAGGAAGGGCTTAAATTTCCGACATGATGCTGTGGATGTGACAGACCGGCATCCTGGGAGGCGTGACTACTTCCTGAAATGAAGTAATTTCAAAAGTTCTAACTGAAAACCAAACAACAATTTGCAATGTTTCCTCCAATCTAAATTACTCCAAAAGAGATAAACAGCTTCAGAGCGACACCGACTTCCCCCTCAACTCAAACTGCTATGCATGGCTTCAGCTTCCCAAGGACGTAATGCAAAAGACAGTATTTCAAACATGATACTACGTTACACAGAAACAGCCAATCTGGCCACGGGAAATAGCAAAATTTAAAGTATTTTCATCGTCATTGACTCTCTACTCCCAATCTGGTATGGAGCTGACATCTAGAAATCCAGCACTGGGAGGTACACCCAGAGGATCAAGAGTTCAAACATATATATTATATATATATAATCTGAAGCTAGTTTAGAATATCCAAATCCCAGTCTCAAAAAACAAAACAAAAAAACCCGGAATAGTACATTGAAAGCACAAGAAACCAAAAACCCTCTTCCTATTACCACTATATCTGAGCCATTACCTGATCTAAACTGAATTTTGATAGGCCTCCCGAAAAGTTTGATTCCATTGAGAAGATTCATGGCGTAAGGAACAGACACTTCGTGTTTGAAATTCACGAATGCAAACTGCTTCAGTTTGCCATCTTTGTCTTTTGGGATTTTCACCTTTATTACTGGCCCAGCCTGCGAAGAAAAATACTCAGAACTTAAACAAGGCAATTTCAGGAAAATATTTAAATTTCAGAAATAAAGGAGAATGCAAGCCTGTCATGGTGGCACATGCCTGTATTGTCAGATGTCAAGAGATGCAGGCAGGAGGACCAGCTCAAAGTCAGCCTCGGAGTTCCAGGGCTACCAAGGCTATAGAGACTGTCTCTCTGTCTCAAATACTATAAAGAAGAGAACACAAGTTTTAAACAAAAGGTATAAAATCAAGACCTCATCAAAAACAAAATGTCCTGACGAGGGCTGGACATCCATTTCCTTTTAGTAAAAATAACAATTCTAGTTCCGACTGAAACCATGAATATTTGGGGAAAGTTTTTTTTACTACATTATTTATAATATTGACAAAGAATAGGAAGTACAATATAAAGTCTACATTTCAAATGACTGTGTGATGTCTTAACAAAGCAACCAACAGCTATCACTTTCCCGATGCACGGAAACGAACATTTACAAGGCAAAGTGGATTTTCTTCGGGGGGGGGGGAACCTTCCGCACCTATCCATCAAATATAACCAGCTATTGAGTCATAAAGCAAGAAGGAACAGGATAGGTAGAATTATTCGTTCTTTTCTGATAAACATGCCAGTCCTGCTTTCCTACGTTAAGTTTATGGAGTTCTTAAAAAACTTGAACGTCTACAATTTCATACGGAAGTTAAGCGGAAATAGAATCGGAAACACAACCTGTGCGACGAAAGCAAAGGCCAATTAACTCAAAGGGAAAGCGAGGTACGCAGGAAAAGGGAAAGCAATACTGAGGTTCCACCTCGGATCCCCGGACTTCACCGGGGTGGAGACGCAGATATCCCCATCATCAGACGTCACTTTTGGCCCGAACGCTCCGGAATTCCGGCCTGGCGCGCTTCGCTCCATAGCCGGGCCCGTGAATGCCACGGCGGCCCTAGGACCGCGCCCGGCCCTTACCTGGTGGAACAGCTCGAAGAGGAGCTCCTCCGTCACCTTCGTCTCCAGGTTACCCACGAACAGAGTGCGGTCGGCCTCCGCGGCCGCCGCCCCCATCTCCACGCCGTTCCAGTCTCAGGCCTAGGCTGCCTGCTCGCGGCCGACCGACCCTACTGCGCACTCTCAGAAACACTCACGTCCTCTCGTTCAGACGTCACGACGTAAACGCCCGTGGTGCGCGAGCGCAGACAAGCCACGCATGCGCGCGGGACAAGCGCCCGTTTCCGGCGGCTGCTCCTTCCGCCGTCGCACGAAAAATGGCGGCTGGGGTCGGTAATGGTTGTGTCCGTCGCGGGTTGGAGTGATCTGCGGCGCTGCCGAGGGCCCAGTTTGATCGACGTACGTCTAGCAAACACTGCAGGCGGTGTTTGAAGATGGCCCAGAACTCGGTGTCGCTGTCCGCCGGCGATCAAGCCAACAGGATGGCCCACCGACCCTCCCAAGGAGATCTCAACCCGTCGGCCATGGCTTGGGCGATGGTCTCCGGAGATAGCTTCCTGGTTACTAGGCTTGATCCGAATCAGCCAGGACCTCGGCCACCAGCGCGACCCACCGTTCGGACCGACAGACGTCGAGTGCCTGTTGGTGGCCGCAGCCGTAGCCGAAGCCGCCAAGGCAGATTCTCGCCTTACCCGATCCCAGGCGTCAAGCTCGACCTCTTAAGAAGTGTGCTGCAGCAGCGTCTGGTTGCGTTGGGAACTGCTCTAGCAACCCGTATCTCAGCGTAGAGCGAATGCCTCCCCTCTCTTAGCTTGCAAACAAGGCCTTTCCAAAAATCATGTCTTGGTGTAACGGCAGTTTTATTTTTACTGACCTATTTTCACCGATGTGGGAAGTTAATATAGGCTATCAAAAGTTTGGCCAGGCGTAGTGACACACATTTTTAATCTCAGGACTCGGGAAGCACTCTCTTGAGTTACAGGCTAGCCCGGTGTTTCATAGTTGAGGGGCTTAATATCCATCCATATAGGGCCAAGAAGAGGGCAGGAGGGGTTTTCTTAGGTAGTCACAAAGCTAGGTGATTATTTGTGTATGATGTAGAGTCTTGTAGTGCAGACTTGCCATGTATTAAGGATGGTCTTGAACTCATCCTCCTGCCCGGGCCTTCCAGGTGCTGGGATTTGCAGGGGAGACCCATACACCAGGCTTGAGTAACAGTTATTCAATATGGACTCCAGCTGTATCTGAGTTCCGTAACCCTCCCTGATTACTTTGAGGCTTGTAATTCAAGCTTTTGTAACTGTCTTCCTTTTTACCCCGGACTACTCTTGAATTCATGTTGAGAACAAATTCCCTTTATCACATTGCTTTATTTTTACACCTTCCCTCACCACCTAACCACACACCCTCTTCTGTTTTTTGTTTTTTTACAAATGTCTACAGACTGACAATTTTTAGGGGTGGGGCGTCTCATTTTGTAGCTCTGGCTATGACTGACAGACATGACTGCCTCTGCCTCCCAAGTGCTGAGATTAAAGGCATGGCTCTACCAGGCCTGGCCAGACTCCAGTCTTAGACATACTAAAAGCAAGTACTCTTCCAAGTTCAGTCAAATGTGCAAAGACTTCAAATGAACATTTGCATGTGCTACATCAGTTACTCAACTCCATCTTCATTATTGTGAATCTACTGTCCAAAATAACGCTGGTGGGAACTAAGTCTAATCACTGTCACTTGGCATTTGTTTTCTGCTCACTGTGATCACTCGACATCTTTTGTCTTTACTCTTTAAATTTTAGAATGGTTTTATAAAACTACTGAAATGGCCTTGCTGTGTTGCCCAGGTTGGTTTAGAACTAAAATCCTACCTAAGGGTCCCTAGTGATAGGTGTGTACCCAGCAGCAGGTGAACTTCACACATCCTCAAGAGCCAGAAGTGCATTCTGGATGGAGACGCTAACACTAGACCTTATATTAAGTATAGTAATGCCATTCTTTATTGGTTATGATGGCTTCCTATGATAACTGTTACGGTTCTCTATTCCTATGCTAATATTTTTCTCTTAACCACGTATTCCCCAAAATGGTATTGAGAGAAAGTTTGTGGGATTTTTGTTTTGTTTTCAGACCCTTGTCTCTTCAGACTTACTTAAAATGAGATAAAGCAAATTGCCACATGCGATACTGTGATTCTTAGACCAAACCTGCAAATGAAAGTTAACATAGAGGATATATAGTGAGACTGGAAATTGTGGCAAAGGGAAGATCATGACAATATTACCTACTTTTAATTGAGAGTAGCATTGTGCTAGAGGCTGTTGCCCAGCAGGTTGGGCTGATTGAATCACTCTGCTTGCTATTACCTTCGTCAGGCACTTAGAATTAAGTAGTGAACGAGGTTCATAAAGCCACCGCTTTACTCACATGGAGCTTTATAGTATGTTACTTGAGTATCACACCAGCCCATAAGAAGGATATTGTACTTTAATTTCTTTGCTGGGGTAGTCTGAAAGTGAGGTGGATTCTCTAAGGTCTTTCAGCTGAGGTTCTTTGAACCTTGCAAAATAGACACCCACTTTACAGTAGTTATCCTAGATACCTAAAAGAAAGCTATCAGAGCTTTAATCAAAACAAACAATTGAAAAAAGAAGTCCACATATATACTACAGGTTTTAGACTGGGGAAGGATAGTGAAGTGAAGCTGGGAAAATAGTACAGTCCTGAAACTTAAAGATGTCTAATGTTGGGAAACGCCAGCTCAAAAAACAGGAAGTTAGCTTCCAGAGAGTTCAGAAGAGGCTGAGCCCTTTTGATTTTTTATCAAATGCTTTAAGTGTAAATAGGGCTCAAGGATGTCCTGTCTTGCCATTTAACCTCCAATTCTGTACTAAAAAGTTTTTCCTTCAAGTTGGACATTGGAAAGTAAGGATTAAAAAGTCTCAGAAAAGTTTAGTACCTCAGCAAATGAAGACACTGGCTTGAAGGAAGGTGCTGATTAAAGACAACACAGAGTGTCCTTGAAGTGATGGTAACAGAATGTGCTGATTCTAAAATGGGTTTGAAGAGTAGTCTGGAAAGTTAGCAACTGGGGTTAAGCAGCTGAAGTGGGCTCCTATTAGCATGATTTTGGTAAAGAATTAAAATTCTAAGAAAATATGTAGGGCATTGAAAGGAGACCAGTGGAGCCATTGAGAAAAAGAAAGAGCTTGCAGAAAGCCTGCATGAGCCTTAGTGCCTGCCATCCCTGGCTTCCAGCCTCTGGCCTCTGATCTCAGCTTAACAGCATGTGCACATGTACACACACATAGTAACAAGAAGAGACTGACTTTCCTTAATATTAGACGGTGTTTAAAAGAGCAGGAAAAGGAAAGAAGGGAGAGAAACCCAAGAAGAGTGGTCATCCAAAGAACCCCATTTTTCCAGCCAAGTCTCAAGCATTCAGTTCATTCATCCAGGTCCTGTTAAGCTAGCTACATCTTTGGTCTTCTCAATTTCTGTAAAAACTATAATCTGTCGTAGCCAACCAAATGCATAATTTTGAATTTAGCTGTTCCATCGATGCTCTGACACTGCCTGCGTGCTTTCACGTTCATGGTCTTCCTCAGCTGATCTACATTACGTACATTTGTTGTGTACCCTAGATGGCTTCCATCACCTGACACATATTTAGCTGGACTCACAGTGTCTCTCTTCACACTTATTTCCTTCTTCCTTGTCTCTCCACAGCCGTTCAGCATTTCTCAAAGTCTGCTTTTAAGTCCTTCACTAGAAATAAATGCTACTACCTTGGAAATGATACAAGGACAATGAATTTGGCAAGTGATGAGTGTTTTATTACCTTAGGAAGCTCAACTTTTAATATCACATTAAAAGTTCAGAGGATAAATTAGAGGAAGGACCACTTCTCTTCATTTGAAGCAGTGTTTGACAGCTTATCCATACACTTAATTTTTGTGTACTTCCTTCCCAGAGAGATACTGTTCTGCAAGAACTGAAGAGACTGCTAAAGATTTAGTGAACCCCACTTTCTCATACATTGAAAGTCAATTTATAGAGTGGGGCAGATTTTAATACGTTTCCAGAGTGTTCTTGAACAAATAGTTTGGTCAAGGTACAGAAACCTAAACGGTTCTGTAGAGGGTTGACCTGTACTGTTGGACAACAAGCGGGCCACTGCAGACCCTCTAACACAGGATCAAGACTGGTGTCACTAATGACGCCGTCACTTCATGTAGAGAGGGAAGTACAGGTGTTTATTGAGGAGACTAATTTTTATTGAACAATGCTTCAGTTGGAGTCTTTCCCTGGAATATCTGAGGGCAGCACTCCTTTGTTAGGCAGAAAAACATTTGTCTTTGGGCTCCCAAAGACCTGAGGGTTCCTGAAACATGGTGACTAGGAACTTTCACAATCCAAGATACATACATAGAACCTTTCTATGAGTTCACAAATCTGCATTGTCAGGCTTCAGAGTTCCCCTGGGTGGTTGTTCACTTCTGCCTTATACCAACTTCGTAGTCCCCCTAACTATTTCACCTTTTTCCTCCCAATTAAACTTAAGATTCTTTACATTTTTTAAAACCAATTTTAAACAGGTTGAACAGGAAAATAAAGTATATGGATTTGCAGGGCTGGAAAGGTGTGATAAGCATTTGATACTACACCTCCCCAGCACTATTCACCCTCCATCTTTGATTTTTCTTTGTCTTGGAGCTCATTCAGTTGTTTGTTACAATCCTTCACACCCAACTGCAGGGACAAATATAATCTGTTCTGTTTCACCTAATGTAAGTTTTCTGGGGCTATCCAACATTACGATCGATGGATAGATAGATAGATAGATAGATAGATAGATAGATAGATAGATGGATGGATGGATGGATGGATGGATGGATGGATGGATGGATGGATAGATAAGATAGTACTTGTTTAATGAATGAATGAATGAATTTTATAAACAGGCTATTTCTCCTTGGAATCAAAATTGAAGAAGTAACATTCCAAGAAGGCAATGGCAGTAATTTTTCTTTTAAGTTAGCTTGTGTACTGAAGCAACATGAGTACCTTGGCAGCTGTGTAGAGACCAGAGGACAACTATCCAAGTCAATTCTGTCATCCAGATGGTTTCTAGAGATGGAATTCAGGTCACTGGGCCTGGTGGCAAGCACCACTTACCTGCCAAGCCACCTTTTAAGCCATCAGGCAGGACTTGTTAGCACTTTGTTCTAAGATGATCCTACTGGAGTAGATGTATGTAACAGTAAGGCAGATTGTGCTTTAAAGTTTGCTTTCATTTTCAATTGCCCTGCCTCTGGGACTGTAATAGAAAGTTAGACCCTGATCCAAGATTTCAGCACTATGTGTGTGAAGCTTGATAACTACAATACCTACCCCCTTTTTTGTTCAGAATTATTTTGGGTATTTAACATTTTCCCTATTTAATATTTAAGAAAGACTATGGAGGCATGTAAAAAGAGGCCCAGATTACATAATTGGTACAGGCTGTAGACATCAGCTCCATTCTGTGGTGTTACTAGCCACTTCACAGAGGTTGCTGTATTCAGTCATCACAATTGTCCTGTAATGAGTTGGCAAATTTTTCTTTGTAAAGATCCAGTTAAGAAAGATTTCAGATTATTGTGAGCCAAGAAGCAGAGTTAAGGCCTGGATAGGTGTAGAAACAAAAAGACTAAACATATAGCAAGTTTTCCTAATCTTTAACAATTGAGACTCGGATGCTTAGAGCCAACCCCAGTGATTTGCATTGCTTCATACACATATCCAGATGCTGACTCCCCATGGTCAAATACAGGAAGGACAGGTGATGTAAATTTTTCTACTTAAGATAGCGAGGCACCTCTTACTTGTCTAGATAACATCCACAAGACTAGGCCAAGCAACTGTTAAAAAAAGGGTTCCTGTTTTTGTTTGAGGTACTCACTCCCCTTCCTCTCTCTCACTTAGAATTTGCTACTGTTTCTGCCTCTCCCACAGTATATTTTTTATTATCCTTTCATATCATTTCTGATCTGATGAGTTTTTCAGACCCCCACAATTTAAGTTTATTGTTCCCAGTATGACAACAAGAACTTACATGCTGGGCAGTGGTGGTGCACGCCTTTAATCCCAGCACTTGGGAGGCAGAGACAGGTGGATTTCTGAGTTCGAGGCCAGCCTGGTCTACAGAGTGAGTTCCAGGACAGCTAGGGCTACACAGAGAAACCCTGTCTCGAAAAACAAACAGAAACAAGAACTTACATTAGAAAGTACAAATTTCCAAAATTTTATTCTGATGAAGTTCAAAATATAAGAGTAATTGAGGGACTGGAAAGATGGCTCAGTGGCTTTAAGAGGCCTTCCTATGTAAGTACAAGGACCTGATTTCAAATCCCCAACCACACACATAGAGCCGAGCATGGCTATGTGGGGCTGTAAACCCAGCACTGATGAACAAGGACAGGCAGATCACAGGAGCATGCTGACTAACTGCCCTGGCTAATACCCAGCCTCAGGTTCAGTGAGAGGCTCTGACTCCAGGGAACAATGCAGAAAGCAATGAAAAGAGACACCTGACATCATCTTGTGGCCTCCATAGGCACATGTATGAGGAACTGGATCCAGCTCATTGTAATTCTCGTTAAATTCTTGATGGGGCAGTGGATAGCATATCACTCAACAAGTTCAAAGTTGCGTTCCTTGTATCATCAAATCAGCAGCAAACGCTCATCTGCTAACACAGAATTTTAATGAGGTTTTATGTATTTCATCTTCGAAAATGTCTTCTCATACGGATAGATACTGCCAAATACTGATAAGAATCTCGGAGCATATGGTTTTAATTGAATATATTCATTGCTTGGAAGGCACTTAGACAATACTATTAAACTACCCTCTTGATATTTGCCTTTCAGCCTGTCATTACACTGCAAATTAATTGCTTCCAATTGACATTTAGGTGGAAGCTCCTCAATTGCACAGTTAAATGACTTTTGAAATATGGTGGAAAAAAACCCCACTTTCATCCTGGTCCACAAGATGCTGTTAGAGTCTAATTGGAGCAGAGAAAATAAGTCAACTGAAAATGTGTGTGACTATAGGGGCTGTAGCTTGCTCTTACAACACAAGAAGTGTCAAACAGTTTGAGGAGGTAAGCTGTTAGCTGTTGGCTTTGTTTTTGTTTTGATGGTTGTGTATGTGTGCCTATATGCAGTTATGTATGTATGCCTATATGCGGTTACGTATATGTGCCTATATGCAGTTATGTATGTGTGCCTATATGTGGTTATGAATGTGTGCCTATATGTGGTTATGAATGTGTGCCTATATGCGGTTATG